>NC_045611.1:41352861-41655338 GCF_009762305.2 Zalophus californianus
AGTGTCTGTATGTCTGGAAAAATTATTTCAGCTTCATTTTTGAAAAAGGATATTTTTGCTAGGTATAGAATTCTAGGTTGATAGTTCTTTTTTCTCTGTATTTTAAAGATACTGGTGTCCTGTCTGCTTGCTGCATCATTCCTAACGCAAAAGCTACTGTCATCTTTTTCTTTGTTCCTTTGTTTGCAACATGTCTTTCTCCTCTGACTGCTTTTGAGATTCTTTTTCTTTGTTTCTGGTTTGAGCAATTTAATTACATATGCCTTGGTGTAGTTTCTCTCCTGTTTCTTATGCTTGGTGCTCATTAAGGTTCTTCATGTGTAGATTTTTGTCTTGCATCAGATTTGGAGAGTATTCAGCTGCTATTGTACAGATGTTTGTCTGCACGCATCTCTTTCTCCCGTCCTCTTGAGACTCTGATGAGACAAGTATCATACCTTTTGATACTGTCCGAAAGGTCCCTGAGACTTGGCTCTTTTTTTTTTTTTTTTTTTTTTTTTTACCTTTTTTCCTTGCTGTTCTTCAGGTTAGTAATTCTGCTGATGTATCTTTAACTTAACTGAGCCTTCTGTCATCTCCATCCTGCTGAAATTTTTTTGTTGTATTTTTCCATTTTAAAATTTTCATTTGGTATTTTTTATAGTTTGTATTTCTTTGCTGGGAACTTTAATTGTTCCACTCAAGAGTGCTCACCCCTCCCTCCCTTAGGGATCATGGTTATAATAGCTGCTTTAAAGTACGTGATGATTCCCACTTGTGTGCCATCCTGGGGTTCGCACCTGTTGATTATCTTTTCCCTTGACAGTCGATCTGGTTTTTCTGGTTCTTTGTGTGTTGTATTCTGGATATTTTGAATATTATGGTGTGAGACTCTGGTTTCTGTTCAAATCCTCTGGACAATGTTGGCCTTGGTGTTTTTGTGGTTTATTTAATAGGAAGTCAGTGACTCCATTCTGGTCTCAGACTCCGTCTCGTTTGGGTGGTGACTGCAGCTCTGCTTTGGGTCTGTTCTGAATATGCTCAGCTTGGGGCGAGCCTGGGACTTGTATTGGGTCATTCTCTGGCACACACTCTTTTCTCCAGGATTTTCCTCACATTGACCATTTTGTAGATGTTCCCTCTCCTTGAGCCCCTGTCCAGGTAGATGGCTTTTCATGGAGAAACGGCCATGCCAGGTCTGTGTGATTGGGGCCACTTGTGGAACAAAATAGCAGTGGAAACAAGGGGGGAAAAAGATGGAGGTTTCCTCCGCATCTTTGGACCCCGGGGTCCATTTCCTAGATCCTCTAGAGAGAGGGAGTTTCGGGTGACAGCCCCCTGTCACCACACTGCAGCTACATGACTGGAGCTGCCCATGGCGCAGGGCCAAAGAGAAAAAGGGAAAAGAGGAAATCAGTCAGTGTAGCTGTCTTATCTCCCCTTCCTGCTTCTCTGGCTTGAAATAGAGGGTTTCTCTCAGTGCTTGATGTCCACATCCGTGGTGCAGTTCTGTGTCTGGGGCCAGCCTCAGGCCAACACCAAGAGACAGAGGAGTGTAAAATCCCTGGGAATTCTCCACGATTCTGGTGGTTTGCAAGGTTTGACTTCTCTCCCCTTCAGTTCTGTGCTTTACACGGGGTTTCCAGCTGAGGTCAGAGGAGAGACCGGCTGTGGAGGGCTTAGGCCCTCTTGTTGAGCACCAGCACCCTCAATGTGGTTTTCATCCTTAGAGGTCCATTCTCACCGAAATAAATCTGCATATGTAGAGCGACACACTCCTTAGTGCTACCTAACTGAGTTTTCTCCCAGAAAATATAGGCATTTTCAGGATTGGGGCAAATGGGCTCGGAAATTCTAATCAATGTTTTTTGGTTTCTAGTGCTTTATGTCAGAAGCCAAATGAGAAACCACTTAGGTTGGCTGAGAAGAAAGAACACAATGAGAAGAATGGCTGTGTGAAGTATGAATTATTTCTTTGGTCTACATTTTTTTAATTTTTTTATTTTTTCAAAGATTTTAGTTAGAGAATGAGAGAGCACATGAGACGGGGGAGGGTCAGAGGGAGAAGCAGACTCCCCGCCGAGCAGGGAGCCTGATGCGGGACTCAATCCAGGGACTCTAGGATCATGACCTGAGCCGAAGGCAGTCACTTAACCGACTGAGCCACCCAGGTGCCTGGTCTACATTTTTTTTTTAATAATTGTAATAAAATTATAAGCAGGAAGGATTTACATATGATTTTATTTTTTATTTCAAACCCGCATTCCCTTGTGGAAAATACACCTACAGTGTCCGCTGTAGGCTTTGAAGTTAATTGTTTTTCCTGTTCGCTAGGGTAGATTTTTCTTTTAAAATATTTGTTCCACTGTAAATAATCATATTCTGCCTCCCCTTCCTGATTCTTTTGGTGAAGTTTTATGAAACAAATTAGATACGGTTGGTCTTTGGGGCTGTTGGTCTTCTATGGGTTTACATCTGCTGCTCTCCCGGCTTTCTGATGGCCAAAGGGGTCTTCCACCTGCTGGAGAAACTTTTTCATTACTTGTAGTGTGGAACTGGGTTTTGTTTTGTTTTTTGTTTTGTTTTGTTTTGTTTCTGTCTTGTCAGATTCACAAGGTATTCACTGACGAGTTAACAACAGAGTAGTAACTTTATTTCCTACTTGGTTAATCCATGAAACATTCTCATACTCGTTTTTATGATTTCTTACCATACCAGCCTAAAAACACCCTTATAGTCCCGGTAACTGTAGCTGCTCTGAAGTCAGTCACCAGAGTGACAAGGGATTTACGACAGTTCAGAACTGGGTGGGTCATACTGTGTCCACTGATTGGCCCGGGATGACTGGGGGGAGGGTGTTGACTGCAACACCGTTGGGTTGCCTGCCTCCCAGAGCCCACCCTCTGGCCCCGCAACACCCTTGCACCCCCAGGAGCTCCTCACAGGGCTCCCTGGCCACCCCCTGCAGCCCACAGATCTGGGGGTGGCTGTCAGCGCAGCTGTGTTGACCCCTCCTCCCAGGGCAACCCTCCACCCTACTCCCCGAAAGCCGTGGGGCTGCACCTGGTGGTTTTCCCTGGAATGAGAGACCTTGCATTACCCGTGCAGCTCATTTCTTACTTTCATTACATTAAATTATAACTTGATAAGCAACCCCGAGGTACTCTATTGCCTTTCATTTTTGTATTAAAAGGTGGTATCTTCTCTCCTCATGGGCTAAATGCCCTTTACTTAGAATCCATTGATTCAACAATGGCAGTGACTCTGCCAGTGGTTCAAGATTATGGCACAGAAGCGAGAAGGCTGTGGGTTTCTCAGCAACGTGACATGACCTGGTGGTCATGCAGTCTTTCTTCATGTCAAAACAGGTGTTCCTGGGATTGGTGGCACTGTGTCCACAGCCTGGGGGCCAGTCCGTACTGACCTGACCTCTGTGGCCTTTTATCACAATAAACAGGACAAAACGGGGCGAGCAGTAATTTCACAGCTATGCCTTGGGATATACAGTTGACCCATGAACAACATGGACGTTGTTGGGAGTGCTGACCTCCCACACAGTTAAAAGTCTGCCTATAACTTGTGACTCCCCCCGAACTTAACTATTCATAGCCTGCTGTTCACCAGAAGCCTTACCAGTAATGTAGTTGATTAACATGTATTTGTATGTCTTATGTATTATGTACTATATTCTTATAATAAAGTAAGCTGGAGAAGAGAAAATATTACTAAGAAAACCATTAGGAAGAGAAAGTACATTTTTAGTACTGTACCGTAAACAATCCGCATGTAAGTGGGTGTGCATGGTTCAAACCTGTGTGGCTCAAGGGCCAACTGTGTATTTCATTTTATCTCTGTCAAGGAAGAATTAAAAATTATAACTCAGTTGAAATATTAACACTCCTTTTTCCTTCAAATTGTCCTTTTCACTATTTTATAGATTGTTGCAGTTTTTAAATCCTGATCCTTTGAGAACTGATGGGATCTCTGATCTACAGCAGGTATGACAACCCTACACAAAAATTAAAAATCCACGACAGCTCTTTACTCTTTAAGTCCATCTCCTTCCTCGTCTGGATTTGAGATTAGAAGAGAAACCCCCTTAGGTGGGGACTCTCCCCGAAGACACCCTTTTAGAGATTCTCCAGTGAATTACTGCTTTAGAGAAATTATTATTTGGTGGGGGATAGTAGATGCTCTTCCTTTCATTTTGGTAGTTTTGGGTGGGTTTTGATGAGCATATATACCTAGGCTGTCCTTCCTTTGCATAAAGTGGTTGACTTCCTGCACTGGCAGGCGGGGCGGGGGCATCTAACTAACCGTGGGGCATGCTGTCTCAGTTGCAGAGGCTGCGTTCTGGCTCCCAGCAGCCCTTGGCCGTGCTCAGGCACAAGATCGAGCCTTGCTTGTCCATTGACGCGTCGCCACTTTCGGCAGACATGAGAAAGGTAAAAGTGCTCCTGAAGGCGGGCTCATGAAGGAATGCTGACCTGTTCTAACATAGGATTTTTAGGAAACCCTTCCAAGGCTGTACTTGTGTCGTTTCTTGGCTTTGGAAGTCCTCTTTTAAGCTTTTGTTATTAAGTTCTCGTGTATTCTTTGGGTTTACTTCCTATAAGTGAATAATCCTTTTGTGACAAAACCACTGTATAATTCTTTTTTTTTTTTAAGATTTTTTATTTATTTTTTAACAGAGAGAGAGACAGCGAGAGAGGGAACACAAGCAGGGGGAGTGGGAGAGGGAGAAGCAGGCTTCCCGTTGACCAGGGAGCCTGATGTGGGACTCGATCCCAGGATCCTGGGATCGTGACCTGAGCCGAAGGCAGATGCTTAACGACTGAGCCACCTAGGCGCCCACCACTGTATAATTCTTAATGCTTTTCTGAAATAAGTTTTCAAATGCGTTTAGGGAAAGGGGCTTATTAGAAGGAGCAACAAGTTGCCAGGGCAGTTATGCTATATTTCCGAGTGTTCTCAAAACTGCTTTAGAGACCTGCCATTTCAGTTAGTAAATTGACCACGCATGCTTTTCTATTTCCTT
The DNA here is from genome assembly GCF_009762305.2 of Zalophus californianus. Classification (NCBI taxonomy): domain Eukaryota; kingdom Metazoa; phylum Chordata; class Mammalia; order Carnivora; family Otariidae; genus Zalophus; species Zalophus californianus. The sequence continues at coordinate 41,357,879 of NC_045611.1, forward strand.
CTTGACTAAAAAAAAAAAAAAAAGACAGGAAGAAAGAGGCTAAATCCACGAGGATGAAGTGAATGAGAACAAAGTCTTTAGTGGCCTAGAAATTTCCACAGGCTTTCAGAAGATAGAAAACAGGCAGCAGAGTGTGGCTGACTAGTAGAGGAAGGAGAGAAGTAGGAGGTTCCGACCTTCCCTCTGCCCGGTCCTGAGCGTCTGCGGTCAGCCTCTCGGGAAGGACGATCTTTTTGAAGGAACTGAATGGCCCTAGAAACGCCCTTCGGGTGAATTCTCCCAGTGAAGACACCTGCTCGCTGCCCTGGCTTCCTGCAGGGCTGTGGTGCTCGCGGAGCTGAGCTCTGTGCTGGCCACACGTCTTCCAGCCTGCTTTTAGTGGGCCTCCTCCCGGTGAACACACATCAGGGATCCTTAGACATTTGATGAAACCTCCCACCTAAAAAGAAAATAAAAGCATTTTTTTAAAAAAAGACCAAAATAAAACTCTGAAGGAAACAGTGTAGGCAATAGAAGATAATGCTACAAAATAAATACCCTCAGAGATAAGTATTAACAGTATTTATTAAATAATAGGGTGCTATAAAAAAGGCCCAGAAGATAAAAATGGTTCTTGGAAATTCAGAATGCTATAGAGATAGAAACCAAGCAGCAGATTGGAGAGAGAAAATGGAAGCTAACTCTTAGAAAGTAGAGCAAAAAGACAAGGAGATGGAAATAGGAGGGAAACAATTTGAGGGTCATTTCGAGGTCCAGTCTCTGCAGTGGGATTTTTTTAGAAAGAGCAAAGGAAGTGGGCAGAAAATTCTGAGAAGAGCAACACACGAGTGACTTCCAGAGCTCATGGAAGGGACTGTCCAAATTAGGAGAGTCCTCCCACGAGCCCAGCATAGTGAGGGGGGCAGGATCGTGGGCTCTCGGCTGTGAAGTGTCCAATCGGGGGGCTTCCGAGGGCACAAATGCCTTCAGACTTGCCGTCGGTAACACCCGAGGGGCACTGATTCCGAGATTCGGGTGAAAAGTTCTTTCCAACCTTGAGGTCCATCCGAAACTAGCAATGAAGACATTTTCAAGACATGCAAGAGTCTCACAAGAATTGACTTCCTCAAGAGAGACACCCCTGAGGTATGTTCTCCACCAAAAGCAAGACAGTCAGCCAGGAAGGGTGACCGGCCTTGCACACAGCAGGGACGGCGCCGAGAGGCTGCAGGGTGATGGCTGCTCGTGGGACGCCCGGTTGCTGGTCTGCGCTGCCCTTGGGGCTCGGGGATGGGGACGACACCAACTAATTGTGCTCATGAATTCAGTCTCTTGGAACGTAGGGTCATTGTGGCTAGAGAACTCTTTCTGTTGCCACCCTTGGGAGGTTTTAGTGACCGTTACATAGAAAAATAAGCGAATAAAGGCATGTGGGTTTTTTTTTTTTTTTTTTTTTAATTTATCTCTGCACCCAGTGTGGGGCTTGAACTCATGACCCGGAGATGAAGAGTTGAACGCTCCTCTGAGCCAGCCAAGCACCCCAATAAAGGCATGTTTAAAAAAAAAAGTTTGTACGTAAAGCTGATGTATTCACAGATGAGTAGGAGAAGCCGCACCCTTGCTCTGCTGAGCTCTGTGCACTTGGTTTCAATTTGGAGCCTAGAAAAGCAAGCGTCTTAGGGCAGGAGTTTGGTTTGGTGCTGAGAAAAGACTCGGGGACTCGTCAGGTTAGGTCTTAGAAAATACCAGAGTGAGCAACGTGTAGTGGCTGTTTTGGGGGGGGAATGAGCAAAGAGGTGGAGTTTCTGTTAGTTTTCTCTGCTTCATTTGTGGTTTTTTTGGTGGCTGATGTTTCGTAGGCTCTTCGAAGAAACAAGTTCCCAGGACCTAGGCTCGCGGAATCCCACTCTTGGCCCCCCATAGCCCGGGGCTGCGACGCGGTGGTCATCTCTCACCGCGGAAACGATCCTCTGCTGTACCTCCCGCCGGTGCTTACAATTCTGCAAACGGGGGGCTGCTACAAGTCTTTACCACGTAGAAATGGAGTAAGTTGGAGACGGTCTTGTTTCCACAACAACATGTCTTAAATATTTATTTTTAAATTTTATGCCGAACTTTTGGCGAAGTTTGGGTTACCTTACTCCTTTGGTTTCCATGACAAGACAGGAACTTACCAGAGTCATTGAGTCTCTGCCACTGATTCTCCCCTTGAGCCCCTGTGGTGGCCATAGGCTGAGCCAAGAGATTGCTGGCGTTTGGGGATGAATATATAGCTTATAAACTTACTCCACTGATTCAGCTCCTCTGTCACGGTCACCCTGTGAGATGGCCGGCCGTGTACGGTTTCCACTGTTCCCTAGATGAGAAAATTAGCCTCATCTGACAAGTGAGACAAGAAGTGGGATTCAAACTTGGGTCTTTCTGTCATCGTGTCTCACGTTCTTTTTTTTTTTTTTTTTTTAAAGATTTTATTTATTTATTTCAGAGAGAGAGAGAATGAGAGATAGAAAGCACGAGAGGGAAGAGGGTCAGAGGGAGAAGCAGACTCCCCGCTGAGCAGGGAGCCTGATGCGGGACTCGATCCCGGGACTCCAGGATCATGACCTGAGCCGAAGGCAGTCGCTTAACCAACTGAGCCACCCAGGCGCCCCGCGTCTCACGTTCTTTTAAGTATTTCAGAGCACCCCACACTGTTGTAGAACCCTACTTTATTCTTCGCGTGTGCAGGAATGTGCAAGGATCTGTGAAGGATGCTGGAAAGGAGAGGAGTGGGGTGTGGGGTCAGGTGATGGGTAGCAAGACGTGCTCTTGCGGGGTCTGGGCAGTCAGGTGAACCCCCATACAGAAGAGCTCTCTGCCCGACATGTCTCGGAGGATACAGTGAGTGCAGCTCTGTTCCTCATCAGAAGGTGAGGGATCGTAGTAAGAAAAGACACCGTTGCGTGTAGGAGAGAGACTCATTTTTCTCATTCTGCCATGTGGTTTTAATGATTGCCTTTGGAAGTCTGCATCGGTGGGGTTGTTATGTATTGACTTCACATCTCCATCCTTCAGTGAGCAGCTGACCCCTGTGGACCACATCCCTGCAGCCTGTGTTGAGATAGAACCAGGGCTGGGCCAGAAATGATGCCTGGGTCTTCCCTCTTGTGTCCTCTGCTTTCTCCACGTCTCTGTGGTCAGCTTGCTTTTAGTCCCGGTGCCTGGAAGCTGGCGCCCTACCTGGACTTGCGTGAAGGAGAGGGGAGACTTGTTCTTGTCTTCAGTTCATGGAGGGCATGTGTCCGGGAGGGTGTTTGGCAGGCAGCACAGCCTGACTTCACAGGAGATAACTGTGGGATGGTGGCCATCAGTGTTCAGATGGAGCCGTAGCAGACTTACCCCGAAAGAAGAGATGCTGACTTTTTCTAAAGCTCCTTTCAGGAGGCCGTTAGTTCGCCTGGTCCCTGGGAGCAGGAGTCCTAGAGCCAGACCACCTGGGTTCAGATCTTACTGCTCCTGCATATTAACTGTGTGGCCTTGGGCAACTAACTTTACCTCTCTGTGCCTCACACCTCTCATCTACCCTGTGAGAGTGTTTTAAAGACAAAATGCATTAATATTTGTGAAATGCTTGGTGTAAGCCCTAGAGGAATCTGAGTCTGTGTGTCTAAATCCATTCTAATGAAATTATATCTTCTCTGACTTACAGGACAATGATGGTAGCAAACAAATTATATAGTGCTTACTCTGTGGAAGGAGATGTTCTGCATGCTTCAACATAGACTAGGTTCAGTTCCTAACTTTTGCCCCAAATTATGTGAATTTGTCTTTGCAGCCTCTGGCAGTCATCGTGTGCCCTGGGTGGAAAAAGGCCCAATTTACTTTTGAATTACTGGAAGATTATAGCACATCCTCCAGGCCTCTTCATCCCATGTTGTTAATAATCGGACTCCACAAAGATGAAGCCAAAAACATGAAGCTTCCAAGGGGGTGTAAGCATCCTTTCCAAGCTGTTTGGTTTTCCCTGCAGAGCGCAGTGGGGCCCTGCCTGGCAGGGGCACAGGACACGGGCTTGTGTGACGATGTCACTAGTCCAGCTACAGGTGGGACCTCACTGTCCGTTGCGGGCAGGCAGAGAAAGGCAAAGGTTCGACCTTGGCTTACAGCCCTTCCACTGAGAAGGCGCCATGATTTCCTTCGCTCATTAACTATTTATTGAATACCTCCCGTTCGTTAGATGTCAACTGAACCCCCACCCCTGCCTTTCAGGAGCACAAACACTGGTGCGAGCCCAGGTGCTAGATAAGGACAAGTGTTGGCCCAGACAGCCAGGGCTCACCCGCCCCAGCAAGAAAAACCACTTTTTGCGTCATTAGACAGCAGTCCTAGAAAGTATGTGGCATCTTAGCAAAGGAAGTGTGAGAAAAACCTATGGAAAATCTGAATGTTAATTGTCTTCTCTTTTAAAATGTAGGTGACATCATTGTTACAACACCCCACAGCCTCCTGAGACTTCTCAAATACCAAAGCTTGTTATTTCTTAGACTCTGTCACCTCATCTTGGATGAGGTGGAAGTGTTATTCTTTGAAGCTACTGAAGAAGTAAGTATGGCTTCCATCGAGATGTCATTATCCCTCAGAAATAAATGTATGTATGATTGAAGTCTTACCTGCTTTTAGGAATCAGGAGATGACATGTCTATTGGGAGAAAAAGCCAGTTAATTTTGAAAAGTTTTCCCTTTAACTTTTATAATTGTGAAGAGAGTTCATCCGAAATTTCCTTCCCCAATTTTTAAAAAAAATGTTATTTATTTGACAGAGAGACAGCGAGAGAGGGAACACAAGCAGGGGGAGTGGGAGAGGGAGAAGCAGGCTTCCCGCGGAGCAGGGAGACCGATGTGGGGCTCGATCCCAGGACCCCGGGATCATGACCTGAGCCGAAGGCAGATGCTTAACCGACTGAGCCACCTAGTCGTCCCTTTTTCTCAAATTTTGAAGGTCTCTCTGAAGACCAAAAATTCTTTTCCAGTGAGGTTTCCTAAAATACTGATATTTTTATGATTATGGAAGCAATAAGTTTTATTCTAGAAAATTGGGGATACAGAGAAAAGTACTTGAACAACCCCAGCATCCACTGAGTTACACTCAGAGGTAACCACTCTTCCTGTTCTGGAATAATTTCTGTGTCAGTTGATACTTCAAACTGACGACATTGGGCCTTATTTTATGGCTAGTTTATAGCTTGCATTCTTCAGTAAGCAGCGTCGGGAGTGTAATTAGTAACTATGCTACAGGTTGATTGTTTGCTGGTCATGGGCCAGAATGGAATCCTGTGGGCATAACATAATTTTTTTAAATGGTCTGATTTTTGGACATTTAGCAGCATTTGTGTGTGCATGTGGCTAAAGAACATACGTCTTTTTTGCACGTTTCCCTTAGGATAAATTCCTAGGAAGGGGATTAATGGATCAAAGACTATGAATTCTTACAAGAAGGCATTTCTTGGGCGCAGTGTTAACATGATGAACACAAGCATTTCATTTGGGAGCAGTGATGTCCCCAGGTTCAAGTCCAGGCTTTGTTGCTTACCGACTGTGTGGGCCTATGCAGGGTTTGTGAATGCCTCTAAAGCCTCGGTTCTGATTTGCAAAACTAATACCCAGGATACTGCACTGTACAGTCGCCTTTCTGCAAGCGGAGACTCCCGTGGACGGCGTGCTGCCACAACACGCGCCCCGCACCCGGGCAGTGGGAGGCCTTAGGCCGGCTTCCATTTCTTGTGGGCTTGTTAAACGTGGCATCTCGTTAGCATCGTGCATTTCCTTGATTACTTGTCAGGCCAAGCCTTGGTACTGGCCACTCGAACTGTTCTCTGAGCTGCTTGTTCATTTTCTTTGCTTATTTTCTGTTGGCAGGATCATCTTTTTCTAGTCTGTTTGTAGAACTTTTTAATATAAGGATGTTAATGCTTCGTTACATAATGTTCCACATTCACCTATTGTTTGTGTTTTGTTTATATTTAACATTCTTTCCTTTTTAGTTTTTTTTTTTCTTTTGTTTGGAAACACCTTCCCCCGCTCTGAGAACAGAAAATGTACAATTCTTTACCTTTCATGTTCTGTCAACCAGTTATTACTCCCTTCTGAAATAAAAATGAAATTAATTATACTCATCTTTTTAGATGTTTGCTATATTAGATAACTTAAAAAAAAATATTGATGTTGAAGAAAGGGAATCTGCACCACATCAGATTGTTGCGGTCGGCGTTCACTGGAGCAGACATATAGAGCAGCTGGTCGGAGGGTTCATGAACGACCCCTACATTGTGGTCACAGCCGTGGAAGAGGCCGCTCTCTATGGCAGCGTCCAGCAGGTGCGGGCTCACGGGCCAGTGGGAGGTGGGGGCTGACGAACACAAGTGAGGGGCCGTGATTCATGGCCTCCTCCTAAACCATTACAGCTTTAATCTCATACAAAAATCTGTAATCCTGTATTTAGATTTATATTGATTTTCTGTACATTTTGCTGTTAAGATCCTCACTTAGCGATGAAAAGTGAAACTGGAGCACCATTTAAAACCACACTGTTGCTGTATTTCATTACCAGGTAGTACACCTTTGCCTAGAATGTGAAAAAACCTCTACTTTACTCCAGACTTTGGATTTCATTCCAAGTCAAGCACAAAAGACCTTGATCTTCACCGGCTCTGTAGCTGAAACAGAAATAGTGTGTAAGGTGAGCCCTTAAATGTCCTTACTGTTTGTTTAAACCATGACTAAATGTCGGTAGTTAAATATTTGACAGGGGATAAAACGTTACAAGCTGATCAACAGTCTGAAGGAAGGGGTGGCTAGTGCTGTGGAGTATGCATAACAATGAGGCAGGACAGCAGGAGGCCTGACCTTGAGGGAGGAGCCAAGTAGGTGGGACCAGCCTTTCCGAGGAAGCAGATGTTTCCCCAGGGGGCCAGTGCTCTGTGTTTTGTCATTAAAAGGATCCCATTCATAAAGAAATGCCAGGGACCTCTGTACTCTCTTTAAAAAAGTAGAGACCGTGTAACACCAAGAGATAGATCACGTGGCCAGAAAAGCCAGCTAAATTGGCTACAGATTTATTTAATCTAAATCTACATAAATAGTAAAATGTAGAAATGAAGCCAAATACAAATTAAAATGTAAGAATCAGGAGCGCCTGGGTGGTGCAGTCAGTTAGGCTTCCAACTCTTGGTTTTGGCTCAGGTCCTGAGATTGAGCCCCACGGCAGGCTCCATGCTCATGGGGAGTCTGCATGGGATTCTCTCTCCCTCTCCCTTTGCCCCCCCCCCACATGCTCTCTCTCAAATAAATAAATCTTTTAAAAAAAAGGTTCTATAAAAAAATTTTAAAAATATAAGAATCAGTAGTACATCCATCTTTCAGCAATGATGAACTAGAGGTGTCATGAAAAAATGTGACACATTGGCACATAAATTTGATGTGTGTGTGTGTACGTACATATGCACACATCTGTGTATACACCCATTATTTAAAAAGGAAAATAGTTTTAGCAAAATATTTTTCACTTAAGCAAGTTTTTAGATACAAAGTATAGAATTTTAGAAATATATTTGTTTCAGTTTACAATCATCTTGTTCTTACAATTTGTGGATCAATGAGGTAATACCCTCACAGATAATTTTAAATGTTTTATACTGATAATTATTGATGGAACAATTAACTTCAAGCTTATGTTCCTGACTGTGAACTGGCCTATTTGGTTTCATCTTTAGGTAGTAGAAAGCAGTTCAATATTTTGCTTGAAAATGCATAAAGAAATGGTTTTTAATTTAAAAAGTGTTTTAGAACAGTGGAAGAAGAAGTTAAGTTCTGGCTCTCACATTGTATTAGGTAAGTGTTTTAATTTCTACTTCCATTTAGAGAAGGCTGAGCTAATAAGAATCATGTCGTCAGTTTTTTCTGTTTAGCTTGTCTCCCAATTTCTCATCATTTCCCAGATTTACTGAGAATTTATTAGTAATGTTAATTTCAAAATGAAAGTTAAACTCCGCCAAGATTTTGGTGTCGAGGTGAAGGCAGGGACCTGCGGAGCTCTGAGTGTAGGCCTTTCCCCTGGGGTTCCAGCCGGAACGTAAACATGGTGTGCCTCTGACGAAATCTGTCACAGATGGTTGTGAAATACCATGTTAGAGATCGAAAAGTCAAAAATGTATGAAATAAGTGCAAGATTGATGGGCAGCCTAGATTTGTAATAGAAGTGTTTTCCAAGCTAAAATTAGGGAGACCACTTTTCTCTGGAATGTCATCACTGGGCTGTGACATTTTGGGGAAAAAAATGGGGAAGAAGTTTGTTGGCATCTAAAAAGTGAGATGCAGTAGAGAACCGTGTTCAAGTCCGGTTCCTGGAATTGCTCTGTAGTAAGTGCAGGAAAACAACAGCCTCGTTTGTGACTGTCGGATCCTTCTCTCCAGCCTTAACAGATGATTGCATACCGCTCTTGACCATCACCGATGCCACGTGTGTGATTCACTTCAGCTTTCCTTCCTCACCCAGAATCTTTGGTGGACGCCTGTACTGCATGTCTGATCATTTTCAGAGTTCCACCGAGCAGGTTTGATGAACTTTCTTGATCTTTAAATATTCTACTGGCATTATCTGTGCAATGACAAATTCAGAGTCCACAAAGTTTTGTCATTTAGACTGGGATGGATGACCTGTTGCCTTTATTCACTCCCGATTTTAAGGGTTCTCCTGCAGAACAGGGAGATAAGAAGACCAAATCCGTCTTGCTGCTGACAGAGAGGAACGCGTGCCACGCGGTCGGCGTCCTGCGCTACCTGGAGCGGGCAGATGCCAAGATTCCCTCAGAGCTGTATGAGTTTACTGCAGGGGTTCTGGAAGCCAAAGAAGATAAAAAAGCCAGAAGGCCTCTTTGTCCGTATCTTAAGGCTTTTGGTTTTTGCAAGTAAGCCAGTCATCTTTTAAAAAATTGGAATGTACAGTAAAGGGCATAGTGATAATTTCTTGCTGGGTGACCTTCACATATGTACACACGATTCACACCACCACCCGCCTCTGGGAGACACCCTAGAGCTGCCCCCATGCTCCTTCCCAATCTGCCCTCCCCCTAGAAGTAACCGGCCCCCACTGTCTATCCACGTTGATGAATTTTGCTCATTTTCCAACTTCATATAAATGGAATTGTACATTCAGCCTACTGTTTGCGACATTCATCTGTGTTCCTGCATGGATCCGATGGATGGATTTATCTATTCAGTGGCACAGTATTCTGTTGTATAAATATATCACAGTGTATGTATTCATTCTCCTGGCGATGGGCCTGTGAATTGTTTCCAGCTTTTGGCTATTATGTATGAAGCTGCTGTGAACACTCTTGCATGTGTCTTTTTGTGGAAACATGCACTGGCTTCCTTGGAAGCTAGACTTTGGCATGGGATTGCTGGGTCACAGGGTGAGCAGACGTGTAACTTTCCGGAGGTGTGTGACTGTTTCACAATCCCATCAGCCATGTATGCGAGAGCTGAGTGGCTCCACACCCTCCCTGACATAGCTGGGGGAGTGTCACACCGTGGTTTCCATCGGTATTTCCCGAGTAATTAATGATGAGTGTCTTTTCACATGCCTGTGGGACATTTGACCAGCCTCTTCTTGTGAGGTGCCCGTTCAGGTCTTTTGCCCATTTTTGACATTGGGTGTTACCCTTTTTCTTATTGGTTTGTGGGAGTACTTTATTCCATCTGGATATAACTGCTTTGTCAGAGATGTGCCTAGAGAAGATCTCTTCCCAGTCCATGGCTTGCCTTTCTGCTCTTGTAAGAATCTTTTGAGGGGCAGACCTTTTTAACTTTGATGAAGTATTTCCTGGTTGATGTTATTTTGTGTCCTAATGTAAGAAATACTTGCTGATCTCTAGGTCATGAAGACACTCTTCTCTGTTTTCTTCTAGAAGCTTTATAGACTGTTTTCACACTTTGGTGTGTAATCTAGGGTGAGTTAATGTTTGTGTACAGTGTGAGATATGGGGCAAGGATTACTTTTTCCTGTGTGGATAATCACTTGCTCCGGTATCCTTTATTTAAAACATCACTGTGTTCGGGCGCCTGGGTGGCTCTGTTGGTTGAGCGACTGCCTTCGGCTCGGGTCATGATCCCGGAGTCCCGGGATCGGGTCTCGCATCGGGCTCCCTACTCAGCAGGGAGTCTGCTTCTCCCTCTGACCCTCCCCCCTCTCATGCTCTCTCTCTCTCTCTCTCTCAAATAAATAAATAAAATCTTTAAAAAAAAATAAAACATCACTGTGTTCTCCCTGAATTGGTGCCTTTGACATAAACCAGATGATGTTTATGACCACTACATAAACCAGTGTATGAGATCTACACGTGGACTCTCTGTTATTTTGGTCTCTTTGTCCTTACACTGGTACTGAATTTTCTCACTGTAGCTTACGTTCTAGTGAGTCCTGGAATCTGGTATGTAAGTTCTCCAACTTTGCTCTTCATCAAGGTGGTTTTGGCTATTTTAAGTCAACTGCATCTCCACATACATTTTGGAATAGGCTTGTCAGTTTCCTCAGGAACACTACCTGACTTTTGATAGCATGTGCATTGATACTATAAATCAGTTTGGAGAGCATGGATATCTCAACAGTCATGGGGGGCCTTCTCACTGATCCAGACATGATGCCAGTACTTGATCAGTGATTGGTGGGACATGGTAGGAGATGTCTGATGTGTATCGATTGGATTGAGCTTCATTTTAAGATAACTGTTGACTTTAACTTTTTTGAACTATGGTACATTAAACAGGTTATTAGTGGCGATTTTGATTATGCTGTTGACTTTTGAAACCAAAGCTTTAACTGTTTCTCAGTTTGGGTTACAGAATGACTTCTGGTTTAGAAGTTAATTATTAGCCTTTGTTTTGGGTTGTGGTGATAAATTTCTGATTCAGAGTCTTTATTTTGGAAGTACATTTTGTTCATTTTCAGAATGTCTATAGAGAAATAATGAAGTAACTCTTTAAGTTTATTCAGTGTTAGATTTTAGGACCTCTTTTCACTAAGGTGCATGTTGTGTCATCTGAATTATTTAAAATGGTTACTTTAAAGTATTTAGAATAAAGGTCCCCTGATTTCAATTATAGATTAATTTTCCTGAAGAACAGTTTGAAATTCATGTGAAAAAGTATTGTTTTTGTTTTTAAAATCCAGTTACTTTTTTTCAGAGACAAAAGGATCTGTCCTGATAGACACCGTGTTAATCCAGAAATAGATATGCCAAGGAAATTATCCAATCAAACTCTACCAACATTTGGATACATCAAAGTACGTTCTGCTGCACTTGGTTTAATGATTAATGATCATTTTAATGAATGTATTTCATTTTTTTTCTTTTAGATTGCTTTATTTATCTGAGAGTGAGCGAGTGTGTGAGCACGTGAGTGTGGGGTGGAGAGAGGCAGAGGGAGGGGGAGAGAGAATCCTCAAGCAGATACCCCTGCTGAGTGTGGAGCCTGACACAGGGCTAAGTCCCAGAATCCTGAGATCATGACCTAAGTCGAAACCAAGAGCTGGCCACTCAACCGACTGAGCACCTAAGCATCCCTTTAACATGGTTCATTCTAAAGCAGCGGAATAATTATGACACTCTTAATGAACCACCATTAGTCTGACAATAGGCATGGGTCCTTATAAGGTACCTTAATTCAAGACCCCAGTTTATTTAGAAAACCAAAGTCAAATTGGGAAAATAGATAAACCACTTCAATGGTTAGGAGGCTTTTTAGTTATATTTTCAGAAAGTTATTTCCATCTGGGGATGGGGACCATTAAAAATAATGCAACGATAGCACATCTTTTCAAAACATCCATGATTATTCCTTTGAGGAAAATTCTGAAATGTAGATAAAATTACTGAGTTAAGAGTGTGTCACTTTCTTTTGAATCCTTTTTAATATTTCTTCCTTTCTTCTTGAGTTCAAGATTGCTCTCCTTTCTGCCTTCCCTTTTTCCTAAGGCAGATCTGTTCTCATTTGCACCATTCTTTCTTCCTAGTTCTGTCACCTCCTTTGAGTTTTTGGGTTTTTTTTAATTTAGGTTGTTCTTTTGTACCTATCATTTATCATATATGTATCTCTTTTATGTATTATTTTTTTAAGTAATCTCTATTCCCAACATGAGGCTTGAACCCACAACCCTGAGATCAAGAGTCACATGCTCCACTGAGGCAGCCAAGTGCCCTATTATTTTCTTAATGAACGGGAGGATAGGTAGCTTGTTTTGAAATGGAGGGGTACAGTTTTGGTCTGTCTTGTGGATACATCTTTCCTAGTGGCTCACATTATCTATAGGGACTGTTACTCTCCTTATTCTCTTTTTTGTTATGATTTAATATGGGATCTGACTTTGATACTTTGCTACGGCTCCTTTTTAGATAAAATATATTTTCCTTACATTTTAGAAGGAGGTGTGGGTCAGGGTGACTTACAATTTCAGAGTTCTCATTTCCGTTTCTTATAAAAAAAAAAAGTAGGAGACGTCGTTTCTGAGATTGTTAAGATTTTCTGGCCCTGTTTCCCTCCCCCACTTGCGTCTGGCGCCTCTCTTCCCTCATATCTGGTGTCTTTGGCTGGACGGTTCGAGACTCCACAGGGCTCCAGGCTTTGCCCGTTGTTGGAGTGCATGAAAGCCTCCAGGCTCAGCTGCTCTTGTCCCCTGCCCCACCCCCAGCCCCGTATTTCCAGTGAGTACCTGTTGCCACTCACAGACTTCTCCTGTGTTTGGCTCCATCAGGTAGTGACACCATGCAGGCTTTGTGATCTGGCTGGGTTTTGTTCATCTGCTATTTTGTCATTGTTGTTGTTTAAATTAACTGATGCTTATTTTTTAGAACAGTTTAGGTTTATAGAAAATTTGAGCAGAAAATACAGAGTTCCCTCTACCATCCCCCCCAAAACTTCCCCCTATTATTAACATCTTGCATTAGTGTGGTGCATGAGTGACAGTTGATGAACCAATATTGATACGTTATTATTAACTGAAGTCTGTAGTTTACATTGAGATTCACTCCCTATAGTGCACATTCTGGGGATTTTGCCAAATGGGTAGTGATACCTCTCCACTGTGACGGTATCACATAATTCTTAACACTGCTCGAAAATCCCCCATGCTCCACCCTTCCCCTCTTCCCTGGAACTCCTGGTTGTCACCGATACTTTACCATCCCGTTATTTTGCCTTTTCCAGAATGTCATAGAATTGGAACTATACAATATATAGGTTTTTTAAACTGGCTTCTTTCATTTAGCAATATGCATTTGAGGTTCCTCCACATCTTCTTGTCTTCGTAGGTCATCTTTTATTGCTGAATATACCAGTTTATCCATCCACCTACTGAGGGACATCTTGGTTGCTTCCGAGTTTGGGCAGTTATGAACAAGGCTATGGGAAATATTCATGTGGCGGTTTTTGTGGACGCATGAGTTTTCAACTCAACTTGGGTAATACCAAGGAGTGTGATTGTTGGATCGTACGGTGAGACTGTTTTGCTCCGTTTGCATTCCAGCCGGCAAAGAGTGAGAGCTCCTGGCGCTCCTGCCCTCGCCAGTATTTGCTGTTGTCGGTGTTTTGGATTCTAGCTGTTCTAGTAGGTGTGTAGTGGTGTCTCACTGTTTTAATTTGGAATTCCCTGATGATGTTGCGCATCTTTTCATGTGCTTATTTGTCACCCATATGTCTTCTTTGGTGAGTTGTCCAGGTTTTTTTGCCCGTGTTTCAATTGGTTCGTCTGCTTTCTCATTGTTGCGTTTTAAGAGTTCTTTGTAGATTTTGGACACCAGTCCTTTATCAGAAATATGTTTTGCAAAGATTGTCTCCCAGTCTGTGGCTTGTCTTTTTGTTCTCCTTATAGTCTTGCAGAGCAGAAGTTTTTAATTTTAATGACGTCCAGCTTTCCAATTGTTTCTTTCGTGGATTGTGCTTTTGGCCTATCCACAGGCTCATCATGAAACCCAAGGTCACCTCGATTTTCTCTTTTGTTATTTTCCTCATCTGCTTTTATTTGGGGGTCGGCGGTGATATTTTGCCAATTAGTTCTGTAGCAAAGTATATCCCTGGTATTTGGTTTTGCCATCTCATTGCTCTGTTTATGTGGAGATTCAGAGAGAGTCAAAACATGTGATACTTTGCCGCGCTGCCACCTTCCCAGACCCTGTCTAACCAGACCCCCACTTCTAATTAGCTGTATTGAGGTACAGTTTACATACAATAAAAATCACTATTTAGAAGTGTATAGTTTGTTGAGTTTTGATAAATACATACAATCGTGTATCCACCACCACAATGAAGATATGAACATTTTCATGACCCCAAAAAGGTCTCTCCTGGTCCCCTGCGGTCAGTCCTCATCCCAACCCCCACTCCCGGCAGCCACCGGACCTGCTTTCTGCCACTAGAGCTCTGTCTTTACTAGATTTTCATATTAATGGAATCATACAGTATGTAGTCTTTTGAGTCTGATTTCTGTTATGTAGCGTACTGCTTCTGAGATTCACCTGTGTTGTCTTTCTCATAGTTGAGCAGGATTCCGTTATGTTGATGTGCCATAGTTTGTCCGTCTCTTCACAAGTTGATGGACATTTGGGTTGTTTGCGGTTTCTGGATGCTCTGAACTTCTGGATTGCAAGTCTTTTCAGACCTACATCTTCATTTCTCTTGGGTGAGATGTAGTGGAAATGCTGTGTCATAGGGTAACTGTGTGTAAGAATCTGCCAAACAATTTGTACCATTTTACATTTTCACCAGTGCTGCATATGAGAGTGCCAGTGGGTCCACATTCTCAGTACATGGTGTTCTCAGTCTTTAATTTTTGCCACTCTGTTGCACTTGCAAGCATATTTATTTGCATTTCTGTGGTGATAAAGAATCTTGGACCCCTTTTCACTGTTTATTTAGCCCTTTGTATCTCTTTTATGAACTCTCTGTTCACAGTTTCTGCCCGTTTTTTTAATTTGGGTTGTCTTGTTGAGTTTTAAGAGTTCTTTGTAGATTATGGATATGCTTTGTCAGATATATTGCAGATATTTTCCCTCAGTTGAAAAGCGGAAGTTTTTAATTTAGATGAAGTCTTCTTTATTTTATGTTTTGTGCTTTTCATGCCATAAGAAATCTTTGCCTCTCCTAAGATTGCAAAGATTCTTCTTATTTTTTTTATTCTAGAAGTTTTATGGTTTTACATTTAGGTCTATGATCCATTTCAAATTAATTTTTGTGTATGTGTGGTGTGGGTAAGGAGCAAATTTTTTCCTTATGGATAATTGGTTGCTCCAGCATCGTCTATTATAAAGACCTTCCTTTTGCCCTTAATTACATTGGCACCTTTGACATAAATTAAAAGACAATATTTGTGAATTCTGAATTCTTCATTCTATTCCTTGGTCTCTGTGTCTACCCTTATGTGGTACCACGTTGGCTTGATAGCTGTAGCTTTGTAAGTAATCCTGGAGACTGGTAGGGATGCCTTCCAATTTGCCCATCTTCTTCAGTATTCCTCTGACTATTCCTTTGCATATCCATAGAGAATTTTAGAATCAGCTTGCTAGTTTGTACTTAGAAGCCCGACGATGGGATTTTGACTGGCATTGCGTTGAGTATGTAGATTGATATGGAAGAATTGACATTTTAACAATACCAAGTCTTGGGGCACCTGGGTGGCTCAGTCGTTAAGCATCTGCCTTCGGCTCAGGTCATGGTCCCAGGGTCCTGGGATAGAGCCCCGCATCAGGCTCCCTGCTCCGTGGGAAGCCTGCTTCTCCCTCTCCCACTCCCCCTGCTTGTGTTCCCTCTCTCGCTGTGTCTCTCTCTGTCAAATAAATAAAATCTTTAAAAACAAAACGAAACAATACCGAGTCTTGTCCATTAACATGGTATATCTGTCACTTCATCTAGGTCACCTTTAATTTCTCTAAGCAATGTGTTACACTTTTCAGTAGACTGATCTCGTCCTTACTGTGTTAACTTTATCCCTGGCATTTCATGTTTTTAGATGCTAATGTTACTTTTCTTTGAACTTCGTTTTCTGATTGTTTAGAAATGCCGTTGATTTTTATGTCCTTACCTCATATCCTGTGACTGTAACAGAGTGAATTAGTTATGTACAGGACTGCTCGTGAGAGTGGAGTCAAAACAGTTGGGGTCTGGGGGCGGGGGCAGTATGGCTGGAAAAAAACCCTGTGTGCCCAGGACTGGGGGTTTTGTGGGCACATTGCGGGGGTTTTTCTGGAACAGGTGAGTGGGAAAGATGGTGACAAGTGCTCTGGAGAAGGTGAAATGCACCAAAGTACCAGAGGGCCTGTGGGGATTATGGGCAGGGAGACATTCTCTGAGGGGTCAGCTGCACCGAGGGCCCAAGGATAAGGACCCGGCCGTGGAAAACCTGGGGAAGACTGTTCCGGGGAGAGGAAGCAGATAACGTGGCGTGTTGTGGCACAGGGCAGAGCTCATTGGCGGTGAGAGTGGGGGAACAGCAAGCCGGGGGGCTCAGGGGTGCCACAGAGGAGAGCTAGGGGCTGTCAGCCTGTGAGATTGATCACCAGGGGTGACCTCACCCCTGCCTTCTAGCCTGCTTGCCTCCCACTCAGCACTGCCCCCTCTGCCTTCCCACAGGTGACTTCTCTGTCCTGGCCTCTGCTGGGGCAGCCCACCACTCCCCGCCTTCACGCGGGTTGTTCCGGGTCTGCAGTGCCTTCTCCGTGCTCTTGCTGACACACGTGCACGCCGACATTGCCCCTCGCACACCAACCACCCTGCAGACCCTTGCCTGTGAAGAGTTGTCTTCTTTGACCACACGCTAGCTGCGGCCCATCTGTCCGTAGGATGTGGCTTATCTCCTATCCCTAGCGCCTCCTACACAAAATACTGCTTGTTAGGGGAACAAAGATCAGAAAGAACTCAAGAGACAGGGATGCTATTTAAGAATGATTTTTATAAAGTGCAGTTATGGAGTAAACAAACACAATAATAAAGTTTTAAAATAATAAGATTAACAGAAAGTTTTCCCTTAGATTTAAAGGGAAACCGCGGTCCTCTGTGGGTACAGGAAGGTTCTGTCGTGTGTCGGCGTTTCCTGGTTCATGTTTCCATCCCTGTTGGCGCACTTTGGGCTCTTAGGTCAGGGGCTGATTCTGCAGATAGCTTTTTGGTTTAGATTGAGTTTGTTTTCTGAATATGTTTGCTGATTATTTTTCAGATAATACCCTTTTATATTTCGAATGCAACACATTATTTTGGTCGTATAATTGATAAACAAGTGGATCTTTATGCAACTCTTAATGCTGAAATGAATGAGTATTTTAAGGGTAACAGCAATAAAACGACTGTTGAAAAGGTGGAGAAACTCAGATTATATGGATTAGCAGAAAAAACACTTTATCACAGGTAAAAGGTCTTATGTATTTCATCTTAAGAGTTGTGAAACAGGAGGCACCTTTCAGTGGTATCGAATCCCTGTTTGTACCCGTGTCCCTCTGCCCCGGTGTGCACGGATGTAGCCTGGCCCCCGGAGTGGGGGGTGGCAGCGTTGCGTCCCCCCAGCGTCCCGGCGTGGTTCTGCACCTGACACTCCCCTGACCCTGGGCTCCTGGCTCCTGAGCACAGGGCACGGAAGACGGTGTCCCGCTTCCAGAGCCGTCCCTGTGCCACCTACATAGACGCCTCCGCCTCACTCCATGCTCACGTGATTGCCGTGAGATGGGGTCCCCTCTCACGGATGAGCAGGCTGAGCCGTGGCGGGATGACGTAGGCTGTGCGGTCGGTGTTCCCGTGCCGCTCCCGGCTCCGCTCGGGGTAGGCTCAACCGTGAAACGTGGAAACTTCACTTGACTGAGTTGATTTTCATCGTGTTGTCCGATAAAGGGATTTACTCTAGTCAAAGGTAGTACGCATTCTTTATAATCTGTATACTTGAATAAGCCATTCTGAGTGTTCTTGAGGGCGCGAGCTAATTTTTATTTCTAGTATGGAAAAGAACCTTGCAGTTTAGAGTCTTCTTGGATTTAATGAGTAGGTGGGGAGGCAAAGATGATTTTCCTTTGGGATCTCTGTGTTACTCCGAAGCTACGGTTGTTCTCCAGGGTTGAGGTGCTGGAGTTGAGCCAAAAAGAAGACACCTGGGGTCCGGACAGCGTCCTTGTGAAGTTTATAGATGAAGGCCGGACTGGACTCGTCACAAGGAACCAACTGCTGCATCTTCCGGAAAATTTCCACACTCTGCCCCCCCAGGCGGTGGAGTTCATTGTTTGCAGAGTGAAACCCGCTGACAATGAAGTTGAGTGGAATCCAAAGGTTAAGTTATTTTGGCTTTTTGTACTTTGTTGACTTTCAGAATATACACGGAATCAAGGTTTATTCAAATTTAGAGTACTGAGTTTGACTAAGATGCCTCATGGTTCCTGACAGTTAAAGACCCTCCCCCGGGTGGTCGTCATCATCGTTAGTACTCGCAGCCTTAGATTTGGTATAAGCTATGCATCACGATGAAATAAGTTGGCTGTCAGCTTGTGGGTACCCCCATCAAATGGAGGCAGAGGCCAGCTCATTCCCCTGGGGTTGGGAGGGCGGGCAAGGAAAGAGAGCACAGGAAGGGCATTTCCTCTGGGCCCTTCAGGAAGAGTCGTTAGGATGTCCCCACGTAGACCAGATGAGGCACTGAAGGTGGAGAGAACACACGGTACACGAAAGAGCCGTCCCAGGTGGGCTCCCGTGGCTCACCAGACAGCTGGTCCCGCTCATCAGCAGAGCAGTGAGTCGTCTTCCTAATGATGCGCTCGATTCTTCAAAGGAGGGTTAAATTTCATATAATCCAATTAATAGGACATGAAATAAGCCATTGCAGCTGGCAAAGTAAAAACAGTTTGGGTTATAAACAAGGTTGGACACGGTCCAGGGAATAAACAGGTAAGTGTTTTCACAATACAGGATGACCACACAACACTACTGTTGAAGTTCAGTAAAAATACTCCATATTAAGTAGTGGTCTTTTTCCTTCTGCAAAGTGTTTAAGAGTATCCACTGTGGGCTGGTACCATTGGGCTCTGGGGACGTAGCCATTAGCAAGAAGGTCATGGTTCTTGTCTTCAAGAAATCTTTGGTCTGTCAGGACGATCAACCACAAGTATTTCTTGAAGAGGGGCCTCCAGAAAAAGGGGGAGGTTTCTCCCATGCATATTCTTTCAAATGACTGTGCAAGGTTCAAGGGGGATGGAAGCAGTCTTAATCTTGATGAGCCAGCTCCCTCCTGTCTGCTTTACAGGAGTGGAAATGGGCCTGAAGGAGTAGTCCGGCACGTCAGGTCTGCTGGGGCCCTGCTTGAGACAAACATCAGCCACGTGCTCGGGACCGGGTACACGGAAGCCCGGGGCCCCTCAGCTCCAGGGTTTCTTCAGGCTCAGTGAGCTTCCAAAGACAGACTTGTTGTTCACAGAGGAGAGCCTAGGACACATGGCCGCAAATGGGGAACATGCAGCTTGGGGGGTCCAGAGGTGCCATTTGCCTCTGTCCTTATTCAGCTCCCCTGTTAATTACCCTTGTCCACGCAGGGGCACGAGGGCCTCTGTAACCTGCCTCATGGGGTGGGGGTAAGGCTCAAGTGAAATGCATGGAGACGTTTTTTGCAAAGCTATACAGCATAAACAGAATAAGGTATTTTCCTCAAACTTCAGAGAAATTACCTAAGTGGTTTTTTTTTAGGTTACTAGGTACATTCATCATAAAATTATTGGAAAATTACATGATGCCAAAGTGATGTTGGCTTTAGGAAATACAGTGTGGATTGATCCAATGGTGAGTATGCAGTTTTCTTCTTTTAAAAAGATTTTATATACTTGGGGGGGGGAGGCACACACAAATGGGGGGAGGGGCAGAGGGAGAAGCAGGCATCCCGCTGAGCAGGGAGCCCAACGTGGTGCTCGATCCCAGGGGCCGGGGATCATGACCTGAGCCGAAGGCAGACGCTTAACCAACTGAGCCACCCAGGCGCCCTGAGTATGTGGTTTTCTTAAAAGAAATCTGTTTTTGGATGGACCCCTAAAATTCTCATTTGTTGCTTGAATCATATATTCCTTCACCAGATATTTATCGAGCACCCATTCTGTGCTAGGTCCGGTGTGGGACACTTGGCTTCTGCCCGTGAACAGAAACTCCTACTTTGTGGAGTTGCCACAGTGGTGGGCAGGGCTGAGTGTCAGACCAGGACCTGTAAGTGGGGCCTCCCTGCATCCCCTCCGATGCTAGCATCACCTCCTCTGACCGCTCGTACCCCAAGAACTCTGCTTTTCAATCTGAAGTTCTCCACTGGACTTAAATCTTAATCAGTATGTGTATAACATTTAAAAGAATTCGGTTCATAAAATGGTTCTGCTAAAAGTTATTTTTATGAGACTGGAAAAGCCTTAACACCTAAAAAGAGGAGTTTGGGTGTAAGATTTAAGAGTTCAGAGGAGACAGTGATTTTTAATAGAGAAGGTAAAGATTGCCAATAGAGGTCAAATGAAGATTTGGCGTCTTGGTTTACATAATAGCCAGTATTCTGGTTCTTAATTGGAGAAAAAAAAATGTAAACTTTTTTTAAAGATTTTATTTATTTATTTGACAAAGAGGGAACACAAGCAGGGGGAGCAGGAGAGGGAGAAGCAGACTCCCCACTGAGCAGGGAGCCCGATGCGGAGCTTGATCTCAGGACCCTGGGATCATGACCTGAGCTGAAGGCAGTCACATAACTGACTGAGCCACTCAGATGCCCCCAAAATGGAAACTTTTAGAGATTTTTAAGACAATAGCTAAGGAAATGAAGAAGCAAAAAAAAAAGAAATCCACCTGGCATTCTGCTCCCACAGCTCATGTAGTGGTGTCCATGGCATGGTGGAGGGGAGACAGACCCCCATACACTTCCTTCTCTCCCCAGACCACTCAGCCCCCAGTTTGAGTGGAGAAAAGCTCTTCTGCCATTCCCAGATGGGAACACATTCCTGGTGTTCCCTTAGGAAGGGGCCCCAGCTGGTCTTGTCCTGGCTCCGCCCGCCCACCGCTGCCATGAAGGGGATGCCCAGTCCCAGTCCTGGGTCCGCATCTCCCATCGACAGGAATCTCAGTGTTGCAAAACCTCATATTTTGTGTAAATTAAGATGGATGAGAATATTTTGGTTGCAAAAGAAAAACCAGTGGAGGAAACTGCTCAGAGCATAGGATTTAGGGCCATGGTGTAGGCCCTTTCTGGGCACTGACGTCTCTGAGCCTTAGGGTCCTCCTTGTTAAGAGAGATAAAAAGTTAGAAAGATCTAAGAATTTTGTGTGTGGTCCAAGCATTACAGGGACCCCCCCAACCCCAGCCCTCATCCTACTTCTGTAGTGTGGGAGTGGGCTCTGGAAGAATCTCACGTGTCACCTCAGTTACGAAATCAGCTGGAAGCCACTGAGGGAGGCCCGTGAGCGCCCAGCGTGACAGTGAGATCGCGAGGTCACACGAGCATTTTCCATTGATTTGAAAGTTCAAAGCCTGATTCCTGCAAATAGACTTTTTCTTTGATTCAAGGTGCACATTACCAAACTTTCAAATTTGAAGACCTCTGTTATTGATTATAATGTTCGTACTGAAATTTTGTCGATGGGAATGGGCATTGACAACTCGGAGCATATAGAACAGCTGAAGACGTTACACGAAGGAGCTAAAATGCCACCTGATGAAGAAAGCCTGAGCCAGGCCCTGTAAGTGGGGTTTTGTCTCCCATTTGGAAGTGCGGTTTTGTAGGAATAGAACTCAGGAGCTTAGAGAGTTTTTTTTTTTTTATTTGGAGGTTGAATGGATTACTGAGTCTCCATGTTTCCGTCACTCAGCTTCGATGATTTCTCAGATTTGGGGAATCTGATTTTATCCATACCCCAATGTATAGTTTTGTTTTTGGTGGAATATTATAAAACCAATCCCAAGAGTATTGTTTCACCTGTATCTCTCACAGAGTAAGTTTTTGTTAGCTGTTGATTGACGTACAGAAAAGTCTATACACTGTAAGTATAGGCCAGTGGATTTTCTGAGGACAGAAACCAACCCCGGATCAGAAAGCCGGCACGATCAGCCCCGCCTCTTGCCGCTCCCCCCCCCCCCCCCCCCCCCCCCCGAGGGCAACCGCTGTCCTGATTGGAGAGCACGGACTCCTCTCCCTGGGTTGTACCGTGTCTGACAGGAATGAAGCAGTGTGGCTCTCCTCTCTGGCTTCCTGAGTCTGGCACAGTTTGTGAGATTCATCCGTGGTGTGCGTGTAGCTGCAGATCATAAGTCCTTACTGCTGCATAAGACTCCATCATGTGCATGTTCCGTAAATGTACCATTCACCCATTCTGCTGCTGAGGGGAGACGTTTCCCTGCCCTGGGCCCCTTCGGGTGGTGGTACAGTCGACGTTCTCCTACGTGTGTTTGGTGCACGGACGGAACTGTGGAGTCCTCATTAGAGCTGGCGCCCAGTAGTGCTCCAGATCGGTTGTCCCGCTTGACACTTCCACAAGCCAAACGTGAGAGACCGTGGAAGTCCCTGGCATCCCCCACGAGGCGGTCACAGAGCCCGCTCAGTTATCCCTTGATTCCGGGAACGGGGAGGAAGGTGCTGTGACTAGAGCAGAAACGCGGGAAGACCTGTTAGGTGCGCGCGTCAGAGCCACCCGGGGGGGGTCTTGTCGGACCCCGTGGCCATTTGCAAGCCTTGGTCGGGCTCGCGCCCTGAGGAGGGGAGCCATGAGAAGGTGTTGCGCAGAGGAATGATTTAGTCAGAAGATCCTTGGCTACTGTGTTGAGAAGAGCCTGGGGTGGGGCACAAAGGCTGTGCCAAGAGCTCGGGACAGGGTGCTGGTGGCTTGGGCTGGGGCGGCTTTGTGGAAGTGGCCAGAAGTAGCTGGCTTCCGAATATAGTTCTGGGGGGGTGTGGTCTCATGGAGGCTCGTTGGCAGGTCCTGGGTCCTGACAGCCGGGACCTGGGTAAGAGCCCGAAGGAGTGAGTGTCGGAGTCCGAGGGCTGAGCCCGGGGGGCCCAGTGTTGGGAGGTGGGCGGCTGAGGGGACCCCGGAGGGGAGCCTGAGAAGGAGCAGCAGCGTCGGAGGAGGCCAGGGAGGGCTGACTCCCAGAGGGCAGGTGAGGAGGGGTGTCCCGGAGCAGGGAGCTGTGAGCCTGCCACACGCCGCCAGGAGGCCCGACAAGTGAGCACGGCGAGACGGCCACGGGGTCAGCCTGGGGCCCCTGGTGACTGATGAACGCAGCAGAGTTTCAGACAACATGGCAAAAGTTAAAATACTTGAACCTGAAGTTGTTAATTTTTATCTTAATGAATTTGGATGCCCGTGGGATTAGGAGACACGTCTGTTTCTACACACTTTCAGGAAACAAAAGTTGCTCCGTGCTTTTTTTTAAAAAAAACAGCTGTCATTAGAGTTTAGTAGATATGATGACCACGAGGCTCGGCCACTCCTGTGGAACACAGCAGCTGCACCTGAGCCCCGGCTCTGTTCTGCGCTCGGCCCTCTGCACGCTCGGTTTTGCACGTGTGCAGCAGTCTGGCACACCTGTGGGCACACACACAAGGCAGGCGTGCAGAGGACGGTGAACGAGGTGCTACAGATGGAGCCTGCCCCGCAGAGACTCCATTTCAGGAGCTGGATGGGGAAGCCATGGTGGTAATCTGGATCAGAAGGAGGAGAAGGGTGCCATTCCTACAGCAGGCTGGGAAAGAGGACAGGTCCTGGGGACATGAAAGCTCCGGAAGCCATAGGGCTTGGTGACCGGCAGACGTCGGGGGTGTGATTGTAGAATCTGAGCCCTGGGCGGGGAGGGTATTGGCATGGTGGATGGTGTCACGGTGCCGGTTGGGTAGGAGGAGATCGCAAGTTGGTTGGGACGTGTCAGATTGAAAGATTATGGCTGAAAACATCAGCCCGGAGCTCAGGAAAGCTGCTGGGGAAGACTCATTTGCTGGGAGCGGAGGAGAGCCACCGTTCGGGAAGTGTGTGACGAGGAGGGACGGAACCCCAGTGGATGAGGGTCTGGTGAAGGAGAGGGAGCCGTGGTGGAAGAGAGGGGGGATGGAGGGTGTGGCGCTGCTCTGTGGGGAGGACGGGGCCTGGAGAGGGGCCCCTGCCTGGGTGGTTGGAAACGAGATGCCTCCACATTTGTGGGGTTTGTGGGGTGCCACTCACAGGCTTTGTGTGTGTCGGCCAGAAGTCCCCTTGGAGACACACATGCACACCCCCCACGCCATAGATGTGTGTGTGTGTGTGTGTGCACGCAGGTGTGCGTGCATGTGTTTGCATGGGCTTGCTCCTTTAGGCTTGAATTCTCTCTGAAGGATGCACAAAAAATGAATTACGTTGTCACCCATGAGGGGTGGCAGTGGGGTGGCTGGGGAACAGAGACGTGAGGGAGACGTTTTGCTGTGTAAGACCTTTTCATTAATTTCAAAACATTGAACCACATGAAAATGGTTATCTGCTCAAAAAAAAATTAAAAATTTTAAAGAATGAGGCAGCCCTCTGTGTACTGATATGGAGTAATCCATCTCTAGTTACTAAGTATAATCAAAGGAGCAGAAAAGTGAATGGAGTCCGTTTCCACGTGTGTAAATGGTGTGTATGTGTGTTTTAGATACAGATAGCATTATATGCTTGTTTATGCAAAGCGTGTTTCTAGAAGTAGCCCCACTGGTAAGGGGGTATCTCGGGGAGGAGGAGCTGAGGAACTAGGGCAGGGGTGCAGAGATGCTTTTACTTCCTCCCCTTTTATCCATTTTGAAGTGGGTAGCAGGGCTGGTTATTCTCAAGGTTAAATGATTTGAAAGAGAATTTTTTGGTAAATGAGTTAATGCACTTATCGGCCAGTATGGATCGATGATCTGCTCTGGGCTCGCCACAAGGGGCACAGCAGTGAGCAGAGCTGCTGGCCCTGCCCGGCCTCCGGGCCTGAGTCCTGACCCCGGGGCAGGTCTGATGGTGGGGTAAGCACCTCGCCGTCTGGGCCGTCCGTGGCTGCCTGCCTTCCTCTTCTTGCTGGGAGGGCCCCGTAGAGAGCCAGAGTTTGCTGTCTCTTCAACTCCGAGTTAACCTTCACCTCTTCCGTCCAGGGCGCCTTCTCCAGCAGAAGATGCTGCTTGTCCGCAGAGCCCACAGCAGGAGGACAGAGGCTCGGAAAGAGGTTCCCACTCCGGGACAAAACCAGAAAACCAAAAGCATGGTTGGTGATTTAATACATGGCTCACTTAGGGACGCCTGGGGGACTCAGTCGGCTAAGCGTCTGCTTTCAGCTCAGCTCATGATCCCAGGGTCCTGGGATCGAGCCCCGCATCGGGCTCCCTGCTGAGCCAGGGAGTCTGCTTCTGCCTCTGCCCCTCCTCTCCCTGCTCATGCGCTCGCTCTCTCTCTCTCTCTCTCTCTCTCTCTCTCTCTCTCTCTCCACCCCCCTCAAATGAATTAAAAAAAAAAAATCTTAAAAAAAAAAAAACATGGCTCACTTAAAATCATGAAAGCTTGGAAGTTTTCCAATGTTGAGGGTTTCCACTTTCAGATGAATTCTAGATAGAAGGTGACATAAACTGGTATTATCTAACTTCCTGTTTTTGACAATTCAGCTTCCAATGTTTTTTTAATGACTTTTGCCTTTCTGTTAATTGAGGTATAATGTTGATCCAGGGAAGTACACACAGCTCTTACCTACACTTACATGTGATTCTGTGTCCACGGACCGCACCCAGATGAGGCGGGTTGAACATTTCCAGAGCCCCAGGAATCTCCCTCCCACATCTTCCCCGCCTGAAACCCTTCCCAGGAACCACCATCCTGACGTCCATTGCCATCAGTTCCGCTGAATTAGCAGCACAGAGTGTGCGCTCTCGGGGCCTCTCCCACCCGGCATTCTGTCTGAGGTTCATCTAGGCGATTACAGGGAGTGGTGGCACCTTTTTACCCCTGAGTGCCATTCTGTGATCTGAACACACCCCAAGTTATTTATCCGTTCACCTCTTGAGAGACATTGAGGCTGCTTTCAGTTTTTGACGATGATTAAAGCTGCTGTGAACATTCTTGCTCAGTCTTCAGATGGAAGATTCGGGGGCTTTAGACCGAGAAGTTCAAATGGTGGTGTTTTAGGAAGTGTCATGCTCAGCACTGGTTCCTCACAGAGCTCTGCGACCAGATGCCTTCTTCTCCAGTGGGCATCTCTGGGCTCGCAGGTTACGATGGCCGCCAGTGGTAACACTGCTCCCTTCCAGAGTGATTTGACTTACCTGATGGTTTAATTATAGTATTTGTCAGAACCCGTTTTTATTCTACTAAATGTGGTGCATTTTAATTTCTTCTAATTATTCTTTGCGAGTGGATACTTGGAAACTGATACTCTTTGTCAATAGTTCCTCGACTAAAAGTTGCATGAAGTGCGTGAAAGTACTGATAGGTACGTGGAGTATACGGTTACGTATAAATAACTTACTGGAACATTTGACTTTCTGCCCAGAAACTTTACCTGAAAACACAAGTGATTCTCCCTTTCACAGAACCACAGAGCCCCTGAAAAGGTACGTCCCCCCATGGCCGGGGTCGGCTTCCCTCCCCTCCCCCCACCCCCCAGTGAATGTTTCGTGCGCCCGCGTAAGCCATCGTCTTCTCTCCTAGCTTCCACCCACAGATAAAATGGTTCCAAAAAGATGATGTGGTCATACTGAAGATAAGAATAAGGAACGTAAAAGATTACAAATGTGAATATTTCCAAGATAGAGTCATTTTCAGGTAGGTTTATGTGTGTCTTGTAGACATACAATTGAAATCACTTCTAACATGTTCCAAGACTGGCCTTTCTCTCTGTACACCTAGTGGCTGGGCGGGAGAGAAGTTTTACTTGGCTGACATGGAGCTGCAGGCCAACATAGCAAAAGACGCCTGCAAATGCGTGATCACAAACGAGGAACCTGTGATCACTCTTGCAAAAGAGACCAGGGGATCTTGGTGCAGCTTACTCAAACAGAGGGTGAGTGGAAATGGACTGTGGCTGGTCTCAACGCCCCGAGCGTGACTTGCTCTGTCATTTAATGTCACCTGTTCTCTTGAACAGAATCCTAATGTGGCTTTTGATTTCGATCACTGGGAAGAAGGTGAAGAGGACAGCCAGTTCCCCCAGGGTAAGATGGGGTGTGCCCACTTCCTGGGGAGTCGCAGGTGCTGAGTGCCATGGTTTGAGGACTGCGGCCCTTGGGGGAATGGGTCGTTACGTTAGGAATTGGTTTTCTCCTTGTGGCCAGTCTTGGTGCTAAATGTTCTGGTTTGGGGAGGTATCAACTCTTAATTATAAGCATACCTTCTTACAACACTTCTACAGATTTTCATCCCAGGAGGATAATTAATTTCTAAGCAGGCACATTTTACCTGCTCATTTCTTGCCTAAAATAATGAAAATATAAAGGAAGTCACAAAATAGAGCTCTAGAACCTAAGGGACTTTTTCTGCATTGGCCAAAATAATGGCAGGGTTAGGGGGTGGGGGAGATGTGCTGAGTCTGTAGTTAACAGATTTTTCAATAATTTCGAACTCTTGTAGTTGTGAAATCTAAAAACCTGCCGTGCAGAGTGGCAGAGGTGGCTGAGAGCGGTGGCCGGACATCGGAGGGTGACGGCGGTGAGAGTGAATGAGCACGAGTCAGGTGTGGACGGGCGGCCCAGACTGCGCACGGACGGACGGACGCGTCGTGTGGCCGGGAGCTCCGGAAACAAGCACTCACAGCCAGACCTGTCTTTGACTCAAGGATAAATTCTGACCAGGCGTCATCCTGGGCCACTGGGATTGGTACTGGTGAGAGACGGGGTGCAGGGACTCGGGGGGGTGGGCACTGGCCCGACGGGGGCCCAGCGTCCAGCTGCACGGCCTCTTGCACGGAGCCTGTCCCAGCACACTCGCCCTGAGGAGCGGGGAGCACAGTGTGCCGTTTGGGGGATGAATTGTCCTTTCCGGAGCTGGTCTGTTCACTTTCTCCCGGAGACCTGGCCTGGTACCTTGCCGAAACCCTGGTGTTGTGCATATAAATTGAGGTTTCCGGCTTACAACTTCATGCTTTCTACCCCGAGCTGGTTGGGATTCAACAGAACAACCCGTGGACCTGTACTTGCAATATTCTGGGGAGACTGGGGGCGACCTGCGGATCGACCAGGGGTGAGAGCGGGGTCACCTCGGCTGTCACCAGCCAGACCCGTGGCTTCTGGAGGTAAAGCTGCTGCTTCTGAAGCCCTGCC
The DNA here is from genome assembly GCF_009762305.2 of Zalophus californianus. Classification (NCBI taxonomy): domain Eukaryota; kingdom Metazoa; phylum Chordata; class Mammalia; order Carnivora; family Otariidae; genus Zalophus; species Zalophus californianus. The sequence continues at coordinate 41,386,150 of NC_045611.1, forward strand.
TGGCCCTGCACCATCCTGGGCACTCGGGACGAAGATTTCTCCTCGGTGGAAACAGAAGAGGACGTAGGGGGGCGCCTGGAGGCGACCCTCGGAACAGCTGGGTGTGGGGAGCGCTTGCAGCACCCAGGACGCCGTCCAGGCATGGCCCCCTGACTGCGGGAGCGCCCCGAGCCGGACCTGCCCTGGTAGCCAGAAGAGCTGCAGAGGGAGCGAAATGTCAGCCCTGTGTCTGTCTTCAGTAGGAGGCAGCCGCTTTGCCTAGAGGCGGGAAAGAAGGGTGACCAAGCGTGACCGTTGTGACTGCCCCCAAGACCTTTATTGTCACACTTCAGAAAGCACAGAGGTCCCGGTAGGTAAGCCACAGCTTGAACAAACTGTTACCAGGCTGTCCCGTGAGCAGGTTGGGATCACACTCTGACTCTCAGTTTCCTCATCTGTAAAATAAGACCTTCTGCTCGCTGCGTGGCCTTCCTGCTCCAGGGGCCACCCCTGGACGCCTTTCGGGGAGGGGGCGCCGTGAGGGAGGCCGGCCCCACACCGCCGGTGGGAGGACGGGTGGGCAGCCGCGTGGCTGCCGCCGGGACTCCCGTGGGCTGCTTGGCGGGTGTCAGATTGGCCCACGAAGTACCGGGGTGATTGTCCTTTTCCTGGGCTAAATTGGGCAGGCTCTTCGGGAGGTCGGAAGTCCTGGGGTGTTTGCTGGCGGAGGTAGGCTTGACTCAGCGGAGCTCTTATAACGTCTCAGCAGGTGCCTGTAGGAAGAGCTTCTGCGCTCCCACTGGGGGAGGCCTCTGGACGGGTGGCCAGGCCTCCTGAGCGGCGCTGGCTTGCCCCGTGATTGCTGGCCACCTGCTTATATTCACTCTTTTGTAAAACATAGCAAACAATAAGAATAAGTGAGGGCTGCCTAAATTGGTGTGGGGGGCGGGGTCCAGCTTCTCTAGAGTTGTTCACAAATAGCCCGAGGGGAATCGTGGGAGGCTGCCTAGATGTTTAAATCTGGATCTCTTTGTTTCAGACATTTAAATTTACCATTTGAAGTTCTGAATAACATTTTGTAGGACAGAGACAGTGACTTGTGAAATGTAAACAAATACCAACTTTTTTTGTTCTATTAATACATATTGATTTCATGTTTGGGGAAAATTTCTGAAATGCAAAATAAGAGTACTTTTGTCTCTATGCTTCTAGAACTGCTCACAGAGTCGTGTGAAGGTCTTTTGTAGTATATCAATAAAATTTGTGTTTTCACAGAAATGACAGTTCACTTTTTTTTTAAACCATATTTTCCCTGAGTGCCAAATGCAAAACAATTGTATTCACTACCGCCCTTTCTAGTTTGACCCGAGTGCCAGTGAAGGTTGGGGTGGGGTGCGGGGGGGCCTACCCCTGATTGTAGTTCCTGTCGTGGGCACCAGGCTGTGGATGGTTCTGGATGGTCCGCTATGCAGTGGGGGCCTTGACAATTAGCCTGGGGTAGACCCGCCTGGTACATCCAGGGTAAAATACAGGGGCTCAGTACTCCGGGCAGGGGTGGGGAGGCGCAGGTAGTAAAACATCTGCACTTTAGTCTGCTAAAAATCTATTTCAACTGAAGCAAAAGTTTTACCTATTTTATATAAAATATATATACTTCATATATATATATATATATATATGCCCTATTGATCACTGAGTTTAGGTAAGTGTGATATGCCTGCCCCTGGTAAGGAGTCCTGGCATGGGTCACGTCGTCTGCTGAGCCTGGCCGCCACATCTCCGCCTGCTAACTTTAGCAAACATCTGTCTTCTCTAGAGCCCCCACCCAGAGAAATGAGGATGTCTACAAATAACAATAGTATGAACATCTGAATACATTTTTTTTCTTAAGGAAAAACATCAGGAGGAAATAACCACAAATATCGCTTACAAAAATAAATTCATCGCGGTTTGGATGTGGCTCCCGGAGGCTAGGCCCGTTCCTCTGGAGCCTCCTCTGGTGGTACAACTTCCATCAGCATCTGGAGGTACATGGTGACGGGCTCTGCAGTAAAAGCCAAGCAGAAGCGCAGTTAGCTATAATTAAAAGCTGGCTTCCCCTCACTTCTCGGGAAGCAGTCATGTTGTTCCTGCCCCCAGGGGGCTGTGTCCTCTTTTGGGGCAGGGCTCATGGGCTGAAGGTAGAGCCATGCTGGGAGCCACGGTGGCTCTCTGGAGGGAAGTTATTTCCCAGGAAAGCATTAGGAGCCTGCTGTTTTACTCTGGGAAGATAGGCACACCTCACTTCTGTGTCCTTACGTAACCACCACTGACCGAGAGTTGAATATTTAGTTGGAAAGCACTGAGCCCGCATCTTGCTTAAAAGCTAGATTGTTCTTTTCACCTCCTTAATTCCAGCTTCCAACCAGTTCTTGTAGGGAGCAGCTTGGCTAAGTTTTCTAAAGCTGAGAATTAAGACCTACTTTGTAACCCTGTGGTGGTGAAGTCATCCTGGCTAGACTGTTGGTACGATCAGATCTAAGCTCATGGTCAGAGGCAGGGGAGATGGCTGTTCTCCCAGCACCAAATGTACTTTCCTACCTACGGTAGTGTACCTGCAACCCTCTCCCAGCCTAGGCCTTCGATCAGAGTATAAAGAGGTTGGGCGGTGGGGAGAGCTCTTTCAGGAAAGGAAAAAGTCCCTGGTGGAAATAATAAAGCCCTATTTCAGGTGTGGTTTCACTTGGCTAATCAACATGAAACAGATTTTCTCTTGCTTATTATAACACCGCTGTCGGGTTTCACCGGTGAGGAATGCAGGCCACGCCAGGATCTGAACAGCCCAGGCTGGAGAAAGGCATTCCCAGTCCCCGCTGGCTCAGTCTAAACAAAGTCTCAGGGTCAACCTCACTGACTTCCAGTGGGGTTTTACTCTTTCATACCCTGTGTGTCTCCCGGAGTTGCGCATATATATATATATATATATATATATATATATGTAGGAACCCTGGAGGAGTGCTGAGGGGATGGTTGTACTTTCCCTGCTCTCTGTTCAGACAAGCTGAAGGAGAAGGGGCAGATGTTGAATCAATTTACTCTATGAACATTAGGCGGCTGTTGTATAGATCCGGGGTGAGACTGCGCAGCCCAATTCCTGCCTTGTAGAAACAGTATGGGGAGAGGGAGACCAAGAAACAGGTCTTCAGGTAGTGGATCACTGATGGCCTTGGCCCCCGATGGCCACGGGGTGCTGGCGCTTCCCTGCGGTTGAATCTATGGCACAGGGCACGGCACTGTGGATGTCCGTGCGCTGTGCCGAGTCCCCCTGATTGAAAGTGGCTAATGTAGCTGAACTTCTAACCCACAATTGGCCTACAGTAGATGAGCAGCCAGGATTGCTGAGTGGTGAGCAAGAGCTAGGGCTTCGCCATGGGAAGGCTCAGGCTCTCGTCCCAACACTGTTCGGGTGTCTCTGGGATGCTGCTGGGCCTCTCAGGATGTCTGTGTATCAGGCAAGAGAAGGTGGTGCTCTGAAGGTTGGATGCACAACCATGTGAATATGCTCATCGGTACTGAACCATACACTTAAACATCATTAGGATGGAGCGCCTGGGTGGCTCAGTCATTAGGCGTCTGCCTTCGGCTCAGGTCATGATCTCAGGGTCCTGGGATCGAGCCCCGCATCGGGCTCCCTGCTCAGCAGGAACCATGCTTCTCCCTCTCCCACTCCCCCTGCTTGTGTTCCCTCTCTCGCTGTGGCTCTCTCTGTCAAATTTTTTTTTAAAGAAATCATCAGGATGGTCAATTCCTTGTTATGTGTATCTTACAAGGAAAAAAAAAGCAGATGGTGATTTCCCTTCCTACTTGTTTACAGTAATTGACGGGGAACAAAGGCAGAGGCCCCAGGTGGACCCCAGAGGTGCCCCACGGAGGAGAAGGTGAGATTTTCTAGCTGCATGAGCTGCGATAGGGAAGGACAGGTGAGGCTGCGGAGTGCAGTCACCTGTCTGTGCTTCGCTAAGAGAACCGTCCCTCTGTTGGTACTTACTTGAGATTTTCTGAGCCCATCCAAACTTATAGTGGACAAAAAGGAAGTAAAATATAAGGCCGCTCAGCATAAATAATACACAGTAGAGATACTCCAGTGCAGGTTCGCTGATGATCGGGGCCACAACCAAGAACACAGATATGAGGGTCACCATGATGGGGATGAAAATGGGCACCTGCCGACAGACAACACAGTGTCACAGCCTGGCCATGGGCATCCACGGTCTTCCCAAAAACGTGCACCCCAGACCAAACGCTGCTACAGAACATATATGATGAGCTCCTTATGCCTGTCCTCCGATTTCAATAGTTTTAAAGTAATTTTGCCAATCTTGTTTCATCCAGTCTACCTTTTTTTTTCTTTTCCCTAGAACATAAAGAAAATGTCAGACATCATGTCATTTTACCCGTGAAACCATTCAGTATTCACCTCTGAGGAGGAGGGTATGTTTTAACATGTTTATTCCCTCCTCTCTTTTTTTTTTTCTTTTACCTTGTCATTGATTTGTTATAGGAATCGGATGATTCATCCTAATACAAGGTCTTAATTCTAGCTTTGCCTGAGAACTTGCTCCTCTGTCCCTCAGATTTCCCGCACGCGGGCCGTCGGATCCGGAGGCAAGAATACTTTGTAGATGGAGCCATATGCTTCCCCTTGTAACATCACGAGGCCCTTGATGTCCCACTGTCCCACCTCTGAATTGCCAGGGTCTGTCTGTGGGTTCAGGGGCTGGAGGAGAAACCAGTGCCACCAGATCGGGACTCCTCCATCTTCTGCAGGGAGCAGTTTTCTTTTAGTTGGAAATGGCACTTAGAAACCATAATCTGAGGGATTGGAGTACTCATTGTTCTTTTGCAGGGACAGAGAGAAAATTTTTTTTCAAGAAAAAATTCACAAGTTCATACTGATATTTCCAATTCATTGCATTTCTTTCCCTTTAGACTTCATGTCTTGTTTCCTTACGCTTATGAAAATCTTGGTTCTTAATGGCTTTAGCATAGTCACTCACTTGCTTTATCCTGTACTGTGCCCATAATAAATGGGCAAAATAACTGTGCCAGTCCTACCACTACTATAAGTATGGTATGAAGTGTAAGATTTCTTGTTCTTTTTAAATCTCAAACTATAATCCACAAGGGAGATTCATTCAACATACTGCCCTTCGGTTTTTCCCTGTGTGGTGTTGTCATTTACTTATCACAGAGTAAGGTTTCTTATCTCCATTTGTTTTCAGTTTTGAGGGATTTGTTTTTTCCCTTTTATCTTAATTTTTAAAATATTGTAATTTAAAACTTTTTATTGATTTTGGTTTTTTTCTTCTTTTATTTATTTTTGAGAATAAATAGAAGCACAACCACACACACACGTTCATCTTCCGCTACCCCCGGATAAAAGCTAGTAAATACGTAACAGGTAGTTTTGTACTTCGCTTTTTCCTATTAATCTATTCCAGAGGTAGTGCTATGGTAATACACAGAATATTACTCCTCCACCTTTTCCTGCTGCATTACACTCTACTTTGTGGATGTATCAAAATTTATTTGACCAAGTCTCCCACTGATTGGCTTTTGGGTTGTGCTGAGCCTTTTGCTAGTACAGCAAATGCTGGAGTAAAGAACCTTGTATATACATCATACTTTGGCCAATATCACCTTGGGGGTAGATTACCTCAAAATGGGGTGGCTGGGTCCAAAGATAAGTGCAACTGTGAAATTGCTAGATGTTGCCAAGTTCCTCTCCCCCCACCACCTCCATAACAGCTCCTCCATTTGTATTCCAGCCACCATGTGCGAGTGCGGGCTGCTTCCCTGAGGCCTCACCAGAATACAGTGGGACCAGAGCGTGGGATCTCTGCCTGTCTGATGGGCGAGCAGGGGCACCTCATCAGAATTGTGGCCAGCATTCTCCTATTAGGGGCAGGGGGCGGGCCTTGTTGGGGTTCTTTTGCTTCATTTTTAAGTGTCATGTAGTTTCTCTCTGAACTGTCTTCATTTTTTATTTGTTTATATGATCAGTCCCTTTCAGATGTTGGTAATTCCCATCTCCATTTTAGGAACTCTTTTGTGATATTATTGCCAATATTCTCCCCATCTGTTATATATATGGGTTTTTAACTTCTCTTTATCAATGCCTAAATTTTTTTGGTGGGTTTATGCTTGTCCATTTTTTCCTTAGTAATGATAGATTTTGAGTCATAGGAAAGATTTCCCTCATTTCTGATTACAAAGCAATTTATATAATTTGTTTTCTTCATGCATCAGCACCATATTTAAATTTAAAAACCTTTATATTTTAATATTCTCTCTTCTGTTTTGGTGGCTTTTCTTGCATCAGTTTGATCTTTGTAATCAACTCCTGCAACTCTAGAAAAAAAATCAGATGTATCGTGATCTCATTAAATGTCTAAATTAAAAACAGTGACATCTTGGGGTGCCTGGGGAGCTCAGTTGGTTAAGCAGACTCTTGATTTAGGCTCAGGTCATGATCTCAGGGTTATGAGATCAAGCCCCACGTTGGGCTACGTGCTGTGTTTGGAGTCTGCTTAAGATTCTCCCTCTGCTCCTCCCCACCACCCCCATAAAAACAAAAAACAGGGACATCTTTATGACACTGATTTTTCCTAAGAACATGTATGAATTTTCACTTGTTCAAGTGATCTTTTCTATCTTTCAAAAGAATTCTGCTACAACTTAGAGGCCTTACCTCTTGTTAAGGTTATGGCTAGGCACTTATTACTTGTTTTGGGGAATGAGTTGCTCTCTTTGTTATCTTTCAATTGGATGTCATTTTTATAAACAAAGGCTATTGATTTCAGTGTATTTCTTTGCTTTTTTTTAAAGTAGGCTCCATGCCCAGCGTGGAGCCCAATGCAGGGCTTGAACTCACAACCCTGAAATCAAGACCTGAGCTGAGATCAAGAGTCAGACACTTAACCGACTGAGCCACCCAGACACCCTGTTGATAGAAATAATCTGAAAAATCAATAAAACAACCTGTACCTAACCTTTCGCTTTTTAAAAAAAAAAAATATTTTAAGTAATCTCTGTACTCGGCATGGGGCTTGAACTCACAACCCTGAGGTCAAGAGTCACACTCTCTACTAACTGAGCCAGCCAGGCGCCCCTGTAGCTGACATTTTAAAAAATGAGAGGAAGCACAAACACAAAAATAAGAAACAAAAACGGGGAAATAATCTCCAGAACATACTAATTTGTACAACTCCATATAAGTAAATGGGATGAAATGGACAATTTTCTGGGAAAATGTAAAGTTACTAAAACTAACCCCATCAGAATCTGAATTCTCAGGAAAGTTCCAAAAACCAGATGATCCAATTAAGATTATCTTAAGTTCTTTTTTGTTTATCAATTCTTATACACTCTTTTGGTTTTCTTTGTTGTTCTTTCTCTTGCTTTTTTAGTTGCCTGATTGTTTTCATTGTTATTGTATTCAATGCAACAAAACTTCTTCCAAGTACTGATCATAGATAATGTCTTACTGTTATTTTTAGGAGTTTATGTACTTTCATTTCCTATTGGACTGAAAAGTTGAAATTTTTTACATTAATTTCCTGTTTTATTGCATTATAGACAGAGAATGGGGTATGTCTTTATTACTGATGTTTTATCAAGGTTTTCTTTGGGGCATTTGTCAGTTTTCAGATGTGTCCTATATGCACTTGAAAAGGTGCTTGCTCTTTTGGGGATTCAGAGTCTGGAACGGTCTCTAAGATCTGCCTTGTTCTGTTTAGGGCTTGTCACCTGTACCAATGAGATGTCTGGGTCTGTCTTGGACTGAAGGGAGCCCCGTTAAAGCCCACTGTTAGGGTGTGTGTCCGTGTCTCCTTGTACTTGCTGAAGTTTCTGCTTCGTAACAAGGACTACTGTGTGATTTGGTGAGTAAGTTTTCATGCCTGCCATCTCTTTATTGTGAATTTTAGCCGTTAGCATCACTAAAGACACTGAAGTGTCTTGTGCTTTGGGTAGGAGTACTGTCGTCTGATAAGATCACAACCCCTGTTTTAGGAGTATTTTCATTTGCTTGGTATGTATTTTGCTTATCCTTTTTTCTCACAGCTTTGTAAACCTGCCTGAAAAATCTTTTCCCTTTAATGATTGGTTTTAGGCTCATTTAAACTGAATAAGCCAGTTTATTCGTGTAACTGACAAGTTTGGGCTCCACACTGTTCTCTATTCCTATATGTAGGCTTCTGCTTATTGTTAGTTTTCTGCCCTTAAACAGTGACATTCTGTGGGGAAAACTCTCACCTGAGGCCCATTTCTTTTCTTTTATTCTATTTTTAAAAGATTTTATTTATTTATTTGACAGAGAGAGCACAAGCAGGGGGAGTGGCAGGCAGGGGGAGAAGCAGGCTCCCTACTGAGCAGGGAGGTAGGGGTGTAGGGCTCAATCCCAAGACCCTGGGATCATGACCCGAGTCAAAGGCAGACGCTTAACTGACTGAGCCACCCAGGTGTCCCCCATTTCCCTTATTTTATATGGGGGAAAAAAAGATCACGTATCACAGGAAACCCCAAATTCCCAAACAATGTCCTCAAAGATAACTAAAACACAGGAAATGTGTATAAATACCCAACGTGCACTATGCCAGGAAGTAAACTGCTTTAAAGGTGATTTCCTGCTGACCAGCCAGTTAGCATGGTTGTTAACAAGTGGTTACCTTTGATGCAGTGACACAGTCTCCCAGCATGAGTGACACATGACTCTCATTTGTTGGGGTGCCTACACACAACTCTGAATTGTGTTGGATTTGGAGTGCAATTTGAAATTTTCCTCACACATGTCTTGAAAATACCATATTACATTTTGGGATTTAAATATTAATAATTATTAAATAATTAAATTAAGGGGCGCCTGGGTGGCTCAGTTAAGGGTCTGCCTTCAGTTCAGGTCATGATCCCAGGGTCCTGGAATTGAGCCTTGCATCATGCTCCTTGCTCAGTGGGGAGTCTCCCTCTGCCTCTGCACCTGCCCCCCGCTTGTGTTCTCTCTCTCTCAAAATCTTTTTCTAAGAAATAAAAGACTCAGACTTCATTTAAAAAATAATTAAACCAATAATTTAATAATTATAATTGATAAATTTAAATGTCTTGATTTAATAGGAGTATTGAGAGATTTATAGAGTCTAGAAAGTTTGGGGTATTAAAAACTAATAAGCAAAAAGAACCCTAATATGCATTCTACCAAGAAAATGTTAACCAGGAAGATATTCTGATTTGTTTCCCTATTGGCGTCCTTATATAGCAGGTCTTTTATGATCTGGTCTCTTGCATACATGTGTGTGTGTGTTTATTTTGGATATATCTTTAGGGATCTATAAATGCTGTTTTTGTTCTGAGAGTTGCCATTATAAATAGTAAATACCACACCTGACTCTCCTCTCTTTTACATACTGTCCATAAAAGCAGTAACAGAGTTAGCTAGGGATTCTTCCCTTTCCTCCTCATGTCTAATTTTAGATGGTAGCCTAGGGCAGTTTCCTTGGCATGCCTTCCTTAACTGGCACACTTTCATATGCTTCCTCTTCCACTTTTGTCATAAGGTATTGTCAGTGCTTGGCATTTGCATCCTTGTTGTGTCCCCTTTATCTGCCATCATTTATTCCAGTTCTGTAGTTAAGGGTATTCACCTTGTGCCACTGACGTTTTGGTTTCTGAAGCTTGTTCTCTGGATGACTCCTCCTGAAGGTCTCCTGTAGCCATCCATGCCTTGAGATGTTTCATATTGGTAACTTTATTCTTTTTTTTTTTTTTAAGATTTATTTATTCGAGAGAGAGAGTGAGCATGCACGGGAGGGGGAGGGAGAGAGAGAACCCACAACAGACTGCCCGCTGAGCACAGAGCCTGACATGGGGCTCGATCTCACAACCCTGAAACCATGACCCGAGCTGAAACCAAGAGTTGGCTGCTCAAACAACTGAGCCACCCAGGTGCTCCTTGGTCACTTTATTCTTTGAGGTCAGTTTGGGTATAAAATCTTTGGCTTATATTTTCTGTCTTTGAATACCATAAACATATCTCAGGCTATGAAGTGTTGCTGATGAGAATCCTAATCCCTATATTAATTTCTTTCCTTTATAAGTGAATTGGGGTCTGGGAAGGGCACGAAAGGAGGAGTAGATACCCAAAGCATGATCTTTTAAAGCTCCATAATTTAATCAGAATATAGTTCCCTGTTGCCCCTTCTAGCTCAAGATTCTCCAGTGATGCTGTATGCCTTCTGGTATGTTAGTTCTGGTCCCCTCCTTTCATGGTCCCCTCCCACTCTCCCACCTGCCCCAGGAAATGTTTTTTTTTTTTTAATTATAGTTCTAAAGAATTCTATTGCTTTGGGGCGCGCCTGGGTGGCTCAGTTGGGTTGAGTGGCCAACTCTTGATTTCAGCTCATGTCATGATCTCGGGGGTCATGGGATCAAGCCCCATGTTGGGCTCCTCACTCGGCGAGGAGTTTGCTTGAGGATTCTCACTCTCCGCCCACCTCCCTGTCAAATAAATCTTTAAAAAAAAAAATCTGTTGCTTTTATTTTCTTCTTCAGGCACTCCAATTATACATGTGTTAGAGCCTTCTTTCCCTATCTTCGTTATTTTCTCTCAAATCCTTTTTGTTTGAGGGGTTTTGTGCAGATGAAAAATCTGTTCTACCATCATGATTTTGCCTGCCAGATGACCTAATTGAGGTGGGACTGCCAAACTCCATGTCTCAGCTGACTCTGGAGACTTGGTGATAGTCAGGCTACAGGGCCAGAAGACAACGTCCTGTTCTTGTCCTATTTATTTAAGCCCTCAGCTTCCCTACCTTGTTCTTACACCTGCAGTTGTTGTAAGAAGTCAATAGTACAGTTGTTAACAAAACAAAGCAAAAGCCTCTAACACAAGCAAAACAAAATAAATTCTTCTTGCATTGGCATCTAGACCTACTCCAGCTGTGCAGGGAGGTGGCAGGGAACCCCAGTTTGCAGATGCAGATTATTAGTGGTTGCCCACACAGGAATGGGTCTAGGGCCGGAATTCAGGAGCAAACACCACTCTAAACTATGATGTTCAAGGGGACAGTAGAGTCAGTTGGAAATAGAAATCATGCCCCTAGATTTTCAAGTACTTACTTCTAATCCATTTCAAGAAATCAAAGCCACTCGTGACATCTGGGGCACAAAACCTACCTTGATAGGCCTTTCCAGGTCTTTCTTCGTAAACCTCATCACAACCAATCCCAGAATCGTCAGGCCATAAAACAGCCATGCGGCAAAACTGAAGTAATTGACCAATGAGTTTATGTCACCAGGGATGATATAAATAGTCGCTATGATACCCTAGTGGAAGGAAGAGTGAATTCTTAGGTCACAGGATCCCTGTCATGTCACAGGAGACTGAAGAAGCAGTGTCTCCTGTGGATGAACAGGTCAGCATGAAAGAAACCTATGCATCCCATTATAGTTGGGATTAAACCAGGCTTTGGCTATGGTGAGTGTGCTCCCTGAAGCCTGATGGGAAGGACTTGGAAAATCTGTGACTCTTTGAAGTTGCCATTTTAAGCAGGGGAAAAAACAAAGTATGCATGTACCACCACACCAGCTTTCTGATGGTAAACGTTCCTGCCAGAGAGTCTACGTCAGAGGAAAGGGCCCTGCCTGTCTCAGCCTGGTCTGGACCCGCCTTAGCTCTGGGGCCTGGGCCTTGTCCCAGGAGGCCTCTCCTCATCTTCAAAGGGAGTAGGCTGATGGAGAGTAGTGCTTCTCCTTCGGGGTGGAAGGAGTCTGGCCCCGAGGCTGGGCTTGGACGGTCCGCAGGTGCCAGAGACAGTGGCACACAACCAAGGACTGTCCTCCACTTAGAAACTCCAATTAGAGGATGTCAGAGGGCCTCTACTGTGCAAGGGTGCCATGACGTCTAAATTATGGGGCCATAAGAAGTACTTATCGGTAACCACCTCGTGAATGCCTTATTCTCCTTCTCTGTAAGCGAGTGGGGTTTTGTATAGTTTGTTACCAGGGACCAGACATACAGATGTACACGTAAGGGGTGTAGAGGGTAGAAAGTTGGAAGAGTCGAACAGTGTCTTTCACGGACAAAGTCAGAACAAGGAGCAGACGTGTTGGGCAATGTTTGCACTGTCATGGGCTTTTTAACCTATTTCGTGTCGAGGAGCAAGGGAGCCTGGGCCATGTGAAAACCACTGGGCTTAGCAATACCGGGTTCCTTCAGGGCCCCTCTGCCTTTAAGGAGGGTGTCTGCTGGCAGAATTCATACTTACATAAAAGATGATGGCAGGGGCTGGAGTCAGGCGCTTGACACTGATGTAGGACAGCACTTTGAGCATGTGGCCTTCCCGGCCCGCCACGTACACAAGTCTGAAAAAGCAGTAATGGAGGCCTCATGGATGGGTGTGCGGCTGTTGTACCATCAGTGGGAGTCACTACCAAAGCCGCAGAGACAGGGACTGAATTGGAACCTGGCATCTTCAGTGGGAGGTGGTCTCAGGGAGGCGAGTGAATTTGGGGGAAGCGAGTGAGGTGGTTAAATGCCCCTGAGAGCGAGGCATCCCGGTGCCGTGGGTCATCTACATAGGGGAGAGCTGGGGGCTGGCTTAGGGTTTGGGGAGGACCTTTCAGGAGGAGACACCTACTCCTGTGCCCTCAAAATTATGCTTTCACGTATGGGGAAAACCAGTCCGGGACCAGTGGACCTCCGTGCTTGGAGCAGACAGAGGCAAACACAGAGGCGCCTGGTACTTCCTAGATCCACGCTGTACAGAATTTCCATATTAAACAAAAAACCCCAAAGATGAATTAAGGGTGGGTCAGTAGATGCAAATAAATGGCTTAGTCCTCCCACCCCCACTCCCGAGAACTCGTGATTCAGAAATCTGAAAGACTATGTTTAAAATGCTGAAGAGAGAAAAGGGGGGAAAAAGCCAAACAGAATTTTTAAAAAATAAAAAATTACCATAATTTAAGAATGTAATCAACAGTTGTTAATCTAGGTTCAAAGTGAAAAAAATAAATTGGAAACTAGATCTGATACCACCTCACACCAGTCAGAATGGCTCAAATTAACAAGTCAGGAAACAACAGATGTTGGCGGGGATGCGGAGAAAGGGGAACCCTCCTTCACTGTTGGTGGCGATGCAAGCTGGTGCAGCCACTCTGGAAAACAGTGTGGAGGTTCTTCCTCAAACAGTTGAAAATAGAGCTACCCTACGACCCAGCAATTGCACTACTAGGGATTTACCCCAAAGATACAAATGTAGGGATCTGAAGGGGCACTTGCACCCCAATGTCTATAGCAGCAATGTCCACAAGAGCCAAACTGTGAAAAGAGCCCAGGTGTCCATCGACAGATGAATGGATAAAGAAGATGTGGTGTATATATATACAATGGAATATGACTCAGCCTTCAAAAAAAAAGATATCTTGCCATTTGCAACAACGTGGATGGAACCTAGAGGGTATTATGCTAAACAAAATAAGTCACTCAGAGAAGGCCAATTATATGATCTCATATGTGGAATTTAAGAAACAAAACAAAGGATCACAGGGGAAGAGAGGAAAAAATAAAACAAGACAGAATCAGAGGGAGACAAACCATAAGAGACTCTTAATCATAGGAAACAAACTGAAGGGTTGCTGGAGGGGAGGGGGGGGATGGGGTAATGGGGTGATGGGCATTAAGGAGGGCATGTGATATAATGAGCACTGGCTGTTATATAAGACCGATGAATCACACTGACTGCTACCTTGGAAGCCAATAATACATTATATATTAATTAAATGAATTTTAAAAAATGTTAATGTTCTAATTATAATAAAAGATACTAGATCCGAGCGGGGCGCCTGTGCGGGCTCAGTTAAGTGTCCGACTCTTGATTTTGGCTCAGTTCATGATCTCAGGGTCATGAGAGCCAGCCCCACGTCAGGGTCCATGCTCAGCGTGGAGTGTGCTTAGGATTCTCTCTCCCTCTGCCCCTCTCCTCACTTGTGCTCTGCCTCTAAATAAATACAATCTTAAAAAAAAAAAAACCAACTAGATCTGAGTTATGAAGGGTAGAGAAATGGAAAATGTAGGCAGGAAACTGAGAGAAGAAACAAGAAGAAGCCCGAATATGTTGAATGCGGTAAGGCAGACTTGAAAAGTAGAGAGCTTTCACGGAACTGAAAAACAGCTTTCACATTAAACCCAGCTCAAGATAAAAACATACCCAGATACAAACAGTGTGGAAGGAAGAAAAATTTCTTAAGCTTCCAAATTTAAAAGATTAACTACAAAATTAGGACAACCAGAACCATAACAGACATGGCATGAGACTATGTTCAAAGCGATGAGGGACATTGGTTTTCAGATTCCGGTGCTGCATAGCTCAACTATCATTCAGGACTAGGGGCAAAATAAATACATTTGTAGGTGAACAATAACTACAACACATTTTCTGTTCTCTGATCCTCACTGGAAACTCTTTGGTCTACTCCAACAGACAGAAAGAAACTGAACTCAGGAGTTGATTGAAGAAGCAGTGTTAAGGAAACAGCAGTAAAACATGTTGGTATGGATGTAAGTACATACATTTTTAATTCTTGTCAGGATGAACTTTTTCTGGAGGGGCGGGTTTATAGACAAGGTGCAGCTCATCTACTGGACAGTGCAAAAGGGGGAGCCCTCGCAGGAGAGTGGGGAGAATGGAGATGCTGACAGACTCTGTTAGGTATTTGAGTTAAACTTGAAGGGTAGTTGCTAAAAAAGAGAAATAAAACTTCCATATCAGTAGAAAAAAGAAAGGACATTTGATGGATAATAAATCACAGTAAGATTTTTCAAAAGCCAAGAAAACTCAATATGTTGGAAATCAATCCCACTGTAATAGTAATCACATCAACTCTGGTCAGATGTTGCTTGCCCGGGCAGGAGACAACCTGGGGGGTTGTTGAAAGAGACACAAGCCAAAGCCCCATGATGCCGAGGGTGGAAGATACAAGGGGTGAGATGTGTTACCTGAAGCAGCAGCCTAGAGCCTGCAGAGTCCTCAAGAGCAATATTGTACAAAACAGAATTTAAGGCAAAAAGAGTTCCCACTGAAAACAGAAGCCGTCTACCAAGAAGATGCCAAAACTGGAGCCCTTGAAACATAGAAGGCCAAACTCAACAAATCCACTGAGAGCAGAAGATTTGAACAGTCAAGGCACAAGCTTGACGATGATATAAAAATCAAGGGGCGCCTGGGTGGCTCAGTCGTTAAGCATCTGCCTTTGGCTCAGGTCATGATTCCAGGTCCTGGGATCGAGCCCCGCATCAGGCTCCCTGCTCAGCGGGAAGCCTGTTTCTCCCTCTCCCACTCCCCCTGCTTGTGTTCCCTCTCTCGCTGTGTCTCTCTCTGTCAAATAAATAAAATCTTAAAAATAAAATAAAATAAAATAAAATAAAAATCAAGAACGTAAACACAATATACCTTATTTTCAAGACCCTAAGAAGCATTTATAAAAACTGCAGTAAGCCACAAGGGAAGGCATAAAGCTTCTAAAGAAGTGAGATCATAAAGATCCCACACTCTGACTACAATACAATAAAATGAGAAGTGAGGAATACAGAGGCCAAAAGAGCCTGTCTGTTTGTTTGTTTATTTATTTATCTTGTAAAGATTTTATTTATTTATTTGACAGAGAGACACAGCGAGAGCAGGAACACAAGCAGGGGAGTGGGAGAGGGAGAAGCAGGCTTCCCGCTGAGCAGGGAGCCCGATGCGGGGCTCGATCCCAGGACCCTGGGATCATGACCTGAGCCGAAGGCAGACGCTTAACGACTGAGCCACCCAGGCGCCCAAGCCTGTCTATTTAAAACTACATATTTGAGGGGCGCCTGGGTGGCTCAGGTGGTTAAGTGTCTGCCTTTGGCTCAGGTCATGATCTCCAGGTCCTGGGAGTAAGCCCCAGTCGGGCTCCCAGCTCAGCAGGGAGTCTCCTTCTCCTTCCCTCTGCCTCTCCCTCTGCTTGTGTTCTCTCTCATAAAACCTTAAAAAATAAATAAAACTACATATTTGAACTTTGAAAAAGACATAAACATGGCATCTAGTTCCCAGAACAAGCCCATGAAACTGGGAGGAAAGGAGTCTCCAGATGGAGGGAGACAGACTCCAGGTGGCGCTGTGACCTCATGCTTTAAACCCCTCAGCGCTCACAAACCTCTCCATAAATTCCATGGGCTCAGAAAGCAAGCGGACACTTGGAACTGGATAGTCATTGCAAGTGTGGCTGGAGGGCTGAGCAGGCAAGGAGGAGTGGAGCACGGACATGGGAGCCGTGGCTCTTCCCAGTGTTACCTGAGGGGGTTTGGGAAGCATCCCTATGCACAGTGATAGCACAGGACGGGGCCCATGGTGAAGCAGAGTGAACCCAGAACCCTGGGCATGGGAATGATGGCATTCAAACCGGGAGGAGAAAGGATGGACTATCAATAAATAATATCAGGACGACAGGTAGAAGTTTGAGGGGGAAAAGTGAGATTTATGCCTCATATCAAAATATATTCCAGAGTGATCAAAGAGCTAAAGTAAAATGCTAGAAGAAAACACAGGTGGGTATTCTTGAAAGGAGGAAGGTTTGTCTATGTGACATAGAAAACTCAGATACCAGGAAGCAAAAATCTTGGATGTGACCCTGCAAAAATTCTATGCAACATAAGTCATAATTCTGACCAACCCCCAAGCTGCACAGTACAGAACTATAGAGAATTAATTCAGAATGGATCATAAATCTAAGTGTGAGAGCTACATCTATTAAAAAGAACCAACTTTTAGGGTAAAACAGAAGAGAAAATCTTTGTGACCTTTGTGACAGCCTTGGGTTGCACAAAGGCTCTTAGATATGATAACAAAAACATGACACATGAACAAAAAAATAAGCTGGGCTTTATCAAAGTTAAAAACATGCATATATCAAAAACACCAGTACGAGATAAGACAAACCACAGACTGGGAGAAAATATGTGCAAGTCAGATACCTGATAAAGGACTTGTATCCATAATATATAAAGAATTCTTACAACACAGTAAGATGACAAACAGCTCAGTTTAAAAAGTGAACAAAAGATTTGAATAAATATTTCATTAGAAGATATATGAATGGCTAATCAGCACATGAAAAGATGCTCCGTATCACTAGTCATTAGGGAAATGCAGTTAAAGCCACGACGACATGACTGATACCCACCAGAAAGACAATGCCAAGTGTTAGGATGTGGAGAAACTGGAATGGTCATGAATGGCTTATGGAAATTAAAATGGAACAGCCACTTAGAAAACTGTCAAGCCGCTTCTGTAAAAGTTAATCACAAATTTACTCTCTGAGCCAGCGTTTCTACTAGGAAGCTACCTAAGAGAAATGAAAACATAAGTCCGCACAAACACATGTGTGTGAATGTTCATGGCAGCACTGTTCATAAGAGCCAGAAGCAATGCAAACCTCCCTCAACTGGTGAATGGATAAACAGAATGTGGTATATCCATATAATGGAATACAATTCAGCAGTTACAAGGAATGAGCAGTTACATGCTATGACATGGCTGAACCTCAAAAATAATATGCTAAGTGAAAAAAAGCCAGATGCAAATGACACAGTGCATCATTCTATTTAAATGAAATGTCCAGAAAAGGCAAAGTTATAGACACAGGAGCAGGTCAGTGGTAGTCTAGGGATGGAGCAGGGAGCAGGGATGAACTGCAGTTAAGCAGGAGTGAACTTTTGGGGATGATGGAAATGTTCTAGAACTGGACTGTGAGGATATTTGCACAGCTTTATAAATTTACTAAGATCATCGAATTGTATAATTGCAAAGTGAGTTTTATGGTATTTAAACCTCAGCAGAGCTACTGAAATTGTGTTTCTGTATATGAGCAACAAACTTATCAGAAACGGAAATTTAAAAAAATACCATTTACAATAGCACAAAAAATATGAATTTTTTATTTGAGAGAGAGCGTGAGAGAGCACGGGCCAGGGGGAAAGGGCAGAGAGAGAGGGAGAAGCAGACTCCCTGTTGAGCAGGCAGGGAGCCTGACTCGGGGCTCAATCCCAGGACACCAAGACCATGACCTGAATGGAAGGCAGACGCTCAACCAACTGAGCCAACCAGGTGCCCCCAAAATATGAAATATTTTGGGATGAATCTGACAAAATATATGCAAGAGCCATATACTGAAACTACTCAAGAAAACATTTTTTAAAAAAATTAAGACCTATATAAAGGGAGAGGGCCCTTGCCCTTAGATTAGAACAATCAATACAATTAAATGGCAGCCCTCTCCAAACTGAACTATAGATGGAACACAGCCCTGGTCAAAATCTTTGAAGGCCTTTTGGTAGAAATTGACAAGCAGATTCTAAAATTCATCTAGAAAAGCAAAGGACCCAGAATAGCTGAAGGCTTCTGAAGAAGGTAAGTCTTTTTTGACACCGCTTCAGAAGAATGATTTTGTGGTCTATCGCGTGTCAGTATATAATCCGTGGCAATTCCACTCTCAGAAATATAGCCATTCAGAACCCTGGACAACCAGGCAAAGATGTGTTCCAGAATGTTCCCTGGGGCAGTGTTGATGAAAACAAGCCCCACTCAGCCCACGAGCTGAGGTTATGTGAAATTGTGCTACGTCGTAAAATGGAATACGACGCAGCCACTAACGGTCTCTGGAGCAGGAGGGTCCAGAGGGTTGGCGGGGCTGGCGAGCTACACCTGTTTGTGTGAGTAACGTCTGAGAGGAACAGGACCTCAGCTGTTTGCTGTCGTGCTACAGAGACAGTTGGGTAGTGACAGACCGCCATGGCCTGAAAGCCTAAATTGTTACTCTCTGATCTCGATTATGTATATATTCACAGGAGATGTTCAAGAAATATCCATAGGTGACAAGCAGGACAAGGTGAAAAGTACCACCAGTGTGCCTGTCACTCTGTGTCCCCAAGCTCCACCTTGTCCTGAAGTTGGCAGCGCTGCTCCCTCCTGAGGAGCATAGAGCCTCGCTTCCGTGGGGCCACCAATGCCTAGTGCCAGTGTGCAGGCTTGGCCACACTTTTTGCTCCCTTTCCAGGACTTTGGGTTTTCTTTCTTTCTTTTTTTTTTTTAAAGTTTTTATTCAAATTCCAGTTAGACATTGGGTTTTCTGTTATGCCATGAGGTGTTAGCCTGGCAGAGCCCTAAGGACTTTTGCCCCGAGTCTTGTCTTCCTCGAGTGTGGGATGGGCTCAGCTGCCCTCTGCCCCCCTGGGGTGAGTGCGGGGTTCCCCTACCTGCCCGCTGTGAAGCAGGTCCCGTTGGCGGCACCGATGGTGGAAAAGGCCACGAACAGTGGAACCACCCAAGAGGCTGGATAGAGAACACGGTCACCAAACGTCTGCAGAGAGAAGCAGGGGAGCCCTGAGGGTCTTGCACGGCCCGCAGCAGCTGTGGGTCCCAAGGAAGCTGCTGGGCCCTGCCTGGCAGCTGGACCCCCCACCCCTGCGGGGCACGGCCTCTGACTCCCCTCCAGGAAAGGAGAAAGTAGACAATCTCTCAGGAGGAAAACAGCTTAGCCTTTCTCCCCCGGAGTGCAGGAGACCTGACCATACTGACTCCATCCTTGGTCCTCCATCTTATTCATGTTTGCTGGATGACCTCTCTTGGGGCTACGTGTTCAGGTGCCTTGGGGATTAATATCCATACCTTAGAAACATCTGCCAAGGTCGGGATGTGGGGAGGCTTGTTTTGGCCTCCCAGGATTCTGTTAGAACACAGTGTGTCCCCTTCCTGGTGCACAGGTGGTGCCACGAGATCTAATTAAAGGTTGGCTGTCAGTGGGGTGCATGCTAGCCCTTTGCTGTCACCACAGTGCCCTTCTGCGCACCACCTCACTCCATAAAATCTGTGGACTAAGGTCCAGACTTTGCAGAGAATAACTGCACTGAGCCTGGATCAACCCCCACCTGATTCCCCTGTCAGGAAGTTATACTGAATAGAACTGTGTATAAACTATATGGAGTCAGTGCTTCATTTTTGTCTCAAAGTGCCTTCTCAGTTTGAGGGATACTTTACTGTCCCTCTCCGACCTTCTTTTTTTTTTTTTGAAAGATTTTATTTATTTATTTGAGAGCGAGAAGGTGAGAGAGAGCACGAGAGGGGGGAGGGTCAGAGGGAGAAGCAGGCTCCCCACCGAACAGGGAGCCCGATGCGGGACTCGATCCCGGGACCCCAGGATCATGACCCGAGCTGAACGCAGCCGCTTAATGACTGAGCCGCCGGGCGCCCCCTGCCGGCCTTCTAACACAGAGTAACAGAAGTCTCCTCTCCACCGGTCCCTGTCCTAATTTTTCATCATTTCAGTGTCCTTCCAATACCCCGGCCTCACGCTTCCTTGAGCCCCTCACTCAGAATGACCTTGTCCTCCCTGCACCTTAACCACCTGTCCCTGTGGTCGGTGACCTCATCGTGACCCAGACAGCTCTCCCTGCTCCCCAGCCCTGTCGCCTGTTTGCAGTTCATTTCCTGTCGCACCCCAGCTCCACAAGGCCTCCAGCACGTGGACCCCCCCCGCCTTTCCTACTGACCCTCACCCCCATCCCCCGGTCATTGAGACCCCCCCCTTGCCCAGCTTAATTTGCACAGTTATTATAATTCCCTCCTTTGATCCCTCCCCTGCACTTTCTCGCCGGCACCCGTCTGTCAAAACCCCGCCCCTCATGAGATCCAGCTCTGCTCCACCTGCATTCTGTGTCAGGGCCCAGGCCACAAACTGAACTGGAAGGCCACCTGCTGGTGGCCTTTCTCCTCAGGCGGGTCTTTGCGGCCGCCCTAAACTGCTCAGTCGGCCCGGGCCCTGGACCAGTGTTTCCCTCACCCGCAGAGGGTACCTCAGCTTGGGCATTTGTGACTTCCCCCGGAGCCCAGCAGCATCCTGCCCAAACTCTGGGCACTCACCACGGCCACCGCCTGGGACTGCAGGAGCTCCGTGGGAGTCATCACAGTGAAGTAGGAAACATTCATGAGGATGTAGCAGCCTGTCACCAGCGGGATCCCGATGACGATGGCCAAGGGCAGGTTTCTGGGAGGGGCAGGGACCCAGGGTCGGACCAGAGCATCCCATGACAGCCTCACGAGAAGCACCAGTTTCGGTCCCTTCCTTTCTTCCCACGCACCTGGTCAGCCCCCCACCTCTCCCTGGGGCGGGCTGGGGTCCTCGCTGCCACAGCAGGGGCTGTGGGCTGTGACATCAGCAAATGAGAAAGAACTCTCCTGCTCTCAGACTCCAGGGCAGTGAGGCTGAACTGTTTATAAAGCAAAATCAACCCAAGATAAAGCTGGGGTTCGTCCATTCTGCCAGCGACTACCCCGCTACCCAGAGCACGGCCAAGCTCTGATGAGTGTATGGAAACGAGCTTCTAAGGGACCATCCGCAGTCTGGGAGGGGGCCGCTTTCTGCAAGGGTAAGAGGAGCCTGCTTGCCGGCCCGCTGTCTCCCGCGTGACTCAGCTTTCTTACCTGAAAGGGTTTCTAAGTTCTTCCGTGATGTAATTGAGTTGATTCCTAGGCAAAGAAAAAGTAACATGAGTGACCTAACTTTGGCCTTCTTTGCTGAGATCATAAAACACACCATAAAGGCTGGCCTCAGTTCAGACTCCACCACAGAGAAAATTCTCCGGCAGGAATTCAGGGTAATTGCTTTCGGAGAAAGCCCTAGTGATGGTGGGGCTCCCAAAGGTCTGCACGTCTGTCAGTGAGAAGTCTTTGCCCTCTGTGGGAATCATGGGAATTTGCCAGAATTATCGGAGTAATGAGTCCCCAAGCTGCTTTGAAAAACTGGAAGGTTCGCTGTCTGAGAGGAGAATGAAAGCTGCTTTGCATGAGGGGAAGACCAGTGTCACAGAGGGTCACGCTTCTTCATCGACTAGGCCTCGTATTTGCACAGCTGAAATGGAAGGGCTGCGGAATATTCTTGCCATGTCGGCCTCCCATCCTGCGGAGCCTGTCTGTGTCTGATGACGCTTCTGGCCTGGGCCCACCACCGCCTGCCCTTGGGCCACTCTGCGGGGCCGGGAAAGGGGCAGGGGCTTCAGTGTCTGTGGGGTCCGAGGAGAACAGAAGGGGGGGCGGGTGCTGAGCAAAACGGAGACATGGAGGTGAACGTTAGGGCCCCCCCAAACCCCAGGAGGGAAGGGTCCTTGCTTTCCTTGGCTTCAGTCTAGTAGCCTGGGACACCCCGACCAGACGTGAGTGACGTCTCAGCGGGCCTTACCATCCGTCGTACGCCCAGAGTCCGTTATAAAATGCCAGACTGATGGCTCCCACAGACAGTTTTGTGCCCTCAAAAGAATTCTCAAAATTCCTTGTATTTCCTGTAATCAAGCCAGACAGTGAATTGTGGGCATCAGAGGACCAGACTGGGGCCCTGCCTCATATCTGTGCCACAGAAGGGCACAACTCGTGACTTCAGGTTGTCACACAAACTCTGGAAAGCAGGGAAACCACAGCTGCTTTCGGCCGAACTCCTGCCAGGCTTCCTGAGAGACAGGCCCGGGAGCACAACCTCCGGAGGACAAGACTGTGCCGGTGGCACCCGCCCTCCCGTCCGGCCTGCGGTCACCTTGGGCCAGGAGGACCAGGCCGCTGAGGATGATGATGGCCACGATCACCAGCTTGGCCGCCGTGAACACATTCTGGACGTAGCTCCCCAGCCGCACGCTCAGCGAGTTCACCGTGGTGATGAGCACTGGAATGAGCCAGAGCGGGGGTGACATGGCGCGCCCTTGGGCCCAGCACCCTGGCTCCTTCCCCAGGGGCCTGAAGAGGGTCTCCCACCCCAACCTGCCCCCTCCACCGCCTCGTTCATCCATCGAGTGTGCCCGCACTGTGGAAGCGGCCAGGCCTCCTGCGAGCGCCACCCCAGGGCTTTGGGCCCCCAGCAGACCCTGCCCGGCCTATCGCCGGCACTTCCAGGCCCAGTGGCGCCCCCCCCCGTGTCACCCCTCCCCCTGTCACCCCTCCTCCCACGTCACCCGTCTCCCATGTCACCCCCTCACGTCACCCCCTCCCCATGTCACCCCTCCCCCCACATCACACCTGCCCCATACCCCTCCCCCCACATCACCATCTCCTGTCACCTCTCCCCCACATCACCCCTCCGCCCACGTCACCCTTCCCCCATGTCACCCCCTCCCCACGTCACCCCTCCCCCCACGTCACCCCTCCCCCCACCTCACCCGTGGCAGGGCTTTCCTGCCCCCTGCCCAGGGCATCACACTCGGGGACTCACAGATAGCAGCGGCAGCCAGGCATTTCACAACAACTGGGGGGGGCTTGCAGCCTGAGTAGAAGGGCGCACAGACATACTCGGAGAAGCTGAGGCAGATGATGGCGAAGGATGTGGGCTTTATGACGAACAGGCTGGTCCAGGAAAAGAGGTAGGCAGGGATGGGCCCGAAGGCCTCCATCAGGTAAGGGTACTCGCCCCCCGACTTGGTGATCATCGTACCAAGCTCCGCAAAGCACAGGGCCCCTGGAACACAGAAAGGAAGGGGCCCCGTGGTCCCTGGTGAGGCATTGCCCTGGTCTGAGGGAGCCCCCTCCCCTCTGGGGCTGTGATCACAGGGCAACCCCGCCTCTCTCGTCAGACCCCTGAGCTCTGGCCACAGCTCATTTCAGCGCAGCCCGATCTACACCAGCGGCCCACGGGTGTTGGTAGGGACCCCAGCAACGGCCAGGCCGGGGCACAGAGGGTGCCCGTATAGCCCATCCCCACCTACCACCGGGAGAGCTCGCCAGGGAGGGGCGTCTTTATTACCCAGTGTTGCAAGGACCCCACAGGCCGCCCATATGATGAGGCAGGGCCCCACGGCTTCCGTGTTGCTGAGCACAGACTTGGGGGAGATGAAGATCCCAGAGCCGATGATGGTGCCCACGATGATGCAGATGCCGCTGAGCAGGCCCACCTGGGACGTGGGGAGGGGGTAGGGGCATTAGTGCAGCCGCCCCGCATGCAGCTCTGACAGAATGACACAGCCCTGCCTCCCCGCTCCCCTCCCTCAGTGTGACCAGCACAGCCCAGGCGAGCCCCACGGCCCAGGCGCCTCTGGCCAGCACTGTAGCAGTAAACACCCAGCTTAGCTCACGTCAAGTTCATTCATCCTCACCTCATGTGGGTATGCCCTTGTCACCCCCATTTTACAGAGGAGAACACGGAGGCACAGAAAGGTCACGTTACTGCCCAGGGCTGGACAGCCAGCTCAGGTTCCATGCTCCCGACCTCTACCCTGACTGCACTTGACAAAGCGGCCCAGACGGTTCTAAAGGCTGGTTTAGCAAACAATGACGTCAGGGCTCTGGTCTGGGCCAGGGGCCTCGCAAGGAGCAGAGGCGGGGGCACGGGGAGAAACCGAGGCCTCCAGGGACAGGAACATTCCAAAGCCGTGAACTTTCTCTGATGCCATTTTGCAGGGTGTGAGCTTCCTACCAACAAGCCCCGACTCAGACACAAACCATATAGTTCCATTCCTGACATTTAGAAACAGACAAAACTAACCTACAGGGATGGAAACTCAGGACTGGGGGGGCCCGCCTGGGAAGGGGCAAGAGGGAATTTTCTAGAGTGATCAGTTTGTCAAAACTCATCAAACTGAACCCTGAAGATTTGTATATAAATTATACATGAATTAAGAGA
The DNA here is from genome assembly GCF_009762305.2 of Zalophus californianus. Classification (NCBI taxonomy): domain Eukaryota; kingdom Metazoa; phylum Chordata; class Mammalia; order Carnivora; family Otariidae; genus Zalophus; species Zalophus californianus. Next base: position 41,410,840 of record NC_045611.1, read on the forward strand.
AAAAACTTTTTTAAAGGGAGACAATGTGTGACTCGGGTCCCTACTTACAGCATCAGCCCTCAGCATCCACCAGGCCTGAGTTCTGAAGTCCGAGGTGAACATACACGCTCACCTATCTGGGCAGAGGCTGTGCTCAGGGTTAGAGCCCAGTGAACAAGGAAGACCCCAGCTGTGGCTTGACAGCAAGGGTCACACACAACTGGGGAGGGCCCCGGGAGCAGGGTCAGGGCCCATTCTGGCCTCAGGACCCTAGCAGGACACTAGCAGGACAGTCGGCTTTTCTCCTCTAATGGCCCATTTAGCTGACCAGCCTGGGAGCCCTCCCGAATCCTTCCTCCCACTGAGGTCTGCATTCAGCCGGAACCTGCCCAGCTTTAGGGATGAGTTGAGGACATACCTGGGGTTAGCTCTGTGCTTTTCAGTGGGCAGCAACACCCATTAGTCAACTCCTAGGGAACCCAGATCCCAGGTCAACCCACAGCCAAGCCATGCCATGCCCCAAATCCCTCCTCTATCTCTTCTGCCACCAGGCAGGGGAGTTCTTGGAGGCTCTGCCCAAGGCTTAGCCCACTTGTCAGGCCCTCAAAGCCATCCTGATCTCATCCTGTGAGCTTGAAGCTGACCCTCCACGCCTATCCGCCTGAAAGCTCCCCTTCCTTGCAGCCCCAGTGCCAGCCCTGAGTGACAGGGGCCCCCCTCTGGGGTGCAGGCACCTCCAAGTCCAGCCACTACATTCCATCTCAGGGATCATCACATCACACCCATGTCACGCTTGCTACCCCTGCTAGACACTAAAAAGGAACGAGTTTCCCACCACTGAAGGAATACAAGGCACAAGGGGCAGATACTTGGTGAAGATGCTATGGGGCGGGGGGGAACTCCAACATCAGAAGGTCCTCTCTGACCATCCCTGACGAGGCCATGGGTGTGAGCAAACACCAGCCCCTCCAGGCACCCGCCCAGCTCACAGAAACACACATGCATTAACCTCGCAGGAAAATGCTGAATTCATTGGCCAGAAAGAAAGAGGTAAGTCCAAGGAATTGTTTGCTTTGAGATGTGCTTTACAAATCAGAGATCAGTGGGGTCTTCACTGGGACCGCTGCTTAGCGCGCTTGACCTGGGAAGGGCCGGTGCCGAGGGACGGCCTTACCTCCTTCTGGAGACTTGTGGTCTTGGGTTCCTTACTCTGGATGCTCTGGACGGACCTCTCATCCTCTCTCCTGTTTCTCAGGCTTGTCTCCTCCATTTTCCCCTCCCACCAGTTCTAGGAGGCTGCAAGGAGAGCAGGGGCCTTGACTCAGCACATGCTGAGCAGACGAGACGCAGACCCGGGCTCAGCCAGCGCGATTCTGGCTCACTCTCCTGGATGACCCTCCCGGCCCCATGGGGACCGGCTCCAAAAGCAGCTTCTTAGCTACTGTTTCCGGGAAGCGCCCTTGTCGACCCCTTTGGGATGATCTGTTCATTCCTGGGGCTAACAACCCACAGGACCACCACAGATGCTGTGGCGGGGGGGGGGGGAGGGCAGGGGGCTCCTGTGCATTTTCCCAGCCCCCCGCAGCCCCCGGGGGCCTGAGCTGTCAGCTCCTGCCCACCAGCAACGACACACCCCAAAGTCATTCTACCTCCAACTCCTTTTTTTCCCAAAAGTAAAAAGTATTTTTAAACATCCTGGAATATCCTTAGTGGAATCAAGTCCGAGGAAGGAATGCTTTCCCCATGATCACTTCCCAAGATGAAGGTGCCTGGAGCGGGACAGACCCATAGCGGGGATGCTTCTGCACCAAGTGACACCAGCCATGCGATGCTGGGGAGAATCAGCTCCAGGCTCAGCTGGTTGGTGGTCATTCCTGGACCCTTTCTCTAAATAAAGTCTTTCCCAGGCCCTAGCTGGGAGAGTGCAGAGCCTTCCCATCGCCCTTCGGCCTTACCTGCTTCTTGCCCTCCCGGGGTCCAGGGAGCTGCCCGGCGAGGCTGCTGGAGGCGTCTGCGCGTCTGCACGGTCGCACCCAGGAATGGCCATGTCTTGTGCCCAGGAGTGAAGGAAGCCAGAAGGTACAGAGGTCAACAAAGGTAATTATTAAACTCTTTTTTTCTTTTCTTTTCTTTTTTTTTTTAAGCAATGAAGCTTGGATCCAGCGGCACACAAAGCGGAGGGCCAGACAAGCTAATTTCTATGCAGAAATGTTTTTGTGCTGCACATCATTGTTTTTTCCTCAACCAGATACCCCCCAATCGGCTACATCCTATTAGGGGAACTCCCTCCAAAAACTGGCATCATAAGGGATAAACTTTGGAACCAGCTCTTTTATTGCTTTAATAGGTTAGATTTACAGCCCCAGGCAGGCGGTGCAAGGAGGAACTGCTGGTCAGGGCAGGTGTCTTTTTCCCTCCTGGCTCTGGCCAAGCCTGCAGGAGGGTGGGCAAGTCTTTCCCGCTCCCCTCGGGCAGTGACTGGGTTCCAGCACCACTGCCCGGGCAGAAGAGTTTGGCAACTCACCAACCCGGCCCTGAGGCCTCGCCTGGATGCCTGTGCCGAATGCACCTGCCGCTCCGGCCCCGGGGCAGTTCCCTTTGGCAGTATTGCTGTTCCCGTAGCCCAGTCTGCGCTCACCTGACTGTGGGACAGAAAACAGGTTGCACATTCTCCCTTACCTGGTGGGGAAACTGAGGCCCCAGAGATAATGAAGCCCGTAAAGGCCACAGAGCTCCGGATGTGCTGGGAGGGGCTGGGGACAGACCCACCCACAGACCCACCCTCCCCACAAAGGCTGACTCAGGTGGCAGCTCTAATCCCTTGTCTCAGATAAGTTCTTTCTCTTGATGGAGAACCCCTGGCCAGGAGCATTGTACTGTTATCAAAACCACCCCTCCGGTTGTTTTGCATTAGGATAAATCTGACAGCATCTCAGATATCCAAAAGAGTTCAAGGGTCACAGGAAAGAGCCGGGCAAGACATGGGTGGTGGCACCGGGGGCACTGTGGGCGGGCGGATTCCTCAGGCTTGTTTCTTAAAGCCATCTGAAGAACGTGAGGACCCTCAGTCTCAGAGTCAGTGCTCCCCTGCCCACCATGCCCAGTGCTTCCATGCGGGCTCATCCCCCCCTGAGCCGGAGGCCAGAGGCCCTGCAGGGTGGGACCTGCTGCCCCCAAACCTGCTCACAGGTTTGTGTCATTCCCTAAAGTCTTTGCTAATACAGCAGCACTCAAACTAGTTGCCGGTGCGTCTATATCTGCAAAACACTGCAGAATCCTCCCTGGGTCAAAGTTGCCTCCAAAGGGCTGATGTTCTAAAAGAAATCACGTGAGGAGGGCAGAGTTGGGAGGTGGGTGGGAGGGCGTTGCCCGGAGCCAGCCCTGTGACTGCAGGTGACTCAGCCTCTCCCCAGGCGTCCAGATCCAAATCTGTAAGTATCCGTAGGTGGGCCTAGCACCCGCACACACCCCTCCTGAAATGGTAGGGATCACAGAAAGCCTTAAACTTCTGTGGATCCTCTGGTCTCCTGGGGCCTCTGCCAAGTGCTGAGTTTGGAACATCTGGGCATGCAGCTCCTTTGTTAAGGGTCAGAAATATACTTCAGTGAATTTGGGGTCCTTGGTGAGCTCTTTCTTTCCTAAAGCTGTTGCTTTTTTGTTTTGCCCTGGCAGAGTGAGTGTTCAACCAAATTAGCGTAAGTCTTTTATCTGCCCTCAAGGAAAATCATCTGGATTTAACACCCCCACCCCCCACCCCAGCCATGAATTCTCGGAGACCTTTGGCTCCTTAGGCATCCAGTCCTTCCACCACAGGGCTGAAGTTTCGCCCCACTGCAACCTGAGGCTCTGAGAGGGCCTCAGAGCACACTTCCTGGGAAGTTGCAGGCTTTTTTTTTTCTTTCATACGACTCTTATTTCTTAAGCTTCAGCTAAAGCTCTTGACCCTCACTTTCAAACTGTGCTTTTTCCCATTGCTAAGGTGCTTGCACCCTTTTATGAACGCCACCCGCATCTTACCGTCTCCATTCTCCACAGCCTCTTGCTCTCTTGTCCTCCTCAGAGGAAGGGTCAAACCCTCACACAGATGCTGGACCTGCCTTTACCACTCAAACCTGCTCCAGACGTGCCTTCAAGTTGTCGAACTTTCTTCAGCTCCTAAGGTCATGTGGTCTCATATTCCTTCCCCCTGCAGCTGGTAATGGTTCAGAGTCTTTGAGGGACCACAAAGACCATATAGCCAGGTGCTCACCAACTTCCTGGATTTGGGGCAGAACTTGTAAAGAGTCAGTGGAATGTGCAGAGTCTTTAAAATGTCAAGGCTTTACAGTCTCACCATAAAACAAGTAACGCAGGAATTCACTCACTCCTTTAAACACTAACTCCCCATTTGCTCCTTTGCCCCAGATCCTACTTTGTCTCTGAATTTGACTAAGTACATCACGTAAGTGGAGCCATGCAGTATCTGTCCTTATGGGCCTGAGATATGTTACATGGTTAGACATACATGAACTCCCGTGATGCAGCAAATCCAGCCCTAGGTATTTACCCAAAAAGAATGAAAACACGTCCACACAAAAATTTGTGTACAAATGTTCCCAGCAGCCAGGCTGGAGCAAAGCAGCATGCCAGGACTCAGGCTCTCCACGGTGACAGGATGGGGAGCGTGTAGGGTCCAGGAGTGGTTTCTCGTTTAGATGTGGGACACTTGAGGGGTTTTTGCTGCTAATGGGAAGCCTGTGTCGAATGGAGAGGCCGCCCGGAGTGACCCAGACCTTACATCTAGGAATATCTAGGTGTGTGTGTCCTCCTGGAGGGAGGTAACCCCCACCCACAGAGCCCAGCTGCTTGAGGAATCAAGGAGGTGACAGTCCCCTCCCTTCTGAGGGGAAGTGGACCTGTGCCACACAGCTCACAAGCCCTGGCTGCTGGGAACTGCTCCCTCCCCCCAAACCCCCCAACCCCTTGAATTCACTCACTCACTCACTCTGGGTGGAGGTTTGCAGGCTCTGGCTAACCCCAGAGTCCAGTCTCCAATCTCTGGGATCCACGCATCTCTCTCCCTGCTTCAGCTCCTGCCCTGTTCTGCCCATTTCTGCTGGCTCCACTGTGCAAACCTGCATGCATCCTGGTCCCACGTGCAATGAGAAACATCTCCCCCAAGGAGCAGGCAGGGTCCCTGCAGAACCTCAGGAGGGCCCCGCTCTGTGGGTGCTCCAACCCCAGGACAGAGAGGGGCAGGTAGAACAGGGACTGGGTCACAGGCTGCCCTCCACCATGGAGTGGGCAACCAGCCTACCCTCTTTCTTCCCAGTGCCCCAAGGCTCCAAGGAAGCCCCAGAGGCCAGACTGAACGCGGAGCCCCCTTCCTGGCCGGGGCTATGGTGCCATCCAGGACTTGGTGAGGGGGAAGTGGCTGCATCTGAGCAGGGGAATACCAGGGGCAGGGGTTTCACTGGCTGTCCACTGCCCCCCGTGGCCTGTGTTACTCATGCCCTTGCCGGCTCCCCTCCTTGCCCCACCCAGGGGTCGGGGGGGTCACTCAGCTTCTGGGGCACTTACACTGGAGGGAGGCACACAGCAGACTGAGTGGGGCGGGCGGCCCTGTGTGTCCCCAGTGAAAGTGCCTTCGTGGTCCGCAAGTCTCTTGAAGTCTCCCTCTTCCCCGTGTGTTCCCCCTCCTGCTTCCAGAGTCTGGAACCCCTCCACCCTCCCTCCTGGGACCATAGCCAAGGGGCTGTCCCAGCATCCACTCTGCTCCTTCATTTCCCCAGAGACAGACACCACCCTCCAGGGCTCCCTGCCCGAGTCCTCAGCGCCACCTGCTTCTCCCAGCGCCGTGCGGCCACGTTGCTCCGCAATTTGCCCTCCACCTGCAGTCTTATTGTCCCACTTTCCCAAAACTTTACTGGAATTCTTTTGCTATGCAAATTCCGACTCATTCTTTAAGGGCACATACAAAAAAAGTCACCCGATGTCTCCTCTATGTTGTGAAAACAGTAAATGCCCAGGCACAGACTCCTGAACCCGAGGAACGGCCGCTCCAGTGCCTCCCGAGGCTGCTGGAGCTGCGTTTTCCTTCTGTGACTTTCTCTGGTGTTTCAACCACACACGTCTGTCCCCAGAGAACACACTGCCCGGCTTTGCATGGTTCTGAACACGACACAAGTGCATCGCTGTGTTGGTACCACAGCCGGGGAAGGGCTCCTGTTGGTGTGGGTGCTTCATTCCACCAGGGGCCCCCCATCCCCCGCCTCAAGGGCATTTCTGGTGTTTCCGGGTGGGTGTACGGACACGATGCTCCGACCAAGCTTGTACTGTTCCTCAGACTGGCTTGGTTGGCTTTGTCAGACACTCAATATTTTTGATGGGTTCAGTGGGTGTCCCTGTGGTTTCCCTGTCTCCCTCTTCATGTACTTATTTATGTTACTCCTTCGAAATGCCTATGCAAGCCTCTCCCCGTTTTCTCTTGGGCTATCTTCTGCTTCCTGGCCTCCTTCATGCTTTCTGGACCAAAGGCCTCTGTCAGCTTCGTGTGGCTTGTCCTTCCACTCAGGTGAAGAGCTCTTCATTAATTGTATTGCTGTCAAATGTGTTATTTTCCCGTGGTTAGAGCTTTCCAGGTCTTCTTTAAGAAGTCCTTCCCTGGGCGCCTGGGTGGCTCAGTTGGTTAAGCGACTGCCTTCGGCTCAGGTCATGATCCTGGAGTCCCGGGATGGAGTCCCACATCGGGGTCCCTGCTCAGCGGGGAGTCTGCTTCTCCCTCTGACCCTCTTCCCTCTCGTGCTCTCTGGCTCTCATTCTCTCTCTCAAATAAATAAATAAAATCTTTAAAAAAAAAAAAAAAGAAAAATCCTTCCCTGGGGGCGCCTGGATGACTCAGTCAGTTGAGTGTCAGGCTCTTGGTTTTGGCTCAGGTCATGACCTCAGGGTCTTGAGATCGAGGCCTGTGTTGCACTCCATGCTCAGCAGGCAGTCGGCTGGAGATTCTCTCTCTCCCTCTGCCCCTCCCCCTCATTCTCTCTCTAAAATAAATAAATAAATAAAATCATAAAAAAGAAAGAAAGAAAGAAAGAAAGCAATCCTTCCCTGACCTGAAGTCATGAACTACCTAGAAGCTTAGTTTTGCCTTTCACATTTAGGTCCATACACAACCGTCCAAGAGAAGTATACTGTGAGTCACATATGTAGTTTAAATTTTTCCAGTGGCCACATTTTTCTAAAAAGTAGAAACAAAAACAGGTAAAATTATCAATTTTCACAACAGATTTTATTTCACCCAACACAGCCAAAATGCTATCTCAACATATAACCAGTACAAAAATTATTGGTGAGATATTTCACATTCTTCTTTTCATAGTAAATTTTCAGAATCTGGGGTTTTATGTTTACGGCACATCTCAATTTGGGGGTGAGATTTTCATCAGAAGTCCTCAAACTATAGCTAGATTACCTTTTAAAATGTATTCAGTTGAAAAGGTGTGTTGTTCTCACCCCCTTGTGCTCCAGCACATACAGAAGTTTTCCTGTCACTGCACAGAGACCCTGCTTGTTCTGGAAGCCCACGGCTCTGGGGGCTTGTCCTGCTTTCTTCTCTTTTGGCTCTAAAACCAATAGATCTATCGCCTCGGTTCTGGAGGCTAGAAGTCCAAACTCCAGGTGTGGGCATGGGCCATGCTCCCTCTGGAACCCGGGAGGGGATCCTTCACGGCTTCGTCCTAGCTTCTGGGCTTGCGAGCATGGCCGGGTGTCGTCCTTGGCCTGTAGCTACGTCTCTCCAACCCTGACTGTTGTCACATGGCGTCCTCCCTGGGTGTCTCCATCCTCACACAGCTGTCTTTCTTAAGGGCACCAGTCATCTGGCATGAAACACCAACCCTACTCCAGTCTGACCTCACCTTCCCTAGGTGCATCTGCACCTACTGAGGCCCCGTCTTTCTTTACAGAATTTTCTTCTGGGGAAATCCAACTCCGCATCTAATGCCCACTGAAATGCTACCTCCTACCCACAGCCTTTCATGAACTTTGCTCCCCCGGACTCTCCTTCATGCTCCCCAGAGAAATGGCATCTCTTACGTGGCTCCGAGTCCCTGGCTCGCCTTCCTACGAGCAGAGATCGGCCCTTCACAGAGTCCGGGCGCACTTCCTTGTGAAGCGGCTTGGGATCGCGCGGCCTATCATGAACCATCACTTGGGAATTCGGACATAAAGGAGCTAGCAGGGCACCTAGAGACTGATCAGGCGAGCTTTCCTGCAAGATAGAGGGGCACGGCATTGGGAGATGGGAGGAAAGAGAGAATTCTGGCTGTTCCTGGGAAATACTATTTTTTGTTTTGAAGGATCAGATCATGGCCGTGCTTCCGTTCAGTGAGGTTTTTGAATGTTCTGCACGGGGTTCACCCTGTAGCTCCCACAGCAGCCATGAAGGTGATGAGGCCATTGTTTTGGTCCTGTTTTCTTCCAAGCACCTAGCAGGCTCTGTAACTGTGTCTGCCTTTGTCACTGCTACTGTGCTCGATACCGTGCACAGATAAGCACTCCATGTATATTTGCTGACTAAATACACTGCACTGAAAGAAATACAGTTCAGGATTTCCTCCTCTCCTCAGAGTTGGAGGCCACACGGATCTCCACAGAGAGAAGCTGCCGGGAAAGGGTGGCCTCTCCCACTCTTCTCGGAGCCTGAGGGGCAGGAGCCACTTCCGATACCGCCCCCCCTCCCCAACCCTCTGTGCAGATTGACCAGAAAACTGAGGGCAGCTCCTCACCTGCCATCCCCTCAAGCTCACAGCCACATCCCCCCTGAGGCTGGGCCCCAGCCTCTCTGCACCCGGGCCGGAATTCCCCCGGACTAATACCAAAGGCAGCAGGGCTCCTGGGGCCCGTTTTATAACCGTTCGCCTGATCAGGACCATTCTAGAGCCATATACAGATTCCCCAGGACCAAGCAGGAATGGCCCCACTCCTGCTCCGATTGGCACCTGCAGGATGAAGCCCTACAGGCTCCTACAGGAGACCCTTACGGCAGTCCGGGCTTTCCCGGGGCCATTCTGGCCTCCCTGCCCACCCCAATCTCCAGCCCGAATGCCCCTCCTGCGGCTCCCGAGTTCTTGCCCCAGCCCACACAGCCCTCTCTGCCCTTCTCCAGCTCCTGAAACCTTGCCCATCCGGCAAGGCCCAGGGCATTCCAGTTCCCCCACGAAGCATCGAAGTTCAGTCCCTGGGCCCCTCAGCAGCCTTGTCTCTCGCCGCTTTGCCTGCCTGCCCTCCTTCGCACCCTGGACTCTGAGCCCACCTGCCACGTGCCGACAGCAAACCGGCGGGAGGCTGGCAGAGCCCGAGTGCTGCACGACCCCACCCCTGCCTGGCCGTGACGAGGTCCAGGGGTCACCAAACTTGCCAAGTATGTTTGTAACATGTAATAAACTTAAGGCAGAAATGTACAAACGTTCACTTCTCCAGGGAACAAAATGTTCTCACAGAAGGCGGGACAAAGCCAGGAATGACAAAAGTGGCTCTCTACGTATGGGACAAGAGCAGGTTTCCCACGACAAGCCACCCTCCAAGCACAGGGCTGGACAGTGAGAGACTCACGGGGGCGCTGGGGCCTTGCAGCCTGTTTACACGCTGCCAGAGAGCTGCTGGGTTCCCTGGAAATAACATCGAAGCTGTTTGCTAGGTCACCTCCGAGGGAGATGATAGGGAGTTTGAAATCCCAGCGTGTCGCCCTACCTCTGGTCAAATGAAAATAAATTAGAATCACTGAACTGTTGAACAAGTTGAATAAAAGGTAAAAAAACTGTGATCTATCTCAACTCCCAACTTAGCCATCAGAGCTCAGGTGTGTAACTTTCGCACCCGACCAGGGCCCAGGGCTGGCCTGCACCCGTACCGAGGCCGGGCTGCACTGGAAGGGGCCTGTAAAAGGCTGTGTTCTGGGATTCTGCCCCCCACACTGCTCTCAGGGTCCCGTGCAGCCTGATGTCCCACGTTCTTCCAGCATGCCAGGGACAAGCAGCCCTGGGTGGCCGGCACTGGCACCAGGAAGTGCCAGGGGATGGTCCTGAGAGGCTGGGGTCACCTGCCTGAGGAGGTGGCAGAGAGGAGATCCCCGGCCCGTGGCATCCTTCTCGGTGGTGGCACTGGGGCAGGGACCCCACCTTGGTGCTAGGTGGCCCCAGAAAAGTTGCCTTTCCAGGAGGATAAAGAAGGGCAGGGAGACAGGGCAGAACAGAGTTTGTATAACTTACTGGGGTGTGAGTGCTAACACCTGTCTTTTCCCACACGCCAAAACGGCACCCAGAGTGAATGACAGTGTCAGCACTGGACGTGTCCAGCTGACCTCACGCACCTACCCCGCTGTGTGAGGGCTCCGGCCCACCGCCTGCTCTCTCCGGCACTCTCCCGGCTACAGATCTAGACGCCCAGAGCCAGGCCAGCTCCTCGGGTCCCCTGGCACCCTGAGCAATGGGTCTCACAGAGCCTGGCTCTGTGGCAAGGCAGCCAGTAGGCAAAAATAGAGCTCAGCACTGTATGAGTCAAATAAAGCAAAATGTAAAAAAAAAAAAGGGATTAAATTTCTGCGACAGTTTATTTCTACCTTGCCCTGATGAGGAGAAGTGCTGTGGCGGGAAGTAGGAGTGGGCCCTTCCCCTGTGCCTCCCAGTCCCAGGGAAGGCAGAGCTCCGGGCCAGGGCCCCAGTCACGGCGCGGGCTGCGGCGGGTGGCGGGAGGTGGCTTCATGTCCCAGTAGCCGGAGCTGCGGGCGCCCAGCGCACCTCCCCAGGGCCGTCCCACACACCGGGCCTCTCCAGCGCAGCCTGCAGCAACTCTCGGATTCTTTGGTTTTCCTTGGAGGTGGACTGCCAAACAACCTCAAGCTCGCCTTCCATTTCTCTGAGAAATACACACAAGAAGGAAAAGTTTAAAATAGCATAATGAGAAAAATATTTCTTAAAGTAGCCAGAATTCAAAGGAAAGAATGCTTAATGTCAGAGAACAGATCCCATGGTGCTTGGGTTCTCAGGGTTGAATGAAATGCTGAGGTGACCTAGAAACAGAAAAAAATACTGAGTTTTGCCTTTTCCTTTATTTTGGACCTTTGTTCTCTAAAGAATTAACATGTGTAAGAATAAAATACAGTCCCTGCAGTGGCTGACCTACATACAGCACAATGGCCCCACGGTGAGCGCCCACACAGCATGAACCCTGCAAGCCTCTCCATGTCCCCTCTACCTGTCCCTGCTGTGACCTGGCCAACATCAGGCACCAATCATGACACCCATCTGCGGACCCAGTGAGGGGCCTGGACGTAGAGAGTTAGTCTGGGGGTGAGGAGGGGACCGTGCAGAGTGGGGCTCATAACCGAGGACACAGAAAAGACTGGCCTAGATGGACCACACGCTGGGAGTGAGCACCCAGCGGGAACCAAGATGTACAAGTAAAGGAAAGGGTGCCAAGGACTCGGCGACAGGTACCATGTGGGGTGCTGAGGAAAGTGGGCCCACAAGGTATCCATGTCCTCACAGGGCCGTGGTCTGCTTGGGGGAACAGACCAGGGTACCAGCTACCACCTCACAGGATGGTGGACCCCACGGGAGAGTGAGGGGGACAGAAAGACCAGCCTCAGCCTGGGGGGAAGAGCAGGCCTTATGCAGGAGGGCATGGTGGGGAGGCCGGCTCCCTCACAGACATGGCCAGGTGGTTATGGAAGACGCTAGAAACTGGACCACCAAGTGGGCTGAACACTGCTGTTTAAGGAGGAGGACAATGAGATTCAGGGAGGCCAGCGACATGCCCACTTGTCCAGGGTCACTTCTCTTGTGAACTGTTGCTTCCTTCCAAGCCCCCTGAGGCCCACTGGATGTTGGGTGCTATTTAATTAAACTATGTTTTGAAAAATCTCCAAATTTCTCTTTTCTGGCACAAAACACCTAGATGTTTGATAAATTACAGCAATCATGAGATATGCATAGCCAAACTCAAAACAAGAATAGGAAATCTCTAAGGGCAGAAAGAAAGAAAGACTAAACTGAAAGCACACAGGAAGGGAACAGAGTGTTGCTTATTGCTTTGAGGACAAAAGTCCGTGCCAGAAACCCACGTTTTTGTAGAATGGAGACTAGGTGTTGGGCCCATGCAAAGGGTGGGGACAGAAAACCCCAGGGCTCACTCATATCCACGTTTCTCCCCCTTCTTCCTAGAAACAATCTGAACTACCTGCGTGTTCCACAATTGGGCAGGTAAGTGGAGGCACATAAAGGGCCCTCAGAGAAAGCAAGGCTGGGTAGAAAACCTGCTGATCTTCAAAAGAAACCTGCTTTGAGAGGCTAAGTGTCTCCTAGGGGGCTGTAGCCACCAGCTTGTTCTCAAAGGGATCTGGAGTTTGAATTTACATTGTTCCCCATGACTGGGCATCCCCAGCACCCTGTGTGGAGTGAACAGCCATTTTAGAGACAATCAGGGAAAAAGCTCAATGGATGGGTTAAATAGTACACTGGACACAACTGAAGAGAGAATTAGCAAACTGTAATATAGAGCAGAAGAAATCACTCTGAATGCAGTGCAGAAAAATACCGGTATTAAGGAGTTATACACTTTAAATGTAATAGCATTTTTAAATATAATAATATATAATATATAACAAATGTAATAAAAACATTTTTAAAAGACTTTTAAAAGTCTTTTTGTATGTTTTTAAAAAAACATTACTATAGCCTATTTTTAAAATTAATAATGAAATTAAAGTGGCTCCAGGTTGGAAATATTCTCTTGCACCAAAGAGAAGCAAATGCTAATCTTCTTTGGAGAAAAATATCCTTAATCCAGAACCTCAGGATTCTACAGATTGAATTCAACCATATATGCGTTCATAGTTAAAAAGTTACTGTATGTAGAAAGAAACAAGCCACACAAAGCAAGAGTCCAAAAAAAATTAAACTCCTCCAAATTTCAGAGAAAAATAACTACAAATGAAATGTTAAAAGAAATAAAAGAGGTATTTAAAATAAACAAAGACCAAGAATTTATTTTAAAAATGACTAGGCAGATTTTCAAAAGAACCAAATAGAACTGAAAATGAAATACACTGTTGTTGATATAAAAAACTCAGTGGCTGGGTTAAACAGTACATTGAACACAGCTGAAGAGAGAATTAGTAAACAGGAATACTGAGCAGAAGAAACTACCCAAAATGTGGACCAGAAAAAAGATGGAAAATTTAAAAGATAAGGCACATGGAAAGTCTAACATACGTTTAATCTGAGCTCCAGAAGGACATTTAGAAAGAATAAGGGGAAATAATTTATTTTAAGAGATAATGGCCTATTTTAAGAGATGAGAATTTTCTAGACTAATGAAAGACACAAAATCACATATATAGAGAATAACTTATACCAAGTAGATAATTACAGTTAATCACATACCAATTAAATTGCAGAATACAAGAGACAGACGAGATTTTTTTTAAAAGATTTTATTTATTTATTTTAGAGAGACAGCACACAAGTGGTGGGGAGGGGCAGAGGGAGAGAGAATCTCCACTTGATCTTAGCCAAAAGGCCGAGAAGCGATTGGGAGAGAGAATCTCAAGCAGACTTTGCACTGAGCACAGAGCCCGATGCAGGGGTCAGACTCACGACCCTGAGATCATGACCTGAGCTGAGATCAAGAGTGGGACACTTAACCAACTGAGCCACCTGGGTGCCCTGAGTCAGTTATTTTAAAAAATGACAAAAGGCTTATCAGAGACTTGTCTTTTGACTTGTCAAAACAGACTTCTCAAACAGAGAGGATAGTAGAATATGCTGAGAGAAGAAGACTGTCAAAGTAAAATTTTGTAGCCAGCAAAAATTATCTTACAAGGATCAAGGAAAAATGCAGACGTTTCCAGATAAACAGAGAACTTACTCCCAACAGACTCTTACTAAAGAGACTTCTAAATAATGTATTTTAGGAAGAAGGAAACTAATCTGAGAAATAAGGTCTGAGATGTAAGAGAGGATATGTTAAAAGATAAACTGAAGAAATAAAATTTTAAGAGTTTATTTGAGCAAAACTCAACTCAAATTGGGCAGCATCCCATCTAGCAGAGAGAAATGAGCTCTTCCTTCACTTTAGATTTTTTTTTTTTTAGCCCAACGCAGGGCTTGAACTCACAACCCTGAGATCGAAACCTGAGATGAAATCAAGAGTCGGTGGCTCAACCAACTGGGCTACCCAGGCATCCCTGAATTTAAATTTTTTAATGTTAAATATTCATGGTAAAATTTTAAGGGTAACCACTGAAAGTACAGAAATAGAATGCATAACTTTCAAACGATTTAAGGACAGATAGTGGAATAAGGGAGAAAGTGAAAACCAAAACGCCATTTTATTATTGTGATTCTAAACCTCTTATCTGGCAAGAAATTTGGTATTGGCCCAACTTTTTACATAGTAGCTGTTTATGGTGGTAAGAACTTCTGTGACTACAGAAACCATGATAGCCATGATAGATAAGACTTCATCCTGCCTTGTTTTTAAGAAGCATCTGGCTGGGGAGCCTGGGTGGCTCAGTCGGTTAAGCAGCTGCCTTCGGCTCAAGTCATGATCCCAGGGTCCTGGGCATCGGGCTCCTTGCTCAGTGGGGAGCCCGCTTCTCTCTCTGCCTGCCACTCCCCCTGCTCATGCTCTGTCTCTGACAAATAAATAAAATCTTAAAAAAAAAAAAAGCATCTGACTGATGGAAAACAAACATATCTGCATTCTGCATGACATCAAATATATGAATCCTCCTATAACCTGAAGAAATCCCATGAGTGTATTACGATTCCTCTGCATGCATCAGTTTATATTCCAGTCTGTCAAGGCACGGCCATTATGAAAAGGCAGAGTTAAGTACGAAGGACCACCAAGTTCACCTTCATGGAGCATGCGACATTCCCCAATGTTTTTAATACACTGGCAATACTTTCTCTAGCCTATGTTTAAAGGGTAAAGTGTAACTGATTTAGTACCTTACATGCACAGAGAACATAAGGCACCCATCATCTTATGACTATGATCTTACAAGAAGGGAATGATCAGAGATTTTAAAATCCTCAGAAATGAAAAAAAGAAAAAGCAGAAATAAGACATTTAATTAAAAATCAAAAGTCTCCCAAGAAAATGGAATAAAACAAAAGCATCAACGAGAGGAGAAGGGAGGGAAGGACAATTAGAGGCCTGGATTGATTCAATTAGTCCAATATTCAAACAATGGCAGTTCTACAGGGGGGTTAAGGGAAATGAGGAGCACTGAATGGTGAGGGTGTTAACACCACTGTTGTATACTTGGAAGTTGCTAAGGGAGCGGATCTTCAATGTTCCCACCTTGACTGCTGCACCGGCACCAGAAGCACAACAAAATGGGAACTGGGTAAGATGGGGGAGGTGTTAACTAACCTTGTGGGGGCAATCCTTTCACAAGATATTCCTGTATCAAATCATCATATTATACACCTTCAACTTACACAGTCCTGTACGTCAATTGCTGGGGGAAAATGTTAAAAAGAAAATGAGCAAATAAGAATCAAGACCAATATTACATTCAGATAAAACTTAAATGTAAAAAATAAACAGAACGGGTCCAGAGGGTTTTCCTGGAAAAATCTAGCAAACATTCAAAACTAAACATACTCTATGGGGCTGGGCTGGCCCTACCTTTTCTGCTGCAGTGCCTGGTCCAGGATATCCTGCTTGTCCTGCAGCATCCGATGGAGGTGCCTCATCTCTTGCTGGTACCGAGCTGTCTTGCTAGCGAAGTCTTCCTGCTGCTCTGTCAGGCGGTGACTGATGTCACCCACTTTCAGTGCCGCCTGCTTCTTGTACCCCTGGGGGAGGAGGAGGCCCTGTGTGAGCGAGGGGATGCTGCCTGCGGCCCAGGGGATGGCTTCCCGGATGCGTACCCTCCCCATTTTGGGCCATCAGAGCCCACTGAGATGATGAGTAAACCTTGCAGAATTCTGATCTGGGAGGGCAAGTCTGGATTATAAAAGTCATAGAAAGTAAAAAAAAAAAAAAAAAAATATATATATATATATATATATATATATATATACACACACACATATATATATATATATCAAGGGCGCCTGGGTGGCTCAGTTGGTTAAGCGACTGCCTTCGTTCGGCTCAGGTCATGATCCTGGAGTCATGGGATCGAGTCCCGCGTCGGGCTCCCTGCTCAGCGGGGAGTCTGCTTCTCCCTCTGACCCTCTTCCCTCTCGTGCTATCTCTCATTCTCACTCTCAAATAAATAAATAAAATATTTAAAAAAAGAATATCAAGTATAATAAAACCAAATTTCTAATTTGTATCATGCCTAGTTTTTTATATGCTACAAATAAAAACAGACCAACCTGGCAAGGTCTGTCACACTTTATCGGTAAACAGATGACAGAGATAAAAGCTTGATTCATTTATCTTCCTTCTACATTTTTACTGGATAGCATTTAAGGTATGACTTCCCTCTGAGCATTTCTTTTTTTTTTTTTTTTAAGATTTTATTTCTTTATTTCACAGACAGACAGTGAGAGAGGGAATACAGCAGGGGGAATGGGAGAGGGAGAAGCAGGCTTCCCGCTGAGCAGGGAGCCCGATGTGGGGCTGGAGCCCGATGTGGGGCTCGATCCCAGGACCCTGGGATCATGACATGAGCTGAAGGCAGACACTTATTAACGACTGAGCCACCCAGGCGCGCCCCCCTGAGCATTTCTAAAACTAGTGTTATATAGATTATAATTTGTACTTGACACAGATGCAATTCTGTTTAGAAGTCCAGAGTCTCTCATGGTTTGTCTCCCTCTCTGATTTCTTCCCACTCAGTTTTCCCTCCCTTCCCCTGTGGTCCTCCACAATATTCCTTATGTTCCACATATGAGTGAAACCATATGATAGTTGTCTTTCTCTCCTTGACTTATTTCACTTAGCATAATCCCCTCCAGTTCCATCCATGTCGATGAAAAAGGTAGGTATTCATCCTTTCTGACAGCTGAATAATATTCCAGTGTATATATGAACCACATCTTCTTTATCCATTAGTCTGTTGAAGGGCATCTCGTCTCCTTCCACAGTTTGGCTATTGCAGACATTGCTGCTATGAACATTGGGGTGCATGTGCCCCTTCTTTTCACTACATCTGTGTCTTTGGAGTAAAAACCTAGTAGTGCAATTGGGTCACAGGGTAGTTCTATTTTTAACGTCTTAAGGAACCTCCATACTGTTTTCTAGAGTGGCTGCACCAGTTTGCATTCTCACCAACAGCGTAAGAGGGCTCCCCTTTCTCCACCTCCTTAACAACATTTGTTGTTTCCTGTCTTGTTAATTTTAGCCATTCTAACTGGTGTATCAATTCTATTTAGAAACTGACAGTTTATTTTTTTTTAAATATTTTATTTATTTATTCATGAGAGACAGAGGGAGAGAGAGAGAGAGAGAAGCAGACTCCCAAGGAGCAGGGAGCCTGATGCGGGACTTGATCCCAGGACCCTGGGATCATGACCTGAGCCGAAGGCAGACGCTTAACCATCTGAGCCACCCAGGCGCCCTTAGAAACCGACAGTTTATACATTCCCTCTGACCCAAGAATGGGTTTACCTCATGGTTTTTACATTTCCAGGTAAAAGAATATTTTTTTGCTTTCTGATTGTTTATTAATTTCTGGTTTTCATCTTTTTGGTCAACAAATGTGCCTTACTTCTACTCTAGGGGCTATTTTTTGAGCCAATCTACAATCAATCAATTGTTATATGTATAAACACACACACACACATATATATAAACACACATAAATAAACCTTATAGATTACCTTAAATCTTCTATATCCTTACTTTTATTTAATTTCTTGATCTGTCTTGGACCAAGAGAAGATTAAAGCTCCTATTATTACTATGTTTCCATTTCCCTTTGTATGTCCTATAGTTTATAGATTTGCTGTGTTTATTTAGTGCACAGATATTTGTAGCTACTACATACTATTGATTTCAGTCTTTAACATGAAGGCTCCTCCTTTTTTTGGTTTCATTTAGTGCTTTTGGCCTGAACTTTATCTCAGCACATGTAAAGATTTGCTTTCTTTCTTTTTGTTTGCATAAATCTGATTATCTTTACTTATTCTTTTACTCTTCAGCTTTCTAATGCACTTTGTTTCAGACTGTCTCTTGGCTCTATCATGGAATACCATTTGCTTCATTATCAATGTTTTCTTTTAATGGGTGAATTAAGCTCGTTTATATTTGTTTGGTCTCAATTTTGTTACTTTGTTTTATCTTCACACATTTTTCAAGACAATGTAATCCATTTTCTCTGTTCTTTTCACTGTTGTAATTCTACTATTTAGGAATGGATCTCTCTTGATTCTTGTGGTGATTTTTATTCTCATGCCTTTATATTACATGTCCTTAGTCCTCTCATTTATCAAAAATAACATATTAGCTCACAACAACCTTTTCTGGCCCTACTTAAATATGTTTAAGCTCCTCCTACTTGATTTTTCAGCTTGAAATGATATCCTTGGAACTCTTAGTTATGACATATGAAGCAATCAGCTAGTTTGTTCTACTTTCTACTTTCCTACCTCCTTGACCTATCAGTTTTTACTTAGTTGTATTAATTTCACATTGTCAAAAAACATTTACATTTTGTTCCATCAGCCTTATCCCTGCCCCACTGAAGTCTTAGTTCCCAATTAAATATATCCTTTGCTCACTACTTTTCTGAAATTTGCCCAATTGTTTCTTGATTGGCTGAACTCAAGTTGATTAATCTTCAGGTGAGATTTATGGAAAAACTGTGCCCGGAGTTTTTACATGGTCAAAACTGTCTGAAGAGTAGTTTGGCTGGATGGAGACATCCTTGGCTCGCACTGTTTCCTCAAATATTTATAGAAGGCATTGCAGTGCTGGGATTCAGTATTGCTGTGGGGAAGTGTGATGCCAACATGGTTTTCTTTTTCTTATGTCTTGGCCTTTTGCCTGGGTATCCAAGGTTTTCTTTATCTTTTTTTTTTTTTAAGATTTTATTTATTTATTTGAGAGAGAGAGAGAGAGAGAGAAAGCTGGGGGGAGCAGACGGAGAGGGACAAGCAGACTCAGTGCTGAGTGAGGAGCCTGATGTGGGGCTTGATCCCATGACCCCAAGATCACAACCTGAGCTGAAACCAAGAGTTGGACACTCAACTGACTAAGCCACCCAGGCACCCCTGTCTAGACATGGATTTCTTTTTCTTTATCCTACCTAGTTAGATTGTAACAACTAAGTGTACTTGAAGATTAAACTTACCATATCCTCACTGACTTTAAAACTGTCAGAAATAAAATTCCCAGAAAACTACGATGTCTGCTAGGAATCTCTGATGACATTTTAGAAGTCAACACAACTCCAAAAGCCATCTGGTTCAATTAAATCATTCCCACCACCTGAAGCCACAGGATCAGCTGCCCTGAGTTCTGGGTGGAGGACGAATGCAGCATTTTCAACTTTCCTTTTAGCAAAGCAACTCTTTCTTCAAATAGCATCATGCCTAAAAGCCCACATTTGGGAACAGGAGTGGAGATGCTCTGCCCCACAGAAGGAATGAGTTCACTGGACCTGTGGTGGGAACAGCCCTCACCTCAAAGGCTACTGCCCACTATAAATGAGAACAGTGATGTGCTGGAGGGTCCGCTAGTCTTCTCTGAATTGAGTTAGATGGCGGTGATCTTCCCTGGGGAAGGCCCAGACCCAGGCAGAATCCAGAACAGGGTAAGGGTAGCTCAGGGACGTTGCATGTGGCAGACCCCACTGGAAACCAGAAAGCCCCTCAGGGAGCATCTCTGTCTGTACCACTTGAAAATTCACAATGAATAGGCTGTGTGGCTTCCAAAAACTTGATATTTCTGTTATTTCGGCAATATTCATGAAACATCGGGGGAAAAAAGTCTATTCTTTGCATTAGGTTAATTGCTAATTCTTAGCAATTGGAAGTTAAATTTTATTTAACTTTTAAAAAATAAATAATTTAGGACTTATGTTCCCTAAAACAAAACAAAGGCATAACATATTTACATACATACATACATACATACACCTGCTTGCTGTTCACCCAGTACCACACTTAAGTACACAGAGCCAGTCAATGTTTGTTGGTCTTAGTTTGTTAATTTCCCAACATAGTAAATGTCATCAATCTATTTCTGCATGTGTCAGGCCCTTTTCATCATCATCCAGCAGAGGTCCTTGATCTTATTCCCCACGCTAGAGCTACATGCCCTCACAGACCTTCCCCTTCAAAACCCTGCCTCCCACACAGGCCTCTAGCCTGCCCGCACCCCTGCTCCTGCTCCAAAGAAGTCAGTCTGGCTGGTAAGGCAGTGGACGCCAGTAGTCAGAACACAGATGGCAGGGAGATGAGAGGTCAGGTGAGGGAGGTGGCCTAGGGTAGGAGAGTTGGTACCCTGACAATAGTTTCCTTGGGCAGAGAAACTGGAGGGTGCAATTAGGATTAAGCTAGAGAGGAGAGGGTCAACCCTATTCCCTACCTGAACCAACGAATGTTGGGCTAACTTCAGGATAGAGCCTGGAGATTTTTCCATAGCAATATTTTTTCTTTTAAACAGCTGCAGGGTATCTTATTGTGCAGATAAGTCGGTTTATTTAATGAGTGGCTTGGTGCTATAAGCAATACTGCTTTACCCTGTGGATGACTAGTGTGATACATACATGCAACATGAATCATTTTTTTAAACACAGAAGTCTGACTCCAGTAAGCCACTGTTTCTGTTTGAAAATGGCACCTCTGAGGCTAATAGCCACTTACCCTGATTTTTTCTTCTAACCTTCCCACGCGAATATTGCCTTCTATGATTTTGTTGAGAACTCCATGCTTCTCACTTTCTAAACATTTAGCCTAAGGAGAAAAGTGAAAAGAAAAATAATGGACTCTTGGTTTAAAAGAAAAATTAAAATAATAATTCTTCTGCAAAGAACATTATTCTCCCAAGTAATCTCTATTCTGCCACTCCTCCCAGCCCACCACCCTGCCTACCCCCCACTCCCTGTGTGAGAGATGTGGACAGAACTTGGGCCAATAGCTGAGGAGGGGCAAGAACCCAGAATGGCAGGCTGGGTGCCCCTCCTGGGCACCAACAGAAGATCGAGCCCCCCAAACAAGGGGAATGTGCTGTAAGGGCTTCCGGCACACTTCTCTATGTTTGTGGAATATAGCATTCCTTCAATCGTATTGAAGGAACAAGTGCAAAGATGCAAATAAACGTATAGCTCGACTACCTGAATAATTACAAAATTAAAGATAACGGAGGGGAGGAGCAAGATGGCAGAGGAGTAGGAGACCTGGATTTTGTCTGGTCCCAGGAAGTCAGCTGGATAGGGATCAAACCATTCTGAACACCTACGAACTCAACAGGAGACTGAAGAAAAGAATAGCAGCAACTCTCTGAACAGAAAAGTGACCACTTACTGGAAGGTAGTACTTGCAAAGAAGTGAATGCGAGGCGATATTCAGGAGGATAGATGATGGGGGAGGGGGCCTCCATCGGCAAGTGACAGAGCCGCAGAGCACAAAATTGGAACTTTTAGAAGTCGGCTCCGCTGAGGGACGTCGCTCCAGTGGCTAAGCGGGGGGTGGAACCCTCATGGGACAGTGTGGTCTCAGGATCCTCGGGGTCACAGAAGACCGGGGGTGCCTGAGTGCGGCAGAGCTCCGAGGTATCAGAGCGGGGTTAGCTGGCTGCAGAGACGGAGCCGAGGAGTGGGCTCTCAGCTCAGGGTTGCCATAAACCATGATCCGCGGCACAGTTGAGCCACTGCTCCTACAGCAGGGACCCAACAAGCAGCAGACCCGGGGAGACTCCCCTTCCTCCCCTGGGAGGAGCGGTGCAAGAGTGCACCGCAGGGATCTGCTGGGTTTGGAGACTCCACACGGGGTCGGGTGCCAGAGATAGAAACGCTCGGTCACGGGCCGGGTGAGCACGGAGTGCGGCCGGGGACCAGGGAGACGGGAGTGATTGACTGCTTTTCTCTGGGGGCGCACTGAGGAGCGGGGAGCCGAGTTCTCGGCTCCTCCAGGGCAGAGATCGGGAGGCCCCCATTTTCACTCTCGTACTCCAAAACTGTATGGAAAGCTTGCAGGGAACAAAAAATCCCGAGAGCAAACCCTAGCAGATTGCTTAGGGTGGGGCAATTCCGCCTCCGGCAAAGACATTTGGGAACCAGGGCAACAGGCCCCTCCCCCAGAAGATCAGCAAGAACAGGCAGCCAAGACCAAGTTTACCGATCAATAAGAACGGCAGAACTCCAGCGCTAGGGGGATACTGCACATAGAATTCATGGCTTTTTCCCATGATTCTTTCGTCTTTCAAAGTTAATTTTTTTAAACTGTTTTTTTTTTGAATTTTTCTTTTTCCCTTTTTTAACCAACATCTTATCAATCGCTTTTTTAAAAATCTTATTTTTCATTTTTAGAGTCATATTCTATCTGTTCATTGTAGTTAACCTTATTTTTGGTATATATATACACACATAAGTTGTTCTCTCTTTAAAATTTTGGGATACAGTTTCTTCTAACAGACCAAAACATACCCTAAATCTCTAGTGCATGGCTTAGCTCTAGTCTTCTGCCTGATCACATTCTCTCCCTTCATTTTTAAATTTCTCTTCTTTCTTTTTTCAACCAACTTCTTATCAGTTCCTTTTATAAAATCTTCTATACTTTTCATCTTTACAGTCATATTCCATCCCTTCATCATATTTACACTTATTTTTCTACATACATAAGTTTTTCTTTCTTTAAATTTTCGGAGGCGGAGCGCCTGGGTGGCTCAGTCATTAAGTGTCTGCCTTCAGCTCGGGTCACGATCCCAGGGTCCTGGGATCGAGCCCCGCAACAGGTTCCCTGCTTGGCGGGAAGCCTGATTCTTCCTCTCCCACTCCCCCTGCTCGTGTTCCCTCTCTCGCTCTGTCTCTCTCTGTCAAATAAATAAATAAAAATCTTTAAAAAATAAAATAAATAAATAAATAAATAAATAAATAAGTTTTGGGAGGCCTTTTAACAGGTCCTTTTAACAGACCAAAATACACCCAAAATCTAGTGTGTGACACTGATCTATTTACCAGCCTGATCATATTTGATCATATTCTTTTTTTTTTCCTTCCCTTTCTTTTCCCCTGGTTTCAGGTCTCTTCTGATTTGTTTAGTGTATATTTCTCTGGGGTCGTTGTTACCCTGTTAGCATTTTGGTCTCTCATTCATCTATTCTCCTCTGGACAAAATGGACAAGATGGAAAAACTCACCTCAAAAAATAGAACAAGAGGCAGTACCGACTGCCAGGGACCTGATCAATACCAACATTAGTAAGATGTCAGAACTAGAGTTCAGAATGATGATTATAAAGATACTAGCTGGGCTTGAAAAAAGCATGGAAGATACTAGAGAAACCCTTTCTGGAAAATAAAAGAACTAAAATCTAACCAAGTCGAAATCAAAAAGGCTATTAATGAGGTGCAATCAAAAATGGAGGCTGTAACTGCTAGGATAAATGAGGCAGAAGAGAGAATTAGTGATATAGAAGACCAAATGATGGAGAATAAAGAAGCGGAGAAAAAGAGAGATAAACAACTACTGGATCACGAGGGCAGAATTCGAGAGATAAGTGATACCATAAGACAAAACAATAAGAATAATTGGGATCCCAGAAGAAGAGAGAGAGGGGCAAAAGGCATATTGGAGCAAATTATAGCAGACAACGTCCCTAATTTGGGGAAGGAAACAGGCATCAAAATCCAGGAGGCACAGTGAAACCCTGTGAAATCAATAAAAATAGGTCAACACTCTGACATCTAATGGTAAAACTTACAAGTCTCAGAGACAAAGAGAAAATCCTGAAAGCAGCTTGGGACAAGAGGTTTGTAACCTACAATGGTAGAAACATTAGATTGGCAACAGACCTATCCATAGAGACCTGGCAGGCCAGAAAGGACTGGCATGATATATTCAGAGCACTAAACGAGAAAAACATGCAGCCAAGACTACTATATCCAGCTAGGCTGTCACTGAAAATAGGAGAGATAAAAAGCTTCCAGGACAAACAAAAACTAAAAGAATTTGCAAACACCAAACCAGCCCTACAAGAAATATTGAAAGGGGTCCTCTAAGCAAAGAGAGAGCCTAAAAGTAACATAGACCAGAAAGGAACACAGACCATATACAGTAACAGTCACCTTACAGGCAATACAATGGCACTAAATTCATATCTTTCAATAGTTACCCTGAATGTAAATGGGCTAAATGCTCCAATCAAAAGACACAGGCTATCAGATTGGATAAAAAAACAAGACCCATCAATATTCTGTCTGCAAGAGACTCGTTTTAGACCCAAGGACACCCCCAGATTGAAAGTGAGGGGGTGGAAAACCATTTACCATGCTAATGGACATCAAAAGAAAACTGGGGTGGCAATCCTTATATCAGACAAATTAGATTTTAAACCAAAAACTATAATAAGAGATGAGGAAGGACACTATATCATACTTGAAGGGACTATCCAACAAGAAGATCTAACAGTTGTAAATATCTTTGCCCCTAACACAGGAGCAGCCAATTATATAAGCCAATTAATGACAAAATCAAAGAAACACATTGACAACAATACCATAATAGTAGGGGACTTTAACACTCTCCTGACTGAAATGGACAGATCATCTAAGCAAAAGATCAACAAGGAAATAAAGACTTTAAATGACACACCGGAACAAATGGACTTCACAGATATATTCAGAACATTCCATCGCAAAGCAACAGAATACACATTCTTCTCTAGTGCCCATGGAACATTCTCCAGAATTGATCACATCCTAGGTCACAAATCAGGTCTCAACTGGCACCAAAAGATTGGGATCACTCCCTGCATATTTTCAGACAACAACGCTTTAAAACTATAACTCAATCACAAGAGGAAAGTCAGAAAGAACTCAAATACATGGAGGCTAAAGAGCATCCTACTAAAGAATGAATGGGTCAACCAGGAAGTTAAAGAAGAATTTAAAAAATTCATGGAAGCAAATGAAAATGAAAACACAACTGTTCAAAACCTTTGGGATGCAGCAAAGGCGGTCCTAAGAGGAAAGTATATAGCAATACATGCCTTTTTCAAGAAACAAGAAAGGTCTCAAATACACAACCTAACCCTACACCTAAAGGAGCTGGAGAAAGAACAGCAAATAAAGCCTAACCAGCAGGAGAAGAGAAACAGTAAAGATCAGAGCAGAAATCAATGAAATAGAAACCAAAACAACAGTAAACAGATCAACAAAACTACGAGCTGGTTCTTTAAAAGAATTAATAAGATTGATAAACCCCTGGCCAGACTTATCAAAAAGAAAAATGACCCAAATAAATAAAATCATGAATGAAAGAGGCGAGATCACAACCAACACCAAAGAAATACAAACAATTATAAGAACATATTACGAGCAACTATATGGCAGCAGATTAGATAGTCTGGAAGAAATGGATGCATTCCTAGACATGTATCAACTACCAAAATTGTACCAGGAAGAAACAGAAAACCTGAACAGACCCATGACCACTAAGGAAACTGAAGCAGTAATCAAAAATCTCCCAACAAACAAGAGCCCAGGGCCAGATGGCTTCCCAGGGGAATTCTACCAAACATTTAAAGAAGAATTAATACCCATTCTTCTGAAATTGTTCCAAAAAATAGAAATGGAAGGAAAACTTCCAAACTCATTTTATGAGGCCAGCATTACCTTGATCCCAAAATCAGACAAAGACCCTGTCAAAGAGGAGAATTACAGACCAATATCCCTGATGAACATGGATGCAAAAATTCTCACCAAAATACTAGCCAATAGGATCCAACAGTACATGAGAAGGATTATTCACCACAACCAAGTGGGATTTATTCCTGGGCTGCAAGGTTGGTTCAACATCTACAAATCAATGTGATACAATACATTAAAAAAAGAAAGACCAAGAACTATATGATCCTCTCAATAGATGCAGAAAAAGCATTTGACAAAGTACAGCATCCTTTCTTGATTAAAACTCTTCAGAGTGTAGGGATAGAGGGCACACACCTCAATATCATAAAAGCCATCTATGAAAAACCCACAGCAAATATCATTCTCAATGGGGAAAAACTGAGAGCTTTCCCCTAAGGTCAGGAACACAGCAGGGATGTCCACTATCACCACTGCTATTCAATATAGTATTAGAAGTCCTAGCCACAGCAATCAGACAACAAAAAGAAATCAAAGGCATTCGACTAGGCAAAGAAGAAGTCAAACTCTCCCTCTTTGCAGATGATATGACACTCTATGTAGAAAACCCAAAAGACTCCACCCCCAAACTGCTAGAACTCGTACAGGAATTCAGTAAAGTGACAGGATATAAAATCAATGCACAGAAATCAGTGGCATTCCTATACACCAACAACAAGACAGAAGAAAGAGAAATTAAGGAGTCAATCCCATTTATAATTGCACCCAAAACCATAAGATACCTAGGAATAAATCTAACCAAAGAGGCAAAGAATCTGTACTCAGAAAACTATAAAATACTCATGAAAGAAATTGAGGAAGACACAAAGAAATGGAAAAACGTTCCATGCTCATGGATTGGAAGAACAAATATTGTGAAGATGTCAGTGCTACCTAGAGCAATCTACACATTTAATGCAACCCCTATCAAAATACCATCTACTTTTTTCAAAGAAATGGAACAAATAATCCTAAAATTTGTATGGAACCAGAAGAGACCCCGAATAGCCAGAGGAATGTTGAAAAAGAAAAGCAAAGCTGGCAGCATCACAATTCCGCACTTCCAGCTCTATTACAAAGCTGTCATCATCAAGACAGGCACAAAAACAGACACATAGATCAATGGAACAGAATAGAGAGCCCAGAAATGGACCCTCAACTCTATGGTCAACTAATCTTTGATAAAGCAGGAAAGAATGTCCACTGGAAAAAAGACAGTCTCTTCAACAAATGGTGTTGGGAAAATTGGACAGCCACATGCAGAAGAATGAAACTGGACCATTTCCTTACACCACACACAAAAATAGACTCCAAATGGATGAAAGATCTAAATGTGAGATAGGAGTCCATCAAAATCCTAGAGGAGAACACAGGCAGCAACCTCTTTGACCTCAGCTGCAGCAACTTCTTCCTAGAAACATCGCCAAAGGCAAGGGAAGCAATGGCAAAAATGAACTATTGGGATTTCATCAAGATAAAAAGCTTTTGCACAGCAAAAGAAACAGTCCACAAAACCAAAAGACAACCGACAGAATGGGAGAAGATATTTGCAAATGACATATCAGATAAAGGGCTAGTATCCAAAGTCTATAAAGAACTTATCAAACTCAACACCCAAAGAACAAATAATCCAATCAAGAAATGGACAGAAGACATGAACAGACATTTTTTCAAAGAAGACATCCAAATGGCCAACAGACACATGAAAAAGTGCTCAACATCGCTCGGCATCAGGGAAATCCAAATCAAAACCCCAATGAGATATCACCTCACACCCGTCAGAATGGCTAAAATTAACAAGTCAGGAAATGACGGATGTTGGTGAGGATGTAGAGAAAGGGGAACCCTCCTACACTGTTGGTGGGAATGCAAGCTGGTGCAACCACTCTGGAAAACAGTATGGAGGTTCCTCAAAAAGTTGAAAATAGAGCTACCCTATGACCCAGCAATTGCACCACTGGGTATTTACCCCAAAGATACAAATGTAGTGATCCGAAGGGGTATGTGCACCCCAATGTGTATAGCAGCGATGTCCACAATAGCCAAACTATGGAAAGAGCCAAGATGTCCATGAACAGATGAATGGATAAAGAAGATATAGTGTGTGTGTATGTGTGTGTATATATACATACATATATATATATATATATATATATATATATATATATATATATATAATGGAATATTATGCAGCCATCAAAAACCCCCAAATCTTGCCATTTAGAATGACATGCATGGAACTAGAGGGTATTATGCTAAGCAAAATAAGTCAATCAGAGAAAGACGTATCATATGATCTCACTGATACGAGGAATTCTTAATCTCAGGAAACAAATTGAGGGTTGCTGGAGTGGTGGGGGGTGGGAGGGATGGGTTGGCTGGGTGATAGACATTGGGGAGGGTATGTGCCATGGTGAGAGCTGTGAATTGTGCAAGACTGTTGAATCACAGACCTGTACCTCTGAAACAAATAATACATTATATGTTAAAAAAAAAAAAAGATAGTAGGAAGGGTAAAATGAAGGTGGGGAAATCAGAGGGGGAGACAAACCATGAGAGACTATGGACTCTGAGAAACAAACTGAGGGTTCTAGAGGGGAGGGGGGGGAGGATGGGTTAGCCTGGTGATGGGTATTAAAGAGGGCATGTTCTGCATGGAGCACTGGGTGTTATACGCAAACAATGAGTCATGGAACACTACATCAAAAACTAATGATGTAATGTATTGTGATTAACATAACATAATTAAATTTAAAAAAAAACAAAAAACAAAACAAAACAAAAAAAGAAATTAAGGATAATGTGAAAACAATTCCATTCGCCAAGCCAAATGTCATGGCATTACATCCAAGAGGGATATCATTTGAAGTTGAATGATTTAGATTAATATCCACATGGGACATGAATTGCTACACACTGTAAATTATTTCAAATGCCAAAGTTAAAAAAGCAAAGGTGAGTATTCCTTCTAAGGCAGGCGAGGATGACAATTTGATTTCATTTGATTTCCTTCAGAAAGGAAAAATATGACCCAGAAAGTTAAATAACTTGCCATAAGTCACATGGAAAACCCATCCTAAAGGTAGGATTAGAAATTAAGATGGCACTTTCGGGATGCCTGGGTGGCTCAGTCGGTAAGCGTCTGCCTTCGGCTCAGGTCATGATCCCAGGGTCCTGGGATTGAGTCCCCCATCGGGCTCCCTGCTGGGAGCCTGCTTCTCCCTCTGTCTGCCACTCCCGCTGCTTGTGTTCCCTTTCTGACAAATAAATACATAAAGTCTTAAAAAAAAAAAAAAAGAAAGAAAGAAAGAAAGAAAGAAAGAAAGAAAGAAAGAAAGAAAGAAAGAAATTAAGATGCCACTTTCAATAAATTAAGGTCTAGGATACCAGGATAGGGTAAGGTTGGGACACTTTGGCCCACAGTCCCAGGGCAGGCCAGAAGCAGCCGGTACCACCCTTGGACCCCAACTAGGGGGGCTGACCTTGGGGCTCCCAGGTGCAAGGAGTTTGCAGGGGCAAGGAGACAGCAGTGTCTGTATATACACAGAAGTCCCTTGTGGTGGGCAGAGGTAGGGTGGGATGAAAGCAGCTCCCCCACATCTGGGGGGTCTAAGGATTTTGAACCCCTCACTTTCAGGCCATAATAACAAAGGTCAAGGCAGGAGGAGTGAACACATTTCATTAACAGATTGTTGGCTTAATTTCTAAGTATTCAGACAAATAGTATATGGCTCCCATTTATATTCCCATTCTGGGCCCACATATATGAGGGGTGGGTCTAAGAGAGACCATCTGAGGGTAGGGAGGATCTCAACTTCTTCATAGGAACCTGGGTGATCACTGACCCACGTGGGAGGTACAGGGCCTGCCTCCTGGGGGAGCCTGCAGGGTGCTGCCCTACAAATTGGCTTCGCCCTTTGAGTGGTACTGACACGTGGCAGCTCGGTGCCCATGAACGTCTGCTTAGAGGAATGAGCCGATTGGCACTTTCTATTTTCTAGCAAGCTTCTGCTTTGCAGTCTTGCTATTCAGTGGGTAGGCCCAGGAGCATGGCCGAAGAGAAAAGGGTGCTCAGTGCTGCTACAGAAAATCCCTGAGTCCAGCACGGGTTAGGCTGGTGACCTCTCAGGACAGGGGCTGCTAGGGCAGGGGGTGTGCATGCTTAGACCCCTACCATGCTGCGTCTGAGTCTCAGTGTCTGAAGACCCAAAAGGACTTAGAAATCACCACTAACATGTAACCACACTCCTACCAACAACTATTATAATTAAAAAAAAAAAAAAAAAATTTTTTTTTTGGTGACCTTGTAAGTACAGAACAGTATCTCAAGATTGGCTTAATTAGCATCTTTTATTACAAGTAAGGATCACATTTTCCCCCAAGAGCTGTGTGCTACTTATATTTCCTCTTATAAAAAACAGCTAAAAGCTACGTCCACTTTCCTATGGAGGAGCTGAATGTCTTCCTAGCAGTGAATAAGCCTGTGCCATATCTTGACAGACTCCCCAAACCATTCATCTGGGAGAAGGGGCTGAGTGATTCCAAGTTTGCCAATTTCCAACTGTCTCAGGAAGTCCTCTGGTCTCCTCCGTCATGACCTCCACTAAATTATTACTTCCAGTCCTAGGCTACCAGAGATTTGCAACATTGTTTAAACAAACATTTAAATGTACGTAAGCAGTCCATGCTCAAAGTTGAAAAATCATAAAGTGCAAGTAAGCAAGATTTCTTTTTAATTCCCTATAATTTCTTTTTTTTTTTTATAATTTCACCACTTGGAGGTACTGTTATGTAACTCCTATTTTGTGGTAAATTCTATTGGGCTTTTACACTGCATCCACCTTGGCATGGAGTCTATCTTCTTTCACTGTGCAAGCCTACGGCTGACACCTTTTAAAATCAGTGTGGAAAGGGCGCCTGGGTGACTCAGTCGGTTAGGCATCTGCCTTCAGCTCAGGTCATGACCCGGGGTCCTGTGATCGAGCCCCATATCAGGGCTCCCTTCTCAGCAGGGAGTCTGCTTCTCCCTCTGCCCCTCCCCCTGCTTGCGCTCTCTCTTTCAAATAAAATCATCAAAAAAGAGAAACTTTAAGGATTAAACTGTTTAATAAAATAAAATAAAATCAGTGTGGAAATGCCAGGAATCATGTCGGCGGCATTGCTCCTGCTGGCCGGGCAGTGCTCCAATATCTAGGACCAGGAATGATCCACTCAGTTCTGTCTTTAGGACCAGGGCTGCCAGAAGCAACATGGGATGAACTCTATTTAACCTGCCTATGGTTCTGTTTCATCCTCAAACAGGGAACACATTAAGTCAAGTTTACAGAGAGAATATGAAGATGCATGTGTAAAAAACATCTGATGACCACAGCTCTATTTGGTTAAATGGACTAATTCCAGTAGTTTACCTTCTAAAATATCATTTACTATTATTTAAAAGTCTGGATTATTTGTCTTTCAAAAATGTTTTTCCTCCATGGTTGAAAGCTAAAATTTTGGAGAATCTGAAAATGTGCAGCTAAACTTTAAAAAGATGAAGCTTTTTATGGATAATTTTGTAATGAAAATGCTCTTTTTTAAAAAAAATATTTATTTTAGAGAGAAAGGGAAGGCAGGGAGGGGCAAAGGGAGAAGGAGAGAGCGAATCTCAAGCAGTATCCCTACTGAGCGTGGAGCCTGACACGGAGCTCGATCCCAGGACCCTGAGATCATGACCTGAGCCGAAATCAAGAGTTGGACGCTCAACTGACTGAGGCACCCAGGCACCTCAAGAAAATGCTCTTAAAATTACCTTTACATATTAACTTTCAGTGTACTTGAAGAAAGTGAGGGAGCTTACCAAGCACATAAGATTGTCACGTTCCTGGGTTATATTCTCTGCCAGGCCGACAAGATTTGCCAGGTACTGGTGAGCAGACATTTCCTTCTCCATGGCTTTTTCCACCTGCTTTTTGAGGACATCAATTTTCTTTTGAGACCTCCTAGAGAGTTCCCCCAAATGGTGGAATAAAAAACTCATTAGCCTGAATGGCTAGGACATAGTGAATATCTGCATTGTAAAAATAGCAAGTATGTTAGCACTTGAATGTGTTCTTCAGCAACCTAAATCTTCTATTAAGTTTCAGGGTGAGAAGAGGTAAATGAGTTTAATTTCAAGTGAAGCATAATTATTGACTCCAAATCAAGTCAACAGGTATCACAAAATGCTTAACACAGTTAATAGGCTACTTTGTATGTATTATTCCATTCATTTTTTGGATCGTGTTCTAAAAGGAGTCCAGTTACCCAAAGCCAACTTCTGGGAAATGTGTAGGAAAGAACTTCTAGGACTTTCAGAGTCTTAGGGTCATCATTATGACTATCAACTATAATTGAACTATAGACTTGAGAAATGTTGGCTAACACTGGTCAACAGAAGAGCCTTTACTGTAGTTTTCTTTTGATACCCAGTAATCTTAATGATCCTTTTCCATTTTACAGCCAATATTAGAAAAAGAAAAGACAAAATAAAACAGAATATTTAATTTTCTCTTTTTAATACTAACCCCCCCCCAAACAAAACAGCTTAAGAAAAAATAGATAAAAACCTATTTATTTTCTGTGCCCTGTCGAGTTCGGCTCCCAGTGCTTGGTTTTTAGCTGCCAGACTGTTCTTCTCTAAGAGCAGGCTCTGTTTCTGCACTTGCAGCAGTGCCAACTTTCCCATCAACTCTTCCATCTCGGCACCTCCTTTCTCCTCTTCCTTCTGCAACTGGCTGGTGGACAAAAACATCACAGGCTTGGATCCAGCACACTGAAACTAATAAGAGGCCGCTGCTGCTGCCAGGCAAGCCAGGGGCAGCCCAGCCCGACAGCCCACCAGCCTGCGTGGGTCTGTGGAAGGCCCCCGTGCAAACGCTGCCCATCCCCTCTCGGAGGGCCTGGGATGCAAATCCTAGGGGCTGGGCACACAGTTTTTTGATGGTAATGATCTAACGCTTTTCCTGCCCATAAACTGTTGCTTATGCCTTTGTATATAGATATACTTATTTGTACCCTATATTCCGTCCAGAAAGAAATTTTTTTTTTTTTAAGATTTTATTTATTTGACAGAGACACAGCGAGAGAGGGAACACAAGCAGCGGGAGTGGGAGAGGGAGAAGCTGATTCCCCGCGGAGCAGGGAGCCTGATGCGGGGCTCGATCCCAGGACCCTGGGATCCTGACCTGAGCCGAAGGCAGACAATTAACGACTGAGCCACCCAGGTGCCCCATTCCAGAAAGGATTTAAGACCGCTTCATTTTTTACATAGTTATAATTGCCTCCCCCAAATCCTAATGGTAAAACATATTTTATGTCATACTAAAGTAACTCTTATGTTTTTATGATAAAAGCAACAAAAGAACAAGGAGGGCATATACAATTTCAATATATAGTTCTGGCATAATGATGTTTGAGGCAAGAGTTATTTTTCATTGGTTCTCTTTGTCAGTTCTCACGGAATAACCAGGACCGAACAGGCAGAGCCATGCGCACAGAGGCTGCCCAATTCTGAAAGGAGGGTCTCTCTGGACACAGCGTGAGCCTTACTTCCAGGCTTGCTGGCCAGCAAATGGGCGCAGGTTGCATGTGTGTGGGTCGGCCTGACCAGTCAGACAATTTCGGTGACTTCGGCCTGGGTTGGCTCCCTGAGCACCCTAGCAGGGATTTTCCAGATAGTTTCCATTACTTTCTAGTTTACTAGTTTTAATTAGTCAAAGAGCGGAGGACATATCTAGATAAAAACCATGAAACTGAGGTTTTTAATTTATCTTTTTTCTTCACTGTCTTTTGTTTTTAGAATTTTCTTTAAAGGTATTTTTGCCAAAGTAATGTACTCACCTGGTACCAGTTCAATCACTAAAGAAAAGTTCACAACGAAAAGCAAGTAGGGGCTATAGAGAATGTTGGGAAAGTATCAGTGGGCCAGCATCGTTACCTCAGAGAGCAATACGTTAAGTTCTAGAAAATGTACTTACCCTGTCGGCCAACAGTGCCACCTCTAAATACGTATGTAGGGAAATTCTGATGACACATACTCGAAATCTTACTGTGGCACTTTTTTTTTTTTTAAGATTTTATTTATTTATTTGACAGAGAGAGACACAGCGAGAGAGGGAACACAAGCAGGGGGAGTGGGAGAGGGAGAAGCAGGCTTCCCGCGGAGCAGGGAGCCCGATGCGGGTTCGATCCCAGGACCCTGGGACCATGACCTGAGCCGAAGGCAGACGCTTAACCAACTGAGCCACCCAGGCAGCCCACTGTGGCACTACTTAATGGAGCAAAGTTATTAACAATTTAAACTTCCACTAAGGTAAGTAAAATGTAGTATTTCACATGATGGAATACCACCAGGCAGAAGCTAAAAGAATAAACTTTAATAGCTATTTCAACATGGAGAAATGTTTGAAAAATTGAGTGTAAAAGGACAAGATACTAAAAGCATGAATTCATTCATATAAACTTAAGACACACCAAAACAAAATGCCATATGTCATTTATGGAAACATATGTGGAAATAAAAAACAGATTGGAAATGTAATTCCAAGTTTATGGTAGTGATTCCTTTTAGAAAGCCAGGGATAAATATTGGACTAAGGAGAGTGGTTAAAAAGGACTTCAGGTGTATTTCTAACAATATATTTCTTAAGCAAAACAAACAAAGAGGTAAAAGCAATTTGTTAAAAAAAAAAAAGTTAGGGGCACCTGGGTGGCTCAGTCGTTAAGCGTCTGCCTTCAGCTCAGGTCATGGTCCCAGGGTCCTGGGATCGAACCCGCATCGGGCTCCCTGCTCAGCGGGAAGCCTGCTTCTCCCTCCCCCACTCCCCCTGCTTGTGTTCCTTATCTCGCTGTGTCTCTCTGTCAAATAAATAAAATCTTAAAAAAAAAAAAAGTTAATAGCTGGTGGAAGAAATAGTTGCTTGCTTGCTTGCTTGATTTATTTATTTAATCTCTACACCCAACATGGGGTTCAAACACACAACCCTAAGATCAAGAGTCGCACACTCCCCTGACTGAGCCAGGCTGGAGCCCCAAAATAGTTACTTAAAATAAAATCTTTTAAAAATAAAATGTTTCCTATTCTACTCCTCAGGTTCCCCAGAGGAAACCTGTACTGATCACTTTTGATTTTAGTTCTTCCGGTAAAAAGCCACTGATTTAAAATTTTTTAAGTTGTGAAATACACATATAGAAAAGTATATAAAAGATAAATTCATATTTTTAATAAATAATTATAACAAACCCTCATATAATTACCATATAGGTGAAGAAACAGAACATTTTTTGGTAAATACTTTAAGAGTTTTTACATCTAGGGGTGCCTGGGTGGCTCAGTCGTTAAACGTCTGCCTTCGGCTCAGGTCATGATCCCAGGGTCTTCAGATCGAGCCCCATGGTGGGCTCCCTGCTTAGCGGGGAGTCTGCTTCTCCCTCTCCCTCTGCTTCTCTCCCTGGCTTGTGCTCTCTCACTTGGTCTCAAATAAATAAATAAAATCTTAAAAAAAAAAAAAGTTTTTACATTGAGATTCATGGGTGAAAATGAAAAGTAATTTTCCTTTCTTATAATTGGTGGGTTTTGATATCAAAATGACATTGATCTCATAAAATGAATTAGGTGGCATTAACTCTTTTTCTGTTTAGAAGGGTTTATGTAAGACTGGAATTATTTCCTCCTTGAGTATTTTTAGAACACTCTGGTGAAGGTATCTAGGCTTACTTACAGTTTTCCTCAAGGAATGATCTTTGGATTCTATTTCTTTAATGATTAAAGGAATATTCAGGTATTCTTTTTGAGTTAGTTTTGGGAAGTTATGTTTTTCCAGGAATATCACTATTTCGCCTGAATTTTCAAATGTATTGACAGGAACTTATTTCTGGTGGGTGCGCACACATTTAAACATCTACTTGGTAGACTGAGTCTTTTCTCTCCATCAACTGATTCTCTTTGTTAAGTAGTGTTTTTTACCTAGTCATCTGTCTTGCCAGATATTAATGGAACTTAGCACCTCTCTTTTGGTTTGTATTTGAGTAGTATGGCTTTTTCTGCCCTTTCACCTTGGACCTGTCTGTTGTCTTTCTGACTGAGATGTATAGCTTAAAGGCAACACAGAGTTGTTGTGGAGAGTTGAGCAGTAAATATGTAAATAAATGTAAATGAACATTGATTCCATAAAACAGTAATAATATCTTTTGGGATTTAAAAATTTGTAGAATTCAAATGCACAACAATAATAGTATATAATCAGGAAAAGGGTCAATGGAATTTGTCTTCTAAAGTTTTTATATTATTCTGGAGAGGAGAAAGGTGTTGATTCACTTTATAGTTTGAAAATACACATGATGAAATTTGTGGAAAGACACTCAATAGTATCTCTGCCTTGGAACCCACCGTGTGTGGCCTCCGTGAGGCCTTGAGCTGACGCGAGCCTCCCCTGTGCACAGGACTTCGGTCACAGCCCGTAGAGCTACAGGTAAATGTACATTCCTGGTATGACTCCTCCATGTGACGAGCATTCTCCCCTACCTCCGAGGGAATTTCCCTCACTACCCATAGGTAAGAGACCCTGAAGCTTGCTAAAACCCTGCTCTTCTGACCCTCATGCGCGCTAGGCACCCTGCCTTGACGTCCCCACGTGGCCCCTCCAGGTACCTGTGGGTTACAAACTTCTCTGTTTCCCTTTCCCTTGCGGTCTTACTGTGGCTCACCATCCAACACCCCAGGGCTCTACTTAACATATGTTAATTTAAGTTTAGCCTCTTTGGTGTTATCTATTCCTGATATATTTGCCTTTAAATCTTTTCATTTTGCGTTTTCTATTTTACCACTTGTCCTGTCTTTTCTTGCCCTCATTCGGACTGATTAAAAAAAATCATTCTTTCCCTGCATTAGTTTA
Organism: Zalophus californianus; assembly: GCF_009762305.2. Taxonomy (NCBI): domain Eukaryota; kingdom Metazoa; phylum Chordata; class Mammalia; order Carnivora; family Otariidae; genus Zalophus; species Zalophus californianus. Next base: position 41,447,525 of record NC_045611.1, read on the forward strand.
GAAGTTACATTCTCTTTCCACAAATTTCATCATGTGTATTTTCAAACTATAAAGTGAATCAACACCTTTCTCCTCTCCAGAATGATATAAAAACTTTAGAAGACAAACCCCATTGACCCTTTTCCTGATTATATATTATTGTTGTGCATTTGAATTCTACGCATTTTTAAATCCCAAAAGATATTATTACTGTTTTATGGAATCAAGGTTCATTTACATTTATTTACATATTTACCGTCTTTTTACTCTAGTTTACCTTGCCTTCCATACATCCAACACTGAATTATGTTCTTCCTCCTAATGTAGACCCTCTTTGAGAACTGCCTTTAATGTAGGTCTGCTGGTGGTGACACTCAGTCTGGGTTTGAAAATATCCTTATTCTGACCTCATTCCCAAAAGGCATTTTCTTCAGAATGAAATTCTAGCTCATCAGGGGTTCTGTTTGTTTCCCAGCACCTTGAAGCTAGCCTTCCAGGGACTGGTGTGTCCCTTGTTACATGTTAAACATCCTGTTGTTGCTGCACTCCCCTGAAGGCCATCTGTCCTCTGCTGTTTCACTAAGATGGCTCTTCATTTACCCAACTGTGCTTGTGCTTGCTGGGCTAGCCCAACCCATGCACTGTCGACTGCCTTCATTTGGAGAAGACTCCTCACCGACATCTCTCTAACTGCTCCTGATTAAATATATCCCTCTGCCGCTTCCTGTCTGTGATCTACTGATACCGCGACCTTAGAACACTCCATGCCATCCTATGGATCCTTGCTTCTGACCTACTTTTCAGTTCGCTAATTCACCACCCTGCTATGTCTCATCTTTAGTTAAGCCCATCCAGTGAGTTCTGAATTTAGGTTATTGTATTGTTTCAGTTCTGAACATTCTGTTTCCTTTTCAAATCCAGTATTGTTACATTTTATAGTTCCCTGAAGACATTTTGTAGCTTTTCTTTCTTTAAGCCTAAGAGCTACCAGTTGTTCTATAGGCTTTGTCTGATAATTCTCATATCTGGACTCTTGATTATTATTTGCCACTTCTGCTGGTTCCCAGGCACTGTCTGTCTGGTTTTCTTTGTGTCTTGGACAATATCCTGGAAAAATTTCTAAGAGTAAAGAGCCTTCCTCCAGAGAGGACTGAGGGCTCGTTGGTTTCAAGTTCACCTTACCCTGAGGATGAAGCCCTCTGGAGTCCCAGCTCACGATTTATTTGCAGGTGATGGGCTTGTCTCATCACTCTTGGTCCACTGATATTTTATGTGGGTGTATCTGGGTGTGGGTCTTTTTCGTTTACTATACCAGGTACTCTGCAGGTCCTAGCAGTCAAGGTCTTTGGAGACCTGGAAATGCCCTTCAACTAGTCATGTCTTCCTTCCCATTTTCTTTAAGCTTTCTTTCTGAGATTCCTGACGATCTAAGGTTGGACTTCCTGGACAGGTCTTCCATCCATTACCTTCTCTCCATTCCCAATTGTCTGTTTCCTTATGCTCTAGCAGAACTGACCAATTTGTCTTTTAGCCCTTCTACTGAATTTTCTTTAGATTCTGATAATCAGTTCTAATCTTGCTCTTAATGACTGAACTTTTTTACGGCATTTTATTCTCTAGATTCTGAGTTCTCTATATTATCTTCTTCTTTGAAGTGAGTTTCTGTGCTTATGTAGGTCTCCCTCTTTTATTGCATTTTTCCCCATTATACCCAATGATCCTTGTCATTTGTTCATACCTAGGAATCTGTTCTTATTTTAGGATGAGGGACTTGGCATTTGGTGTGTGTTTGTAAGGAGACTGCTTTTCTGCCCTGACATCTTCCTGAGCAGGCATATCACTGACTGCTGAGCAGGACTCTGTCTACACAGATGAGTTATGTGAATAGTCAGCTTGACTTTAGAATAGCCCCTCCCATGCCCCAAAAGCCAGAGTAAGGAAGGCTTCCCTTGTATAGATACCACTAGTCACCCCTTAACTCTCCCTAAACAAGTTTGCTAACTTTCTTAAGTAAGAACCTCTCCCACCACGCATCCTGAGTAGGCTCAACCTTTGTAAGCAGCAATAAAAGCAAAGAACAACCGAAGCTTCCAGGTGTGACCACCAGTACAACTGTAAGTCAACTGGACAGTTCACTTGGAAAATAACCTCCTGCCATTTCTGAGGCCACAGTTCCTCCCAGGCAAGGTTGCCGACAGGTAGAACAAGCACTCTAAATGGAGAAGCCACTCCATATTTACGATCTGCACTGCCCCAAACCAGGAAAGGAGAAACAACACACATGCACCATACCTAGAAGCTCGTGGAGCACAGGTTCAATGACCTCATCTTTGCCTGCAACCCCACTCTTTCCCGAAGTCCTCCTCAGACTCACCCCCATTGTGGGAGCCAGTTCCACAGCTGCTTAGCTGCTAACTAATGGCGACTCTTGCACATGTGGCACCCTATCAGTGTGGGAAGGGAGCCCCCCTAACAGAGGCAACCAGAGGGCAGGTGCACTGAAGCCTTGCAGCCCTTCGGCTCCCTTCAGCCCAACTCCAAGGTGTCCTTGGCTGACCTCACGTCTGTAGTAGTCTCCTTACTTTGTCTGCCTCTACAGACTTCCCTGAATTCACATATTCCATCCCTGATGGACTCATGCCCCCTTCCCATGTTACTGATGCTCTCACCAATCACTGCACCTTCCAATAGAGAACCATCAGGGTCGACACTGTCCAAGTCCACTCTTACTGTCTATCCTCTACCCCACCCGTAAACTCTGAGCCCAAAGCCTCCCAGCAAAAGCCGGCACAAAGGCTTTCCCTCCCTATTCTAGCTCACTCCACCACAACATTCGTCACCTGATTTCCACTTACAAGAGATCTGGTGACATGTTTGCCTTTTCAACAACCATGTCTTCCACTGCCTTCCCATTAGTGGCTTCCTTTTAAAGGATATTATACCTTCTATACTCACACCTAGGGGGCCATTAGAATATGTGGTTATGGGGGCACCTGAGTGGCTCAATCAGGTGAGCGTCTGACTCTTGGTTTCGGTTCAGGTCATGATCTCAGGTTCATGAGATGGAACCCCATGTTGATTCTTGGGATTCTTTCCCTCTTCCTCTCCCTCCCCTGCTGCTGCTCTCCCCCGCTTACTCACTCTCTCTTTTTGAAGTAAATAGATAAAATCTTAAAAAAATAAAAAAGAATATGTGATTATGACATCCACAAAAAAAAAAAAAAAATCAGCCACAGGAGTGGGAGTTTGAGGGAAATAAAATCATAAAGACAAACAGAACTTCAAAAAAAATTTCCTTCCTCTACTGGAATAGAAAAGTAAAGTACAGGTGTGGCCCAGACAGCGTGTAATAGTGCAGTCAAAACACTGGGTTCCAGTAGTTGGAATCCCCAGCATTTACTAAAGTACCAAACTAAGCACTTCACATGCACCAACTCATTTATTCCCCAACATCAACCATCTTAGCTGAAAGCCTCACCATTTAAAAAATTTCCTCATTACAAAAGTAATGCATATTCATATTCATTTTACACATGTAAAATATTTTTTAAAAAACACAAAGAAAATTTAAATTACCCATTTTGATGGTTAATTTTATGTGTCAACTTGGTTAGGCTATGGTGCCCAGTTTGGACAAATATTAGATAGATGCTGCTGTGAAGGTATTTTGTAGATGTGATTAACATCTATAAGCAACTGACTTTAAGTAAAACATTACCCTTGATAACATGGGTGGGCCCCACCTAATCAGCTGAAGGCTTTATGAGCCAAAACTGAGGTCCCCCAAAGAAGGAATTCTGCCTCAAGACTAACAACAGAAATCCTGCCTGAGTTTCCAGCCAGCTGGCTGTCCAATGGACTTTGGATCTGCCAGCCCCTATAACTGTGTGAGCCAATTCTTTAAACTCTCTCTCTCTAGAAATATCTATGCACATCCCCTACATATATCAGTTGTTTTTCTAGAGAACGCTGACTACAGATATACATAGAATTTCACCTGCCAAGGAGAATTTCGGTTAATATCTTTCCCTTCTGGGCGCCTGGGTGGCTCAGTTGGTTAAGCGACTGCCTTCGGCTCAGGTCATGATCCTGGAGTCCCGGGATCGGGTCCCACCTCGGGCTCCCTGATCGGCAGGGAGTCTGCCTCTCCCTCTGACCCTCTTCCCTCTCATGCTCTCTATCTCTCATTCTCTCTCTCTCTCAAATAAATAAATAAAATCTTTAAAAAGAAAATATCTTTCCCTTCTTCCAGTCTTTTTTTTCTATGTACCTATGGTATATGTGTGTGTGACTATATACATACAAGTGTGTATATGTATTTATACATACATATAATTACATATATAAAGACACACACACACTAGAATGATCAACTCATCCAGTTTGCCTTGGACTTTCTCAGTCTAGCACTGGATTCCCACATTCTGGGAAAACCTCAGTCCCAAGCAAAACTGGGATGGTTGGTTACCTTAATACACATACATATACACACTTTTTTCTTTTTAAACAAAATTGTGATCATTTTATACATACTGTTTTGCAATCTAATTTCTTCACTTAAAAATATGTATTTTCTCAAACTTCCCAAAAGATTCTTTTGTGATATCCTGTTTAATGGCTGCATTGAATTTCATTTTATGGTTGTATCCTCTCATTTAATCCGTTCCCTATTACTGGATATCCAGGTTTCCAGTTCTACTACTTTAAATTATCTTTGGGTCTAAAACCAGTAAAGGCTGGAAAAGAAGGAGGAATAGAAATCATACACAAAGTGCAGACCGTGGCCCTCAAGGACAGGCATAGTGTCCTTCAGTAATAATAGATTTACGATTCTCAGCCCCGGACCCCTTGCTGGTGTAGCTACACAACTCAGAAGACAGGTAACCTCTCTCTACTCCACCTAAAACCACACGCACAGTGATGCACTCCAACTTGACAAGACATTGTATCCCTACCTTTTTAATTCATTTACAATTGAAGCATGAACGTTCACTGCAATTTTGCCATCCAACTGTGTTTTTAGGTCCTGGCATTCAGTACGTAAAATTTCCAACTGCTCCTTGTTTTCAGTTAGTTCTTTTTTTTGGCTCTGTGTTTTAGTCTCCAGAAGCATTAGTTGTTTAGTCAGCTTAGAAACTGAAAAACAAACGAGATGGATAAAGACTTGGTACAGAAGACTTAAGAAAACATGATTATTGATTACTAGGTAATACCAAGGAGAGCCAGCTTATAAATAATAATCTTGAAAAAATCTTTTGGAGATTTATAAATTAATACCAAAAACCTTGTACTTAGAAATTAGTGTCCTGGGATGCCTGGGTGGCCCAGTCCATTAAGCATCTGCCTTCAACTCAGGTCATGGTCCCAGGGTCCTGGGATTGAGTCCTGCATTGGGCTCTCTGCTCAGCGGGAAGCCTGCTTCTCCCGCTGCCTGCCACTCCCCCTGCTTGTGTTCTCTCTCTCTCTGACAAATATATACATGAAATCTTTAAAAAAAAAAATTAAAAAAAATTACTGTCCCTATATTAAACATTTACTAAATATCGACTTTCTTACTGGGGCTCAATATGTTGATATCATTAATACATGATGTTAATTAAACAAGACAGGATTTTAGCCTTCAAGGAACGGACTTTCCAAAGGCTGAAGCCTTAAGTCACAAGACCCAGATGTGCAGCATCATGATGTTGTTCCTAAAACTGTAAGATTTTCAAGTCTTTAAGGACATCAAATATGGCCCAACTTTCCTTTCATTCCTCATTATGTTTTAAAGTAAATCATAAATATTTTCACCCTGGGCAACACCCTATATGTAATGATAAGATACTTCCCGGACATCTATTGAAAGTAGCACTTAGAAGTATTAGAACATAAATTTTAAATCCTTCTACTCTATGAAAAGATTTAGTTGATCAAAATGAATAGCTCCTTCTGGGAAATGGGGAAACAGGACAGGCAGCTGACTGGATCAAATCATACAGGCCTAAAGATTGGCCCCATTCTACCTGACCAGAACCAGCATCATACCTGTTCGTATCTGCAACATTTGAAGAAATTAAGCTCAGGAAATACAAAATTAATTTTCCCTGCCATCTCTGATTTTGAAAACAAAGGCAGGAGGCTTTGTTCCTCCTCCACCACCAAATAATACCGGAGTAAAAGCAAATACATCTGTGCCACATAGAGTCTAAGGGGAAGTCCTGTGAAGGAAACTCCTGTTGGATACTCTGATGTTTTATTTATTTATTTTTTATTTTAAACTTTTTTTTAGATTTTATTTATTTGAGAGAGAGAGAGAGACAGAGGGTGAAAGGGGGCAGGGGGCACAGCGGAGGTGGGGAGAGAGAGAATTTAAAGCAGACTCTGGGCTGAGTGCAGAGCCTGATGCAAAGCTCGACCCCACGACTGGAAGATCATGACCTGAGCTGATACCAAGAGTCAGACGCTCAACCAACTGAGCCCCCAGGCGCCCCCAGACACTCTCACTTTTACACACGAGCTGGCTCATGGAAACAAATGAAGAGCCAGCCCAGTGACTTCAGCAGCAGCGGGGGCTTTAGTGCCCAGGGTATTATGGGCAGTCATTAAATAATCAGGAGCAGAGGGGAAAACAGAAAGGAGGGGTTACACTTATATTCTGCCCTCCTGTGCTATATTATTCTTCACTGGAAAAGAAAAGTCAGTAAAGCAAAAGGAAGAAAATGCCACTACCTTCTGTGCTCATAAATCTGGGGTTTAACCAAAGTGGAAGAAATGACTCAATCTGGCCCACTTCAAAGCCCACGGCCACATGCTGTGAGGTTCCTAGGAGTGGGGAAAGACACATGGGGAGAGGGGGTGCTCACAGAAGGTAGGGAAGGGAGACAGCCTGTCACAGCACCCACAGCTCTGAAGGAAGGGCAAGAGCACAAAGAAACTGTTCAGAGTGCGAATTCATTCTACTTATTTACTCACGTACAAAGTAACAAATATTCAGGAACCGAGCCTGGCGTTGTTTCAAATATTCACCTCACATGATTTTTTTCCACTTACGTGGCACTAGTCCCCCCACACCCAGTTCTGCTGACTCTAAAGGGGTCACCTACATCTGCCTTATAAGATATATGGAATAACTGGAAAGACACAGTGGAGTCTAAGAGAAAGCAATCAATGTGCTTTGGGTCATGACTGGATATGTTATAACATAAACAGCTGCCTTTCAGTAAAGAGGAACACATTCTAGAAAACGTGATTTCCTCCATTTGTAATTTGAACGGGGGTCCCTACTAGGAGCAGGGTGGGGGGGCGGGGGCACCAGTCAAATGAGGCTGGAAAGATAGCTTACCTTCCTGGAGACGCTCCTTGTGGGTATCCTTGACTTTTCTCTGCTGAATCTCCAGCTGCTCTATCAACAACTTGTTTTCCTCTAAAACCAGTTCTGCCTGAGTCTGAAGCTGATGCCTACAATTGATTTACAAAATTAAATACTGCCACTCAGGTACTGAATGATTACAGAGACAGTCCGGAGTCTAAGACAGCAATTGATGTGTTGCAGGTCATGAATATCTGGACAAGTTTTAATGCTATACACGTCACTCACACAGTTAATCCTACCATTCGCATAAATGGGGGGGGGGGGAAGCGATAACATTCGCATTATGAACTGCTTTAATAACTTTTTAAAATGTAACGCTGCGAACATATACAAAAGCAGAGAAGAATCGGATAATAGACTTTCATGTACACAACACAACACCCAGCGTGAACAATTGCCAAATGGTCAATCTTCTTTCATGTATAAACCTCCAATCCTGACACCCACTGGACTATTCTGAAGCCAGGAGGAAATTAGAAGAATTTAGAAAGTTCCCGTTTTAACTGAGAAGTACTCCCTTATAATCAATAGCATATTTGCCACCAAACAATGACTTTGTGAAAAGCCTCTGGCTGATTTCTTAAACCATACTAAGAGGGTGCGAAGCCAATCCCAGCCCAGCTCAACCTTCATGATCAAAAATTCCAATTAGAATGAGCTAAAGGGGCCTTTAGAAATCTGGTTAAATGCTAACCATTCAAAGCAAATGGTAAACCAGTGAATTATCACAATTTTTCACTTTGAACTCAAAAAATGAGGTGGAGGAAGGAGGTAAAAAGATGAAAGGAGTTGGCTATAGCAATGACGTCATTCCAACAGCAGCTGCCCACAGGCTCCTGGGCCCTAGCTGCTGACACCGCACCCAGGATGGGGAGGGAGCTACCCTGCTGTGCGGAGCGGGGAGCCTCCCACGCCCCAACCTGGGCTGGACTGCCCCAGCCTCCTCATTTCCGCCTCGGCAGACTAGCTGCACTTCCTCCTGTTTACACTTTGGACTTTTTTTTTTTAAGATTTTATTTATTTATTTGATAGCGAGAGAGAGAGAGAGAGAGAGAGAGAGAGAGAGAGAGAGAGAGAGAGAGAGAGAGAAACACACACCAGCAGGGGGGAGGGGCAGAGGGAAAGGGAGAGAAGCAGACTCCCCAGTTGAGCTGGAAGCCTGATGCGCTGGCTAGATCCCAGGATCATGACTTGAGCCAAAGGCAGACGCTTAACCGACTGAGCCACCCAGGTGCCCCTACACTTTGGACTTTCTTAGGACTTCCTTTCTTCCTCCCTCCCTTCCTTCTTCCTTCTTTCCCTACTTCCTTCCTTCCCCTCCCACCATTCCTTCAACCTTTTCTTTCTTTTTTAAATGAAAGTGATTCTCCTATTTCTTAAAAAAAAAAAAGTTAAAGCCTCACCCGTTAAGCATGAGGTATCTCAGTTGGTCAGAGGAAGTCAGGAAAAGAAATGCAGAGTTTAGTTACAGCCCAGAAGTTCAAGGAGAAATTACATGAAACTGAGGGGACATCTGTGACTGAAGTGTGAAGCTGGTGTGCCCTAGTGTCTGGGCACCCACACCTATGCAGGAACAGGGGGCAGAAGCCTTGGAGGCTGGGGGAGGGCAGGAGTGCCGGGGCCTCAGGGGTGGCCGGAGGTCTGCCTCCAGGACCACCCCCCCGACCCCAGGGAGGGCAGTGAGTTCAGAGAAAGGGGGGAGGTCAGCTAGGTGGGGGTGCTCTGGAAGCACCACATAGACCTAATGGTTCCCCACCCACAGCTCGGGCCACCACACTAGAGCAGGGTGCCAAGTGCAAACCCAAATACACAGGATCGGGGAACACTGTGCACATGTGGATTTGAAAGTGAGGTCTTTTGTTTATTTATTTATTTTGATTTTATAGAGAAGTAAACGGGTTTGACTGGCATTTATATACAAGGTTAGAGGAAGGATCTGAGATCTCCGTTTTCTGGATGGCTCTTGGAAGCAGTCTAACTGATCCGCGTTCCAGGGTTCGATGGGAAGCATGCTAGGAGCCCTGACAGAAGAAAATCCAAGTTCAACAGGGGAAGCCACAGGGCACTAAGATCCAGTAACTGCCCAGGCCAATCCCAACTGTACAGCAGTGACCATCACATCAGGGAGAACCCACTTAATGGTAGGAATGCTGTTGACTCCTATTCTAAATTCCTGGACATCACACACGGAAAACATTTTAATTTTGTTCAGTGATGTTAAGACATGTTAAAAGTTACTAAATATAACATAGCTACCCAAGGAGAAAAAGATCGATCTGAATAGTTTGTGCCTGGATCTTGCCTTTTGACTAAGACATTTACTTGCTCATATTCATTGACTAGCCATCTGTTACTGCTGTGCTGATGAACAGGACCTGGCCCTGCCCTTGCGAAGCTCATCAAGGAGGACAGGTGAGACAGATGTGGCGATACCCGGGTAGGCACAGCATGGCAGGTACCAGGACAGGGCGTGGGTCTAGGGCTGTGTCAGAAGCTGAGACAAGGCAGCAAGGAACTCTGCCTTCAGGGAGAGCTACTGACCAGCACCATTCGATCAGCGCCAGGTGAGCAGGGCCTGATGGATGGGGAAGAGTGCAGAAGGGGCATTCTGGGGCGAGGCAGCAGCACCAGCAGCAGGAAGGAGTGAGGCCGCACTCAGCTATCAAACACTGGAGGCCGCAGAAAGGGCAGGGCAGACGGGGGCTAGTTGTACAGGACCCCCTCCTGAGCTTCCTGGTCTAACGCCCTGGGAACAATCACAGGGGAGCAAAAAGGCTGTGGCTCAACAGGTTTGGGATGAGAAAACTGCCCTAGAGAAATACAACCTCAGAACATAAAAATTGGGAGCGTACGTAGATGGATTTCAGGTTTAAAAACCTACTTAGAATTTTAAACGTATTCTTTAAAATTCAAGTTTAGAATAGTTTACTACATTGTCACTGTACCTTGTTAATTTCTTTACTACGTTGTCATTGTACCTTGTTAATTTCTTAGAAACTCTCCCTGAAAATATTTTCGTTAAAGAAAATGTATTTGATGATTTCATAAAGTTTATTCCTATCATTGTCTTTTCTTTTGAGTTAGCAAAATACCAGAAACCCAACACCACTTGCCATTCCTCCCTGGTAACAGGACTACTCTTGGTTAACTCTCGGTGCAATTCTTCATTTTCTTTCACCACTTCCTGGACTCGCATCCTGAACACCCTCATTTCCTCCTGAAATAAAACGGAGGTGAATTGTAACACACACATACAGACGAGGTGCCATCCCTTACCTCTAGCGCTGCCGCTGCGCCTCAAGTCAAAGGTCAGCAGCTTTCTAGCCTAGTCTCACAGGAACAGCAGGTACCGGCGCCAGGTGCCTGCCCTCAAGGAGCTCCTGGGCTGCTGGGAAACCAGGAGACAACCATGATGCTGAGTACAAGGGACAGAGAGCCTCAGGTTTGAAATGCTCAATTCCTGATTTGGTAACACTTTTCTGTAAGTGCCAAATACTTAAGATAGGAAAGAAAAGATAAAGGCAGGTCAAAAAGAAAAGCAGAGATGCCTATGAACACTGCAATTTTTCCTTTGTTTAAAGACTTTGGAGGATAAATTGGAGCTTCTTAGAGAAATGTTAAGAACTTTTCGTCCTAATTAAAGCCCACTTGGGAGTGGAAGGGGTCAGTGTGGGTAGGGCTTGGGGTCTCCTGATTTTGCCCGCTTGTGATCACCAGAAGCCTCTCCTACATGAAGCCACCAGTCTGGACAGCTCCTTCGGCACCAGCAGGACTGAGGAAGCCTCGGGGTCTGCTTTCCCTCCTAAACAGTGTGTTTGTGGCACTCCTGCTGGGCCTCCTTCCTCCCTGCTTTTCTTAGCCAGCCCTCAGTGGGCTTCCGTGACATGTTCTGGTCTGCCACGAGAACCTTAGCTGCCAATGTTTATTCTCGGATGCTTCTAAATATTCTTCTCCCAGCTCTTAGGCATTTATGCTTATACCCGTTTAGCTTAACAATGCCAAGGAACTTCTCTTTTACCTTTCTGCTGGGACACACTCCCCAGTGGCTGACAGCTTTTACAGAACAGGGCTCAGGCAAACTAAAGCCCGCAGGCCAGCTGCTTGTTTTGTAAATAAAGTTTTATTGCAACATAGCCACGCCCATTCATTTGCACTTTGTCTATGGCTGCTTTCTTGATACCACCACGGAGCTGAGGTTTTGCAAAGAGGCCCAGTGGCCTACAAAGCCTAAAATATTTACTAAATGCCATTTACAAAAAACGTTTCCTGAACCCTGTTTTAGAAGGAGCACCAAATTAATTTGTTAATTACTTGGCTTGATAGCTAATTAATTAGTGTAAGATTAATTCACTGTCTTACAAAGTTAAGTGTCCGACAAAAAAATCTAGAAGAAAAGGTTCAAAACTGCATCATGTGGACCATGTGCGTGGGATAGTGTAACAAAGGCAGGCTGTGGGACTTAACAGACCCTTCCAGCCAGACAGCCCAGGAAACCCAAACTGTTCTCTCTGGATCCTTCCGATTCCAGAGATCTCTGGCCACTTACATGAGCAGTAGGGAAAGGATGGGACATATCTATCACACCCATGTAGCCTTGTCCACCTGTGTAATGACAGCGAGCTCTGCTGCCAGAGGCCATTCCCATGAAACAGAGGTGAACAAGGCAGAATCAACAAAAACCTGGCGCCCTCACCACTACCAACAGAACTGGACTTCCTGGGGTCAGCTCTTCAGAGAATTATGAAGCATTCAAGTCTGCCTAAAACATCACTGCTTACTACCTTGCCGTGCCTGCCTGACTGTCCCTTCTACAGTAGAGTTTGCAGCTGCAGAGCATCAGGAAAGAAGCGTCCCCCGCTGCTGTCCTGTCTGTACCCCAGGAGCCCAGCCCACACGGGGCTGCCTGCCTGGGAAATCTGGGCTTCCGATGCAGCACCACCCCGTCCCTGCACACCTCTCCCACTGATCCCTCCCTCCCGGCCTCCTTCCTTCTTTCTCTCCTTTCTTCTCTCCCACCCACCTCTACCACTGTGCTCTTTCCTTCCTCCCTCCCTCCTTCCCTCCCTCTCTTCCTTCCCCCCTCCCCTCCTCCCTCCCTCCCCTCCTCCCTCCCTTCCCTCCTCCCTTCCTCCCTTCCTCCCCTCCCTCCAACATTTGAGTACATATTAGATGTTGGGCACATCTACTTTAAACCTATCTTTAAAATGTTTCTTTAAAGTTTTAAACAGTCTTATTTTTTATAAACCTTGTCCTGAGACGTCTGCCAGCTTACCTGAAGGGTGGCATTGAGGTCATCCTTCTCTTTCATTCGGTCTTCATAGGCCAGTAACAAGGGTGACAGGTACTTTATATCCAACTGAACATAATGGAATAAAGAAGGTTAACTTAGGTCTTACATCTGAATACAATCAGCACATTTTTCAAAAGCTAAGAAAATTTACTTCATTTGGAATGGTTTTTAATAAGTATTTAATTATAGCCCAGAAAATATGGGCCTGAAATTAAGTAACTTTTACTTACCAACCAGGGTGGTGTCGGGCCCTTTGATGGGAGGCCATCAATATTTAAAGTCTAAGAAAAAAACACAAGTGAAGGCAAATTAAACAATGCTTCTTCTGAAAGTTCAGGCCTTAGATATTACTTTTTTAGTGAAGTTTTTAATTTTAACTCCAGTGTAGTTAACACAGTATTATATTAGTTTCAGGGGTACAATACAGTGATTCAACAATTCTATACATTACTCAGTGCTTAATCCCCTTCACCTGTTTCACCCATCCCCCACCCCTCTGGGAACCACCAGTTTGTTCTCTATAGTTAAGAGTCTGTTTTTTGGGTTGTCTCTCTCTCTCTCTTTTTGCCCTTTGCTTGTTTGTTTTGTTTCTTAAATTCCACATATGAGTGAAATCATATGGTAATTGTCTTTCTCTGACTTATTTTGCTTAGCATTATTATACCTTCTAGCTCAATCCATGTTGTTGCAAATAAGTCTTAGATATGCATATATATATATATACATATATATATAAATATAACCAATTTTTTCTGAAATGTTTGAGAGTAACTTGCAGACATAATGCCCTTCTTCCTCGAAATACTTCAGTGTTTATTTCCTAAAAACATTCATTTACTCCACCACAGTAACATCATAAAAACCAGGAAATCAACACTGAAGCAATACTATAATCTAATCTAGACTATGTGAAAATTTTGCCTATTTTCCCACTAATGTCCTTTTCTGGTCAAAGATCCAATCCAGTATTATATGTTGCATTTAGTTGTCAAGTCTTTTCAGTCTTTTTAAATCTGGAACATATCTAGTTATTGTTTATTGAATGCTGAACTCTTGCAATATTATATGTGGGAGGGTCTGGATTTTGTTGTCTTCCTTTAAAGAGTGTGGGCTTTTTTGTTTTTTTTCCTTCTTCTTTGTAGGCTCTTACATTGCTCATGGATCAACTTGATGCTTTTGAGGCTCACTTTTTACCTGCTGAGGGTGGGTCTGTAGTGACCTTTACTGAGAGGCTAGGTGAGCCAGCTACCAAGGCACGGTCCTTCTGGGCTCTTTCCTCAAGGTTGTGTGTTCCACAACTTCTCTACCTTGCTGTCAAGCCACAGGTCTCCCAGTGCTGATTGTTTGGCTCACGGCTCCCTGAATTTGTTTTCTGCCTGGCCCCAAGGAGTTTCATCCTCCTCTTTTGCTGAATACTAATCTGGTTTGGGTGCTCCACCCTGCCCTGTGAAGAGACTGTCTACAGACTGAAGGCAGAGGCAAACAACAGAAGGCTCCCCTATTTATCTTTCTCCTGCCCAAGGTCACCGTGCCGCCTGCCGTCTGTCAATAGTATTAATATGTGTTCTGTCTAGTTTTCGAGTCGTTTACAGTACGAGGGCCAACCTGGTAGCAGTTATATTCCATCAGGCCCAGAAGCAATGGCCCTGATGGAATAATTCTTCCTTCAAGAAAAACCTTGTAACACATTCACCTTAAAACCTCATCTCATCAGTCATTCAGCAAACAGTGAGAACTCTCTAAGTCATTATGGACGTGACAACACAATGGTTTGCCATGATTTTATGATCTAACAACAGGTAGAAGTCTTCTCACACAAATGAACATAATATACTACACACAAAAACATAGTACAGGATAGAATGTTCTAGCTGCCTTAAGAGCTGTACAAACAAAAGTCTGCGATGATTTGAGGGAGAGAGATCATATCTGACTGGAGTGACCAGGGAAGGCTGTCACGGAGAATGTGGCATTTGCACAGGGGCAGAATGGTGTGAGAAAGCAGTGGCCTGTCACTGGGCCTGCCTGTCTGTATCCTTTTTAAAGAGAACTGGCTCACCCACAGCCCCGCAGAAGGCCCTGGCCTAGGAAGCTTGTTTTGGATCATGTGACCCCAAGAACTTTAATTTTTTTGCTGTGGTTAAAAAAAAACATTAAAGAAGTCAGTCACAAAAGACCACATGTTGTACGATCTTATTGATGTGAAATGTTCAGAACAGGCAAATCCATAGAGACAGAAAGGAGCTTCGTGGTTGCAGGAGCCAATGCAGGGGGTGGGGGAAAATGGGGAGTGACTGCTAACAGGTAGGAAACTTCTTGTTGTGATGAACTTGTTTTACAACTGACTGCAATGATGGTTGCATGGTTCTGTGAAGACAGTAAAAATCACTGAACTGTGCACTTTAAATGGGTGAACTGAATATGTGAGTTATATCTCAATGCTGTTACTTAAAAATTTAAACTTAAGTCCTACTTTAAAATCAGAAGCTCGTGAAGCTGCCCTGAATTCCCAGGAGCCACGTGGGAACAGATGTGCCCCTGGCTTCCCACCTTGATCCCAGCAGGGGCCAGTCAGCTGTGTATCCTGACATGTCAGATGCCCGCCCCCCCCCCCGCCCGCCCCCATTCCTCACATGCACTACTCTCTAAGGGCAAGGACCTGACCTTCTGACTCCTCTTGTTATTCCTCACAGTGGTTGGCTCGGTGAGTTTATTGAACTGAATTCTGCAATACCTCTTCTAAAGTAAAAACTAGTCTGCTTTCTTCTCTCTTTATATATGCCTACATTGTGAAAGCATTCCCACCACCAAGCTAAGTACACACCCATCACCTCACATATTTACCTTTAAAAAAAAAAAAACAGAGAACATTTAAGTTCTACTCTCTTAGCAAATTTCAATTATACGATACAGCATGATCAACTATAATCATCACATTTTACATTAATCCTCAGATCTTACTCATAACTGAAAGTGTGTACCCCAGCCTCTCCCTATTTCCTCCACCCCCCAGCCCATGGCAACCACCACTGTACTGTTTCTGTAAGTTTGACTTTTTTTTTTAAGATTCCACATATAAGTGATACTATTCAATATTTGTCTTTGTCTGGCTTATTGCCCTCCATGTTCATCTATGTTGTTGCAAACGACAGTACTACCTTTTCTTTTAGGCGGAGTAATAGTCCACTGTATGTATATACACCACATTACATATAGATCAATCACATTTTTATATATACATCACATTTTCTTTATCTATTCATCTGCTGGCAGACATGTGGGCTGTTTCCCTACCTTGGCTACTGTAAATAATGTTTCAACAAACATACAAGTACAAACATCCAAAGATAGTGATCTTGTTTCCTCTGGACATCTACCCAGAAGCAGAATTGCTCAATATATGGTAGTTCTGTTTCTAATTTCTTGAGGAACCTCCACACTGTCTTCCACAGGAGCTGCACCAGCTTGCATTCCCACCGACAGTGTGCGAGGGCTCCTTTTCTCCACACCCTCACCAACACTTGCTACCTCTTTTTAGTAACAGACATGCTAACAGGTATGAGGTGACAGCTAATTATGATTTTAATTTGCATTTCCCTGCTGATTAATGATGTTGAGCACCTGTTGGTCATCTGTAGGTCTTCTTTGGAAAAATGGCTATTTAGGTCTGTTGCCCATTTTTAAATTGAGTTATTTATTTTTGTGCTATTGAGTTGTATGAGTTCCTTGTATTTTCTGGATATTAATCCATTACTGGACATGTGGTTTGCAAATGTTTTCTCCCCTTCCATAGGCTGCCTCTTCATTTTGATGTTGGTTAGTTACCTTTGCTGAGAAGTTTGATGAGCCCCACTGGTTTATTTTTGCTTTCAGTGCCATTGCTTTTGGGGTCAAATCCAAAAAATCACCATCAGGACTGATGTCAAGCAGCGCCTGGGTGGCTCTGTCAGTTAAGTGTCTGCCTTTGGTTCAGGTCATGGTCCCAGTGTCCTGGAACTGAGCCCCATGTTGGGCTCCCTGCTGAGCAGGGAGTCTGCTCCTCCTTCTGCCTCTGCCACCCACCAAACTGGTGCTCACTCTCTCTCTCTCTCAAAAAAAAAGACATGTCAAGGAGTTTTATGATTTCGGGTCTTATACTCAAGTCCTTAATTCATTTCCAGTTGATTTTGGGGTGCAGTTTAAGATAGGGGTCCAGTTTCATTCTTTCACATGTGGACATCCAGTTTTTCCATCATTTATTGAAGAGACTGTCTTTTCCTCATACTATATTCTTGGCTCCTTTGTCAAAAATAAATTCAGCGTATATGCATGGGTTTATTTCTAGACCCTAAATTCTGTTCCATTGGTCTGTTTGTTTTTATGCCAATATCATGCTGTTTTTGCTTACTATGGCTTTGTAATAGCTTAAAATCAGGAAGTGTGAGGTCTCCAGCTTTGTTCTTCTTTCTGAAGATTGCTTTGGCTATTCAGGGTCTTTTGTGATTCCATACAAATTTTAGGATTGTTTTATCTACTTCTGTGAAAAATGCCATTGGGATTTTGAAAGGACTGCATTGAATATGTAGATTACATTGAGCAGTATGGACATTTTAATAATATTCTTTCTGATCTATGAGCACAGAAAATCTTTCCATTTATTTGTGTCTTCTTCAATTTCTTTCATCAGTGTTTTATGGTTTTTTATTTTATTTTATTTTTTTGGTGTACAGATCTTTTACCTCTTTGTGATTTACTCCAAAGTATTTTATTCTCTTTGATGCTATTATAAATGAGATTTTTTTTCTTAATTTCTTTTTCCTATAGTTTGTTGTTAGTGTCTAGAAACAAAACTGATTTTTGTATATTGATTTTGTATCCTGAAAATTTGCTGGATTAATTTATTAGTTCTCTTGTTTTCTTATCATTAACTTGCCTCTTCGTTTTAGCTTAGAGAAGTCCCTTTAAGGCCAGTTTAGTGGTGATGAACTCCTTCAGCTTATGCTTGTCTGGAAAACTTTCTGTCCTTCATTTTGGAAGGACAGCTTTGTCAGGTAGAGTATTCTTGGTTGGCAGTTTTTTTGTTTTTGTTTTTAGCACTTTGAATATACCAGCTACTCCCTTCCGGCCTGTAAAGTTTCTGATGAAAAATCTGCTGACAGTCCTATGGGAGTTCCTTTGTGTGTAATAAGTTGTTTTCCTCTTGCTGCTTTTAAGATTGTTTCCTTGTCTTTAACTTTTGACAATTATTAAATTATATGTTATTAAATTATAATGTGTTTTGATGTGGGTGTCTCTGGGTTCTTCTTATTTGGAACTCTCTGAACTTCCTAGATCTGGATGTCTGTTTCTTTCCCCAGGTAAGAGAAATTTGTAGCCCTTACTTCTTAAGCTTTCTGCCCCTTTCTCAATCTACTCCTTTTGGGACCCCTGTAATCCACTTGATAGTGGCCCATCACTCTTTTTCAGTTTCTTTTTGCTTCTCTGAGCAGAATTCCACTGCCCTGTCTTCAATTCATGGATTCTTTCTTCCACTTGCTCTAGTTTGTGGTTGAACCCCTCTGTTGAATTTTTCGGTTCAGGCAGTATAGTCTTTAGCTCTATGATTTCTGTTTGGTACTTTTTAGTTTTTCTATCTCTTTGTTGAAATTCTCACTTGGTTCATGCTCTCCTGACCTCGGTGAGCATCTTTATGACTGTTATTTTGAACTCTCTATTGAGTAAATCACTTATCTGTACTTCATTAAAATCAGTTTCTGATCTTTTTGTTTGGAACACACTCCCTTTTTCCTGCCTTTTCCTTGACTTTCTGTGTTGGTGCATTAGGAAAAACAGCCCACCTCTTCCAGTTTTGACAGACTGGTCTCCTTAAGAGATGAATGAGCCTCATCAATCAGCCTGGCCTGAGCTCCTGGTTGCCTCTCAAACATCTGTGACTGTCTAAGCCACTGTCTTCATTCTTAGTGGCTCCCAGTGTGTACCAGAGTGTACCAGAGGGTACACTCTGTGAGGGTGTACCAGAACTCATTACTTTCCCAAAAGGGAAGAGTGTCTTCAGCTCCTAGATGCAGGCTGATTGGAAACCAGACCTCAGGCAGCAGCTGGGAAAGTATGCGGTCAAACCCCTTCCACGGAAAAACTTGGACATGGGTGTTTCTGCCTGCTCCCCTATGCTGAACCCAGTGTGGGGCCACAGAGGGGTGCTCCCACGCCAGTTGCAAAACTGCTTCTTTGTCTGCTAGTCCTGGGAATCATGAACTGAAGTCCCACTGGCTATGAGAGCTAGGTGATTTGGGGGGCCTGTGAAAACGAGTCTGCTTTCTTTCCAAAGTAGGTACACCAAAAAACAACAGCTATACCCTTGAGGAACAGGACTAAGAATGGAACCGCTGACATGGACTTTTACACCTTAACTTTATATACTTCTGTGTTGTTCCCAGGTTTTGTTTGTTTTGGTTTTTTTTGTTTGTTGGTTTTACAAAGAGTCTTTATTGCTTTTGAGAAAGGGGGAAGGGAAGGAAGAGATGAAAGGAGGACACAGAAAGGTCCCCAGAAAGACTGTTTTGGATGTGCTTTTCTTTATGCCAAATAATAATAAATATGAGCCCTTCAAGATTAGAAAGCAATTCAACAGTAAAGCCTAAAAAATCAGAAAACTGACATTTTAAAATTGAAAACATTACCTCTTCCTTGGACAAATGCCTGAATTTTGTCTGATATCTACTCAATTCTACATTTAAACGATGGACAGTCATTTTTAACCCGTCATTTTCATCCACCAGTTCTTGAGCTTGTTTTCTTAGATAAAGTAGCTCAGAGGCAGCAGTTACTGGAAAAAAAAAAATTAGTATTAGAAGAACTTACACCAAATTGATCAAGATTTTATATAAATTGCCAATCATCTGATCTTTTTTCCCTTTTGGGCTCATAGAGCCAGTGAAGGACAGATGTATAGATATTAATGAATAAAAGTTACTAAGTTTTTTTTAACGCTGAATAGTCAACAGTGTTTTGGAAATTTGTGCATGTACAATTAAAATAAAATGAGGGGCGCCTGGGTGGCTCAGTTGTTAAGCGTCTGCCTTTGGCTCAGGTCATGATCCCAGGGTCTTGGGATCGAGCCCTGCATTGGGCTCCCTGCTCCGTGGGAAGCCTGCTTCTCCCTCTCTCACTTCCCCTGCTTGTGTTCCCTCCCCTGCTGTGTCTCTTTCTGTCAAATAAACAAATAAAATCTTAAAAAATAATAATAATAAAATAAAGTAAAATGAAAATTTTAGATTGGAAAGAAAGAGTCATTGTCTCAGATGATATACAGTGCGTGCCTTGAAAGCCATATAAGATAAATGGAAAATTTATTAGAACTAAGAACTTTCCCATAGAATAATAATGTCCTATTAGGAAACATAACAGAAAATAGATTCCAAAAAGTAATAGCACAAATAATATAAAGTTGCAGAAATAAATGTGCCTAAGACAAGAAATACAGAGTCTGAAGAAGACTACAACGCTTTTCTTAAGACCATAATATTAT
Organism: Zalophus californianus; assembly: GCF_009762305.2. Classification (NCBI taxonomy): domain Eukaryota; kingdom Metazoa; phylum Chordata; class Mammalia; order Carnivora; family Otariidae; genus Zalophus; species Zalophus californianus. The sequence continues at coordinate 41,467,655 of NC_045611.1, forward strand.
AAATAGATCAATGTATAGAGAAAACATTAGTGAATATTTACATAACCTTAGAGTTAAAAAGGACTTGAAAGGGCTAAGTCATAACAGAAAAATATCCTATATTTAGCTGAGTTATCAACAAACAGAGAAACCATTACATACATGAAAAAGGGCCAAAATCCCTAACATGTAAAGAGTTCCTATAAATCAATAAGAAAAAAAAAATCAAGGTATATCAATTTATTTATTTATTTATTTTTAAAAAGGATTGCTTTTTTTTTTTTTAAGATTTTATTCACAGGGCTAAGTGCCTTCGGCTCAGGTCATAATCCCAGGGGTCATGGGATTGAGCCCCACATTGGGCTCCCTGCTCGGCAGGGAGCTTGCTTCTCCCTCTCCTTCTACTGCTCCCCCTGCTTGTGCTCTCTTGCTCTGTCAAATAAATAAACTAAATCTTAAAAAATAAAGATTTAATTCATTTATTTGTCAGAGAGACAAGAGAAAGAGAAAGGGAGAGAGAAAGAGCACAAGCAGGGAGGGTGGCAGGCAGAGGGAGAAGCAGGCTCTGCGCTGAGCAAGGAACCTGATGCGGGACTCAATCCCAGGACCCTGGGATCATGACCTGAGCCAAAGGCAGATGCCTAAGCAACTGAGCCACCCAGGCGTCTCAGTATCTCAATTAAAATGGGAAAATTTATGAAAGAGAAAGAAAATGACCTGCAAAACTATGAAAAAAAAAAATACTCAAGATCATCAATAGTAAAATAAATACAAATGAATTTAAAATGGGATTTCCTCCCTGACCTTTTTGCTTGTCAAATTAGTAAGGAAAATGAAATCCTTATCACTGCTAAGTATGTGGAGAAAGCAGCACTTTTTAAAAGATTTATTTATTTATTTTAGAGAGAGAGAGAGAGAGAGTGTGTGCGTGTGTGGGAGTGGGGATGGGGGATAGGGCAGAGGGAGAGAGAATCTCAAACAGGCTCCACGCAGAGTACAGAGCCCAACGCGGGGCTTGATCTCAAGAAGAGGCACTTTTATATGCTGTTCATGGGAATAAAAAACTGATATGAAATGTATGTAAGATACTATGCTAAGCATAAAGAACCAAAAGTATTGGAATTTCTTTGGCATAATAATGATATAGCAGATAAAATCAAATTTTAACAAGGATATTAATGAAAGAACCTTAAATATTATAATGCAATATCAACAACAACATAAGCAAATATTACAACATAAAATACTAGCTTTCAAATAAATAAGAAAATTTGTGAATTCTTGTTTATTCCTTTAATAAAAGAACTGTGTAGTTATCCCCACCTTCCTGAGGGGAGGCTTTCTCAGCCTCTTTCAACTTTCGGTTTTCTTTTTCCGTTCTTTTCAGTTTTAATTGTAGTTCTTTCATTGCTTGTTTTATTAGGTTAAGTTCAAGAGTAAGGGTTTGATTTGCATTGCTTAGAAGCAAATTTTCTTCTTTTAATTCCTCGAACTTTTCTTTGGTTATTTCTATACATCTTTGCCGTGTTCTACCAGTTATATCTGGAAAGGTACAGAGAAAAAGTTTTTAAATTTTAATTTTTACAATTTTACATCAAATTTACAAAAGACTTTATTAAAAAAAGCAAAGAAACAACCACCCGAGTCACTTCTTCATGTCAGGCCTTGTGCTAGGTCCTTCAGTCCCTGCAAGGAGAACGGCCAGTTCGGGAGAGAGCGGCTGATCTGCCGAGGCCACGGTAAGCCACAGGGAAAGAGGTGGGAGAGGGAGAGGTGGGAGAGGCAGGAGCCCAGCGAGGCCCTTGCATATCATAATACGGAAAGCGGAGGTTCTGTCCTGCAGGCCACCAGAAGCCAGGAAAGGCTTTTAAGCAGAGGTGTGAAAAGGAAGTTTCTACTTTCAGATGAGCCCCTGTGGCTAGCAGTGAAGAAAGTGACCGGGAGCGAAGCCCAGCCCAGAGGCAAGGAAGCCAGTCTGAAGGCCCCCAGAGCAGGGGCAGAGAGGAAGGGACAGATAAAGGACTCAGGGGCTCAACCCGGACAGGGCTCAGCAGCTGACTGGGTGTGGGCAGTGAGGGAGGGGCAAATCAAGGAGGCCTACAGCCACCTGTGGTCTGGAAGACACTCAGCCCGACAAGGAACACAAATGCAGCAGGGAAGGTGAGCTCAGTTTAGGACACGGGCCATGCTCTGAAGGCAGCCTCAGCTGGAGACACCGAGCAGCTGTGGGCATCAGGGAGAGGAGACGCCAGAGGTCACAAAGGATTTTAAGAAGGAGTTTTAGCAAGAGAGATTGGAAGAGAACAGAGAAGGATATTCCATGGAGAGATATGCTGACAGAGGTCAAAGGAGGTAAGGACCACAGTGGGCTCCCAAGCCAGGGCATGCCTCCAAATGAAGGTGGAGGCAGAAGCAGAGCTTCTGGGGGGCGGACCAGGGTAGGAGGACTGGCGGCTCCAGACAGTGGATTGGCCCACAACGCAGCGGGGCAGGCAAGGGCTAGCGGTAGGGCCGGTAGCTCCAGAGAGCCTCCCCGACCCCTGATACATCCTATCCAATCCCTAGGACATGAAAGGGTAGTTCTAAGAAATGAGTAAGTCCACAGCTCCACTGAAAACAAGAGGGGAACTCAGAGGCGTCCCAGAAAGAAAACGTTTCAGACTGGATTGACGATGGGAGCTATGGCCTAAAATGTGCCAGGAGAGGTCAGCTAGAAAAGTGCCGGAGTGCTTCCGGGCCTGGGCCTGGCCCTGGCATGTGATGGGGACACAAAGTGGCCCCCATTTGCAGACACTGGCCTCCCAGTGTCTGAGCACATCCCGTGGGGACATCCATCCACCATTCACTGTCTGAACGTTTAGACCCTCTCTTTTAGAGCAAACATGGAAGTTCAACAGGTGCCCCCTTTTCCCAATTTCAGTAACGGGACAGAAGCGACAGACTTTACAGGGGAAAAAAAAAGTGACCTTTATTTTAGACAAGACGATTCTGGGCATTCTCCAAAATTATAAGTTTTTCATCATAATTAAATTCAAAAGGCAAATACCTGGGGAGGGTGGAGGCTTTTCACATAATGGTGGTTTTTCATCCTAGGGAAGAAAAAACATGAGTAATGAATTAAGAGTCTTAGCATCTTCTAAAACGGGATTGGCATGAGCAGCTGGGTCATCGTATATCAAATATTTAAATACACTTTTTCCTCTTCACTTTGGCTCTTGTACTTCTTAGTCTGCTTTAGCTTTAGAAACTCTAATATCCATTGTTTCTTTTAACTGAAACTTAAACTTTAAGGGTCTTGCCCTTGTGGTGGCTTCTCTGAGGCACTAAAAGGAAGTCCTGTTCAGGCTTTCTTCCTGATTTTTTGCCTGTGAGTTCAGCCACTGTGTTTTCACACGTAGGTCTCACGAGGTACGGGCCGTTCACGTTTGGAAGCATGAGACAGGACTGCAGGTGCTGAGCAGAGATGCACAAAGCAAACTCTAACCGGGCTTTTCTTCCTTGGGATAGGCAAAAAGACCCCATATGCTGTAGAGAAGCACATCACTAAGTCAGGTTGAGAAAAGAATATGATCTTTCTTTTCAACCCAAAAGTTAGAGGAAAGGGAAGGCTTTGAACTTTTGTTCATTTTTCCGTTATACATCGTTCATTTTCCATTACATATCAGTCTGATATTAAGTTTCTAATTTCTGCTGAAAAAGTAAATAAGGTTATAAATGAACTCTACTGAGAAATCTTTAATTTTTAAATTCCTATGACATCGTAGGATTAAAACAAGTTAAAACTATTTCCATGTTTGCAAAAAAAGCGAAAAAACTATTTCCACATTTGCAAATTTGTTAGTCTATTCATTCTGCAAATTACACATGTGATTTCTAACCACTCAATGCATTACATTCATTTTTAAACTATGGAAAATCTGAGTTTCCTCATATTTCAGAAGTACTTTATTATTTTTTTTAGAGAGAGACAGTGTGTGCACGCACATGCAGGCGCATGTGCACACACACGTGTTTGGGGGGGTAGGAGCAGAGGGAGAGGGAGAGAATTTTAAGCAGACTCTGTGCTTAGTGCAGAGCCCAATGCAGGGCTCAATCTCACAACCCTGAGATCATGACCTGAGCCAAAATCAAGAGTTGGATACTTAATCGACTGAGCCACTTAGGTGCCCCTCAAAAGTATTTTTTTAAAAAAACATTTAATGGGAAAGGACTCTTAAGGCAAGGTGTCCCCCTTCCCTCAACAAATCACAAAGAAAATTTTAAATTATGGCAGAAATTCTATTTATTGAGAAAACTGTTTTTTAAAAAATGAATCTTACCTTTAAATTCAGAACAGAATGTTTATCATCTGATTAAAAAAAAAGAGAGAGGAAAACTTTTTTTAAAGCAGATAAAGACATCTGACAACTCAGAACAGCATGATCATAGGAACTTGCCGTCTACCAATGAGCTGAACAAGGCCCAGGGTGGGGACAGCCTTCGCAAGGTTACACAGCAAGCTGGTCCGGACAAGGCAGGGGGCCTGACTGAACTGCTCATCTCTCTTCTGTTAATTTGGGAGCACCTCCAGTGGCTCCCATGATTACAGAACCAGGGCCAAGTCCTTGGGAGTGACTCTGAGCCCTCTCTGCCTTTCCGACACGGCCCTATCCCCTATTGCCCAAATGTGCCCCAAATGTACCACCTGCTGTTCCCCTCATGTGCCAAGGCTCCACTCCTCTCTGCCTAGAAGTAGCATCTGACCTGGTCAGACAAATAGTTGTTCCTTGAAGCAAACCGCCTTGGCGATACAAAAGCAAACAAATCTCGCTCAGTTACTCTCCATTTACAAATACGCATTCGGGATGAAGGCACTCCTTGAGGAGGGTAATCTTATGCCCTAGTGTGAAAAATTGGTTGTTAGTTTCTACAGTCAATTTACAGAGCAGAAATAACTGGATGAAAATAAATTAGAAACAAATGTGCAAAATCCAACAGAATTCAGAAACACAGACAAAAATCATAAAAGATTGTAAATCTACTTCCTGGTTCATTACAATTACCAACACTTGAATGATAATCACTGAAGAAATTATTTTTGACCAAAATGTCAGCTTGCCCCACTATCTATAACTAAACGTCTGATCAAATGTCCTGGGACAGTCTAGACTGGCACACCCATTGAAATCTTGCCTTGTCTTTCCGAATACGGCCTAACAAAGCCTCCTCTACCTGCCACTTTTTCCAGCCAGCAATGTTGACCTCTCTCCTGGCCTTTGTGCTACTTCTGCCATGCGCCTCCGCCCCGGACTACAGCTCCCCAGCTGCACGTCCTGCCCTGCAAATGGGATGGGAGGGGAGTGGCCCATGGTGGCTCCATCATCTCTGGCACACAGTAGGTGAGCATCTGATGAGCAAATGTTTAAACTGATACAAAAAGATTTTGCATTTTTATTTTATTTTTTTAAAGATCTTATTTATTTACTTGACAGACAGAGACATAGTGAGAGAGGGAACACAAGCAAGGGGAGAGGGAGAGGGAAAAGCAGGCTTCCCGCTGAGCAGGGACCCCAATGTGGGGCTCAATCCCAGGACCCTGGGACCATGACCTGAGCCGAAGGCAGATGCTTAACGACTGAGCCACCCAGGCACCCCAAGATTTTGCATGTTTATTTGTTTTTTTTTTATTGTTTATTTATTGCTGCAATAGTCTTTGCTTTGGTATCTTAACAATTCTGCATCAGACCTACTGCCTTCATATTTAATGAACTCTTGGATGTCTCTCCCCTTAAATTCTTCACCAGACAAAACTGGGAAGGGCAAGGGATTCACGAAGAAGAATGGCAAAATGCTGCCGGCAACAGAGGGTGGGTGGTAGCCACATGGGATTTCCGCTGACCACTTTCTTTAGTTTTGTACGTTTGAAAGGTCTCAGGATAAAACGTTTTAAAAAGGGCAATTCAGGGGCGCCTGGGTGGCTCAGTCGTTAAGCGTCTGCCTTCAGCTCAGGTCATGGTCCCCGGGTCCTGGGATCAAGCCCCACATCGGGCTCCCTGCTCAGCGGGAAGCCTGCTTCTCCCTCTCCCCCCTGCTTGTGTTCCCTCTCTCACTGTGTCTCTGTCTCTCAAATAAAGTATTTAAAAAAAAAAAAAAGGCAATTCACCTAGTTTCCTAAAGAAAATCATCATTTCTATTCTATTGTATCTTAGTCACCAACTTTTCAGAAAAAAGAGCCAGAATCGGCATCACCCAAGTTCACTTTGATACTTAATGTATGTACAATACATTGGGCTCTGGGTAAAATATTTTATTTCCTGTTTTCTCATTGATCATTTCCCAAAAACATTTCCAAACTCCTCACCCTTCTCATTTCTACAGTCTGCCAGACAAGTGGCATAAACTATTCAAACAGCAAAAGTCTCCCATCCTGGGCATCCTACTGTGTACAAGATGCCATGTTAGGCACTACCCCCATCCTCACAGAAGAGCCACACCATGTGAGCACAGTCTTGCTGTCAAAAGTGCTAATAATACAGATAAATCAAAACTCCCCCATGATCCGAATCCTTTGAACCGTTCCCCCTCCCAAGAGGTAACCATGGTTATCAACTGGGTATGTTTCCTTTCAGACATATTTGAACATATAAAACATAAAATAGTCAAACACACCACCCCTCCTTCCACCGCCTTCATATGTAACAGACATCAGCGGGTAGGGAGGGAGAATAACATGGGTAGAGACCCAGTGGCAGAAAGGAGCATCATGCAGTTGAAGAGAGAAGGGAGCCCCGGTGTGGCTGGCGAATGGCCAGCAGGCCGGGCAGGCCCAGCAGGCCGGGCAGGCTATAGGAAACCAGCGAAGAGATCTAAGTAAAAAGGGTGTGGGGGCCCACGGGGGCCAGACAGGGATACTACTAGATACTCCTTCGCGTTCTGACAAGATTCTCTGGCTGCTACCGCAGGAAGGGACAGCGGGCAGTCCATACGCACCCATGTATCTGCTGGGCATAACATACAACAAAGGGTCCGGGAAGCACGCAGGCAGGGCGTGACTGCTTAGAAGAGCGAACGGCCTAGACCGGCCTCGGGGACCCCAACATTTACTGGGCAGGGAGAGGAAGATGAGCCTGCAAAGGAGATGAAGAAGGGTTACCCAGAGAGGCACGAGGAGACAAGGGGCACGGGATGTCATGAAACCAGGAGGGAGATGGATTTTAAGACTGCGGGAGCAATCCTCTGTCTGGAGGCTCCTGAGAAGCCACGGAAGATGTGCCTGTCAGGATGAAGGTCAGCAGCTGGGGGGAGTCATGGAGACAGAGCGAGCCAGAGTGCAGTGTGTTCAGGGGACGCCGTCAAATGAGGGAAGGGGGAAGGTGTGTAGAGAGCTGTCTTTTGATAAACTGCGCTATGGAGGAGAAAGAGAAAGCACAGTGGGGTGGGAGAGGGCATGACTGGGATCAGAGGAAGGCAGGGGACAGCGTCCACGAATCTGGCAGCTCCGACCAGGGGACTGGTATCTCGACCAAATGACCTCAGCCTCTGGTCTCCTTGGCCAATTGCTAGGGCGCAGGAGGGCGCACGTGGCTCGCAGAGCTTCACAGCTTTGGCCTTTAGACAGGATTATCAGCCAGCAGGATAGGATAGGGCGGCTTTCCAGTGCGTTCTGTTAGCAGGACACGGCTAACTTCTCCACTAGCCCGTGGGCCACTGCAACGCCATCCCCAGCATTGCATCTGGGCCTTGGGTGACCCTCCAAAGGTGTCTCTTCCTTGGGTGCCCTATGTATGCATTAAGTGTACGGGAGCAGCTCTTCCCTCTCTCTGCTACAGCTGTCTCCTCTAGACTTCTCTCTAGCCCTTCGCAGGCAACCCTGTGATAGGTGATGATTCTTTATATTAAACTTTCCCTGTTCAGATCACCATGTGCTTTCTGTCTCCTGATTGGATTCTGACACAATAACACACCAGGCCATGGGCAGCACAGACGTCAGAAAACGGATGGACATATGTAAACACAGGGAGATATTCAGGGTGTGTGTAAGAGAAGAGGCGGGTAACAAAATGATGTGTTTGTTACACCTGCATACATCCTAAATTATTAAAATTATCTACGACAGTACAATTACGTGCATTTATGTATTTCTGCATTTCAGGGTTCTGGGGGTTTTTTTTTTACAGTGAGAAAGTATTACTTCTGTAATTTAAAAAGAAACTTTTTTTTACATGAATTTAATATTCATATAGATTTTCCTACAGGGATAAAACATGCCACCTGACCAGCTGGTGTTTTCTGGTCCAGGTATTACAGGGCCAGCATTCTGCTTTCCAACGGGTCCCCGTGAGCCTGAGCAGCTCTGAGCGTCCCGACAAAGCAGCTGTCAGTGCTCACTGTGTGTCGGGTGTCCTCACCTGTACATGGAAGCCACCTCTTAGGAAGCGGACAACTGTCTGCAGCCACGGGGAAGGAGCGTGTAGAGCGTACAGCCTGAGCCATAATCCTCCCCGCCATGTGCCCTCTCATGGCTGACAGAACGGACAAAACGGACTCTAAAGTGAGCACCTGATATGTTAAAGACAACCTAACAGCCAGGCTAGTAGCCAGGGACTAACTTATCTCCAGTGAAAACAGAACTCAGGAATATTTCCACTTACAATCACAGAACCATGGTGTGGGGCTACAATGGTTATATGCTCAAAAAATTCACCAATAGTTATTGCCACAAAATGCTTTTATATATATATATATATATATTTTACCTTTTTCTTGTGTACGTTGTGTTGTAAGAGGCAAGCGTGGAAACCCATCCTGGTCAGAAATATTTTCGTCATCTTCACTGTCCACCCCATGTGACAGTGGAACCTTTTTGTTACAAAAGACAAAAGAACATGTGATAAATGTTATCTGTTATCAAATTTCCTCCGACCAAACTCAAATGTTTATTCGATACCTCCTCCACAGCCACCTGCCGCTGAGACACAAAAGGACCACACCCAGCAGGGCTGGATGCAACCTCAGGTCCCTCCGGAAAAGCCTGGTAGCAAAGGCAATGCTGTCCAAGCTATGCTTAGGCCAAGGAGAACTCTGCGTCCCACCCATGTCACCTGGACCACCTGCCTTCCTCACTCCTGCCAGGGACGAGCCCAGGAAAGGGAGCTGCATCTAGCCTACTCAGGACAGCACCCAGAACCATTCCAGCTGGGTACTGATGCCATGTTAGCCATCACTACGTGGGCCAAGAACTGCCGAGCTGCTCTGGGAGAAGCCTCATCCAGGTCACTGTGTGGGCTCGAGGCCTGTCAGGTCTGCTAAGTTTGCTGTCTGTGTGAGTTGTGTAAATGTTGTTTCCTGAGGGAACAGAACCCTCCCTGCCACTGTCCTGTGAGGGTGTCCTACGTAGGTACCCTGAATGGTGGCAGGGCTGCAGAGCCGGTCCTTACAGACCTCCCCGTGAGGAGCCTGAGACAGTCCCACTGGGGCAGAGGCTGTCTGAGGGGAAGAGCAGTGAACCAGGTCTTATACAAGAAGCCATGACTGGCACTCTCTGGGCTGCTGTCCCTTCTGCTATCCTGACTCTTAAGTGAAGTCTTGCTCATGTGATAAGCCGGGCCTTGCTGTGCTGTGGGCAAAGGGAGGGCCATTCCCAAGGCTGACAAGAGAAGTGGCAGCACTGACTGGCAAGATGTCCACCAGAAGGGGCGTTTCCAAGCCGAGAGCTAAGGCTGTTAGGCCCACCGGGCTCTGGGAACAGGGCTCCAGGGTAACCCCGCCCAGGAGGGCGCACAGGTCTCCCACTCTACTTAGCTTCTGAAGGAAGACAAAATGACTTCTCCACTCTTATCTCCTGGGAACCAACTGCCTGGTTCACCCTGTCAGAGATCTATTAAGTGACTCCCATCAAGGAAATGGGAAAGTGCTAAGGGGCCTCAAATACCGCCCTCTCTGCTAGTCTCCGAGGGTGAAGGCTGACCCCCATATAGGGCCCTAGATTGTACCTGTGCCACACACTGGTGTCTAGGCGCCGTATGGGCCCACTGGAAATACATCCATATACACATGGCGCTTCCCAGCTCCCTGTTCAAAGAGCGCCAGACAAAACAAGCCAATACCCAGCATCAGGAAAACGAGGAAGTCCCCAAATGGTAGTGCTGCACAGCAGGCTACTGTCAGCCTGGACAGTGAACCAAGCACCACGGCACACGACAACTGAAGACCCTCAAATGCTCCAAACAATACAGGCTGTCCTGACTAAAATCACAGCGTTTTCAGAGTAGGCAAAACTAAGGTGATTCTCCAAGAGCTGATCAGCTCTGGGAGTCGGGGCAGTGGTGAACTCTGGGGAAGCAGTGACCTCTTCTCCGTCACGAAGGGAACCTTCTGGGGTACTGGTAATGTCATTTTTCTTTTTAATCTGAATGGTAGCCAATTTATAAAATTTCACTGACCTGCACATTTATGGTCGCTATACCTCTGTGTATAGTTAATACACCGACTAATAAGCCTAAAGAATCTGTGACCATATCTTAAAAACCTCTCTAATTTAAAAGTTTGAATTTAAAACATTTTTTAAACTGCCAGATACTTCTGAATATAAAAATTACCTTGGTGATTCAAACAAAACCTGAAGAAGAAATGGAAGGAAGAAGCAGGCCAAACCGGCCGCAGCGCTGACGTCAGAGGTGCTAGGAATGGCCTGTCCGCACGTGCCTGCAGCACCTGTGCCAGGCTCCTTCACACTCTTCCTGGGTGGTCTAGCACCCCAGATTTGAGAGAGGAACGTGTACATGCTATAATACCTAGGGTAATTTTAGGTGGGGAAGAAAGGTATAATTTGCAACCTAGTAGAGGGAAAGAAATCAAACTGAAAAAATCATCAATTCAAAGAAAGGCCAAAAAAAAAAAAAAAAAAGAACTAAGGGGAGAGATAGAAAAACTAAAGATGACAATGTTAAACTCAAATATACCCACATACACCTTAAATATAAAAGGACCAAATGCTTCAGTAAAAAGACAAAGGAAAAGTTTGTCAAACCCGGTTTACAAAAAACTATATGCTGCAGTGATAAATGGAGGAGTAGTGTGGTATGTGAATTGTATCTCAGTGAACTTGTTTTAAAAAATGATATGCTCTTTACAAGACACAGATAAACATGAGGACAGAGAAAGGCTGAAATTAAAGGATGGAAAAAAAACAGGTCATACAACCATCAAACAGAAGAAACATGGAAAATGTCATACAAAATAGATGTTAAAGCCAAACACATTCTTAGATATAAAAAGGTTCACTTTATAGTGACAAAATATTCAATTTACCAGGAAGATACAGTTTTAAACCTGTACACACCTAACAATGTGGTTGGATGCAAAGGAACACATGTTCTGGGATTTCACGCATATAAAGTTCAAAAACATGCACTAGTGATCAGCGATGTCAGAAGCCTTCTATTACTTGGAGGAAAAAACCTGCCAGCACAGCTAGGAAGCTGCAAGTATGGAATCTTTTTTTTTTTTTTTTAAGATTTTATTTATTTGACAGAGACAGAGAGAGAGGGAACACAAGCAGGGGGAGTGGGAGAGGGAGAAGCAGGCTCCCCATCATGACCTGAGCCGAAGGCAGCCGCTTAATGACTGAGCCACCCAGGCGCCTTGCAAGTGCGGATTCTTATAGCTTCAAGAGTTTGGCAGCTGGGAGACCAACTACCTGGGTGTAGTCCACTATTCCTTGGCCTCCAGCAGAGATTAACCCGAATGACACAGGGCCCAGCCCATGGGGCGTGGCCACCTTCCCGGATGCCTCTCCTCACATCAATGATGATCTAATAAGATACATTGTATGTTATCAGAGGTGGAGCAACAGAAGGGTCCAGCTAGCTCCATCTTGGGGTAAAGTCAAGAGTGTGGTAAGAATTTGCAGTGAACCAAGAACTAACTCCGGTTTTCTGGTGGTTTTGTTTTGTTTTTGTTTTTAAGTAGGCTCCATGCCCAACGCGGGGCTCAAACTCACAACCGTGGATCAAGAGTTATATGCTCTACCAACTGAGCCAGTCAAGCGCTCACAAGAACTAACTCTGAAAGGGGCTGTTCTGACGTGCAAGGTAGAAGGACCTCCGGAGGTCCAACACCATGCTTGACTAAGGGTTTGGGGATCCGTGTTTCCTCGCCTGCTGCATGAAGGAGACCCCACACTGGAAGATGGCAGAGCTCACTCTCTTGGTGGCTTCTGCACATTGGCTGGAGGGACCACTTGGTGCCCTCCTTGCTATCCTGGCCTTCTACTGCGACCAGTGGGGGTGAGGTTCCTGCAGAGGTGCTAGTACTGGTGGAGCAGAGTCAATAATCTCCATGCACAAAGACTGACGGGGGTATTTCTATCTGCACCTGGACATGGACATGCAAATGCAGAGACTGCAGGAGACATGCCACGGCAGGCACCGCTACATCGTCTGCTCAGTAATCGGTGCCCTCTTTTCTCCCTTGCTAAGAGATTCCTGATTTTGTTTGGTGCACATGGACTCTGCCCCAGGGTATGACCCATGGGAATCTCCTTCCCCTTGGCCAGTGACCAGTCAAGGGGTGGCCATATGACCAATGAGACTCTGCTGGGAGACTTCCAGAAAAAAATGTTCTCCCTAATAAATACAGAGCAGCATAATGAGAAGGCCCTTGTGCCACTTCTTCCTTTCTGCTTTGGGATCAGGAGCGGCTGCACCCACTGGTGACCATGAAGAGGAGGAGGCCAAGGGGATCTCAGGCAGCAGCCTTTGATAGACAGCTGAAACAATATTAGAATCTCCTGCTTTTTGACTTTGTTAGGTCAGAGAGTTTAAGGTCTACTATTTAAACCTTATGTTTGTTTATTCCATATCTGCAGCCAAAAAAAAAAACCCAACACAGATATCAAAGTGATCACAGAGGCTTCTCCTGGAAAGAGGAGGACTGGAACAGGAACGGCAGGTTTCAGGACAAGCTTGTGCTTTCCGTGCACTATCCAGAGCTTTTATAAGAAACACATAGTCATGCATTACCTGTGTAATGAAAAGAAAAATTTAAAGAAATTGAAAACTAGGGAGACAGAAAGGGGACATTCCTAATCCTAAAGAGTAGCAAAAGAATGTCCACTATTTCTTGGCCTCCAGAAGATTCTAGAGAGGACTGGTTTACCCCTGCATGGGTCTCCATCCAAGCACATGGCAGACACTCAAATATCAGTTTGTTGGCAGGTGGTTGGATGAATACATGGGCAAGTGAGCAAACGTGTGGCACTTTATGACAAGATGCTCTGCAAAGCCACAAACACATTAGCAAGAATAAGAATAAGGAGAGCTTCGAGAAGATTCTGCTCATGAATGCTATTCAAAAATAGTAACAAGGCATTTACACTACACTCTCTGCCCTTAAAATCTACTGAAAGCAATCAACAGAATGGGGGGAAAAAAGAAAAAAAGAAAACTTAGTCAATGGGCAGAAAACAGTTACCAAATCAACAAAATTTGGAATGGAAAGAGAAGCCAAAAGCTGCCAAACCTCCTGAGACTTCTGGCATGCAGATGCTTGAAAAACCACAAAGCCTCACGGTTATAAAGGTCCACAGTAATGTTCTGACGGGTGCAATGAGAGCGAGGGTACAGTCATCCCCACGTGGCCAAAGTGAGGGAAGGAGAAGCTAAAGGGAGACACCAATGGACAGCCCACCTTTACTGTCCAGAATCCAGCTTCTATTCTCTCCAAGAAATGAAGGACAGCACAGACTGACATCAAGAACCCAAAGAAGAGATACAGAAGACCAAGAAAAGTGACAAGGCAAGAAAAGATGTGGAAAATAAATTGGTAAAACTAAAAACCAAAAGGTAAAATGAAACCAATACAGAGAAGGTAAAAGCTATACTAGAAGCAGTAACACAGTGACAGAGATGAGGAGGGTACACAGAGCAAATCAGAGAAAGTGACACTGCAAAGAAAAAAGAGGGACAAGTGATTACAGAAAATAGAACAGACATGGAAGACAAAGGACAGCTGACAAATGTATAACTCATGTTCCCAAAGGAGAATAAAACAAATAGATAAGCTTAGTCAATGATAAAACAAAATAGGGAAGGAAATGTTCCCTGAAAACAAAAAAGGGATATGAAAACCTGTGTCTGCAGAATTAAATAACAAACTAAATTTCTGGAAAAAAGGACAGATAATAATACACACCGCAGTGAATTCTGGTGAGGTTACTGAACTCAGGATAACGAACGACCCTACTCAGGTGTCAGGCAGAAGAATCAAGTGACCTCAAAGGGAAAAGCAAGAGGGCCAGAGCTCCTTCCTGTCCCTTTGCTGTCTCTCTCTGCAGTCCCTTCAGAAATGTTATGTCCCCCACCGACATGGTCTCACGCCACCCTATACTTTTCCTTTGTAACATTTGTTGTAACTGTGATCGACTAACTGGTGATCATGTGACTGCGGACTCTGTCTTACACAGCTTCTCCAGCACCCAGCACAATGCCAGGTCCTCACTGCATGCTCAATCACTGTATGTTGAATTACCAACCTACCCAGAGTGTCCTCCCTAACACAGTCCTTTGCAGAGAGGTTATCTGACTCACCCAAAGCCATACGACTGGGAAGTCGAGAAGTGGGGACTTGAACCCAGGTCTCTGAATGCCCATGGCACTGTTCTGTCCACTGGACGCCAGCATAGCGTGAACTGACCACAAATTCACACCCCCCACTTCCCCTCCAGCCTTACTTTTGGGTGGCACCAATAAGAAAACGGCTGAAAACAAGACTTGCTTTCCATGTTAGGCCATTTCTGAGCGGGTGCACACTTCACATGAAGATGTTTGCCCAACTACCCTGAAACACAGAGAGAGGCATGAGGTATAGATTTAAGTCCAAATCGCCTGATTTGGGTAGCTCTGTTTCCTTATCTTTCTAGTTTTGAAAATTGTTTAAAGGATAAAATTATAAATTATTTACCTCAGATTAAAGAATGTCTATAGTAAACACAGAGAAGGCAAGTTTACTTTTTGATATTAAATGTACCCCCCAGGCAGTATCTCCTTCAGAGCTGGTGCCATCGAGCGATTAAACAGCATTCTTGCAGGCTCTACACACCCATTTTCCCCGAAGGTATACACTTTAATCATTTCAATTTGAGAATATTTGGCCAGTCTAAGAAATAGTCTCAATAGGCAAAAGGACGATAAACACAAATTTTAATTCTAAACAGAGAAACTTGGTCGCTCTGGTCTGAATCCTGCCTCTGCCCCTGGATGGTTGGTTGGGTAACAACCTTGGGCAAGTCACTTACCCTGTTTCTTCACACACTTAACCCTGAGGGTGTGAAGTAAATGAGATGGTACATATAAGCTGCCTAGCCTGTATTAAATGCTCAGAAAATGTCAATGTGCCTTCTTGCGCCTCTTGTGTCACCCCTGGAGCCCTCTCCCCACCCCCACTCCCAAAAACCTAATGGTAAGACTGGGGGAAAATGAAATCCCTTTCCAGCTTAAAGGGCCCTTTCATTCATGCCAGCTGCAACTGGCCAGGACAAGGTACAGACTCTGATGAGTCCTTCCAATTTGCAATCAGTTCCTAAAAGTCCACCTCTGGCTCCTGGGTTGTGTAGGGACAGCGTTCCTATTGGTTGGGATGAACAGAAATGGGGTGACTGGCATGCATACGCTGCTGGTGGGAAGGCAAAAGGACAAAAACTGCTTTGGAGAACAATCTGGCAACATCTGCTGTGACCCAGCACACATAAGTGCATGGACCAAATGTGCGAGGAAACAATCCAAATGTTCATCGGTAGGGGCATAGGAAAAAAGGTAACGTGGATTCATCTCAAAACTGCAATGCTGAGTGAAAAAAGCCAAGAGGTGGAATGACTGGTTCACTATGATGACCTATTTACAATTAAAAAAAAAAAAATTGTAGGGGCACCTGGGTGGCTCAGTTGGTTGGGCGACTGCCTTCGCTCAGGTCATGATCCCGGAGTCCCAGGATCGAGTCCCACATCAGGCTCAAAGCTCAGCGGGGAGCCTGCTTCTCCCTCTGACCCTCTCCCCTCTCATGCTGTTTCTCACTCTCTAAATAAAATCTTTAAAAAAAAAAATTGTGCTGTATTTGTTTGCTGACACTTATTTGTGGTAAAAGAATAAAAACACAGACTTCTAGAATGTATTCCAAATCCAAGAGCAGATGACCTTCCAGGGAGGGAGACAAAGAAGATTTCAACCCTAACTATAATTTCATTTCTTTTAAAAAAATCTGAAACAAGAAAAGATAAGCTGTCAATACTTGCTCATCTTGAGAATGAGAATACTAATGTGGTATATTACTTTCTACTTTTCCATTTGTTTTCTTGCTGGGTTATAGAAAATATAGACATTCAGCTTTAATATAAACTGAAATGTCAGACAGTTTTCCAAAGTGGTGGTACCAGCTCACACACCCACCGGCATTAGACGGTAACCTCACCAACCCTTGATGTTGCTAGTTGTCTTGCTCTACTTTTCACATCTTAAACTAAAACAAAATTTCCCAACTGCACATGGGTCCTGAAGCCACCATGACAGACATGCCTACAAAATAAAATATGTATCCTGCTAATGACAAAGGAGGTAGTTTAGGTTACTTTAATCTCTTTCTTCTATGGGAAATGGGGTAGCAAGCTTTACTTCCAAAACAGTTGAGTGATAAACAACTCTGTCTGTAACCTCAGTGCAAAATACTAGCCAGAAAGTATGCAGACTGAGGGACAGAGGGACTTCCCCTGGGCCTGTGGCAGAACCTGCTCTGGGCTCGGCCGCCACCTGCCTGCTCCAGCCTCCTTGCTGTAGAGAAACCTCACTCTGCATGTTACAGTCTGCATGTGTTAGAAAGTGATGGTTACTTCACAGAAGGACTCCTCAAACTAAGCTCCCTAGGACCACCGAACATATGTTTCAATATAGTGGGGGGGCACTCAATAGAAATATAATCACTCTGAATATCATTTGATGTTGCAAATCTATAATATCGTCACTATGAGTAACACATGTTATAGTGATGGTAAAAGAGAGAAAAGAAAAAAAATTATGGTGCTGTCTTTTGCCATTAAAGAAACAGCACTATCTAGTTTCCTGAACCCTGGGAGCACAGAGTTGAAACCAGAGCAGCTCGGGCAGTGGTGCAGGAGCGGGCTCCATCAACCTCTCTGTCCCCCGGTCCCTCCCGTGTGACGGGGCCGTCAATGCAACCTACCTCACCGAGGCAGTGGGGGCTAACTGCGTGTAAGAGCTTGAAACAGAGACTCCTGTACGGTAAGCACTCAAAGAATGTCCTCTACTACCATGAGGAATGACGATATTCCTCTTCCCGGGCATGAATTTGAAGAAAGGCTGCAACATACTTGTTGATACTGGAAAAGTGACAGGAAAAGTAGCTCTGGGGGCCAAAGGAAAGAGCAGGTTTCCTTAGCACCGCAGGAAATCTAAATTAAGAATGTGAAGATGTTTATCTTTGTCTCTGAAGGCCCTGTCTTTGAACAATAAAGAAATAAATAACAATAAAGAAATCTGTGGCCTGACCAGATAAAAAAATGAGACTGCCCTTGTTCAGAAAATCAGCCCCCAGAGAAGAGCCACCAAAGGCAGAAGAGAGAAAAGAAAATCCTTACTGATGCACTCTACACAATTTACGGTAAGTTAAGAGGGTGCAGAAGACATTCTGGAATGTGAGCGGCACCTGATTTCTGTGGGGCATGGCATACACAGCGTCACTGAGACCTCCCTCCGCTTTGCGAGCGCTGGCATCTGCCGACTCCCCGCTGCTCGAGGACAGCTGTGCCTCAGTGTCCTCCTCCCTGTAGCCCAGCATGTCAAAGGACGGCAAAGAAGATCTTCTTCCTGTCTCATGCTGCCAATTTGGTCTGCATTAGAAGGTTGGGAGCAAAATAAATAAGCAAGCCACTGAATACTTCACGTGTATTAGATGCCCCACCATCAAATTATTATAACCACCTTACCAAACATACAGAAGCTAAAGGATTAAGTCATCCACGATCCCATCTCCTTGTACACTTAGCATTTCTTTCTAGCCTCTTATGTAGGTTTTCCTAGTTCCTATCACTGCATACCTACACAATTTGCCTAATTGGTAATATATTTTTAAAGTCAAAACGTAAAAGGTGGGACCCAAGTCGATACACCAGTTTAGGCAGCCATTTTTATGTACTTAGGTTTCTTCCCTCAATTGTCACTGTTACAAATACCTCTGTTATGAACATCTACGTGCAAATAATCTCTTCTGTATTTAGGATCCATCTTATGAATCAAATTAACTGTGCAGTCAACTGAGTCAAATGGTGTGGCTATTTTGGGGGTCTACAGGCATACTGCACAAAATCATTTCACCAATCAACTCCCCAACCTGTGACCACGTTAGTAACAATTTTCCAAAACTTGGCAAAAGAACTTAAATCTTACTGTATAAATCTGCATTTCTTACTGAAATAATATATTTCCATATATTTGTGTGCAAGTCCTAATTCCTCTGTGGTGAACTGTCTATTCATGTTAATTGTCTACTGATCTACTTTGCTTCTAGTATGTCTATTTCAATTTGAAATTAACCTTTTTATCTACAAAGTTCAAAACTGTATTTACTGTAAGTATTTTTCCTATTCTATTAATTCCATTGTGGCTATGTAAATTTTTTTAACATACAGATGATTTAAAAAAAAAAAAACCCAACTTTTTTTTACCTTCTAAATTCTTAGCTTAGAAGGGCATTGCAGGCATCTCCCTCTGAGAGGTTTGATAAGAGTGGCTATAGGATTTCCTGGTCTAATTTATGTGTATGTACAGATTAATCCTTTCATTTAATAGGAATCTATTTGGTATATGAACTAGGGAAGGCTCAAAGCTGGTTTTTTTTTTTCCTACTACTGCTAATCACTATACTTGAATCCTTTCCTTCCCCTTTGCTCTGTGAGGCGGCCTTTATGAAACAGCCACCATGCATGCAAACCCCAGGTCCCCTGAAGGCATCCACATACACTTCTCTATGTAACAGGTCCTACTGTTTTCGCTACTTCAACTACTCGTTTTAAATATGAAGTGGCTAATCCAGCTCTCCCCCTGAGTCGAAATGCTCCCTTTCCAGATTTCCTCTGGTGGTCTTATCTGCTCATTCTTTCTAGTTAAGTTTAAGATCATTTCCTCATCTTTAAGTTCTAATCCAGCTGAAGTGAAATTCTTACCAGGAGGAAAACAGGCTATATTCAAACATCTCAAAATGAAGTCAAGATTAAAATGTGAACACCAAAAACATTAACATGTCCTAGAAGGAAATAAGCAAGCATTCATAGAATAGGGAAGGCCTTTCTAGATTTCACAATAATGTCAGAAACTACAAAGACTGATAAAAAGGTATGCAAAAAAAAAACCCTCAAAAAAACAAAATTGAATAAACATGACAGATAAAAGGCAAATCTGGTCATGTATACACCCAACCCCACCCCATAAGCCCTTAAAGCCCTCAGTGTCTTCCTGGTGTTCCTAGGGGGAGGGGGTGGGGAGGACCAAGCCTCAGAACAGGACAGCAAAGGCATCACTAGGCTGGCCCCTGCCCACTTCTCCAGGCCATCTTGAATGACTGCCCACCTCACCCAAGTGCCCCCAGCCACAAACATCTTCCTTCAGCTGCTCACATGTGTCCTTGTGTCATGCTCCCTCTTCTCCGAGCCCCACACTGACCATCTCCTGCAAGCCCCTGAGCCATTCCCAGGCACTCCTTGTACCTTCCTCAGCTCTGCTCTCAATGCTCTCTTCCTGAGGAGGAAACCCTTCCTGACTGCCCAGCCCGACGTCAGCTCTCGCCCAGCTCAAGCAACAGAGGAAATGTTGTTAAAGAAGAGAGAAGGCTATAGGATAGGTGCCAGTGAAGGTGAAATCAGTATGGATGCTCAGAGAGGGGCCACACAAGAAGTGGTGGGTGACAGCTCGCGCATCTAGCTTGTGGGCAGGGGAGTCCTGTGAGGGGCTGAAGGCAGCCCTGAATTCTCTGGCTCTGCGCGGCCATGAAAACCAGCGCTTTCAACGAGCCAAAATCTCACAAGAGCCGCTCTAGAGAAAATTCTGATACGAGTCAAAAGCAATCAATGTCCCAGGACAGTGTCCCTTTGACCCTGGTGATAGAAACCTGAGTCCTAAGCTCCAGTCCTAACCACACACGCACGCACACGCATGCGCACATAAGCACACATGAGCTGGGGCTCCTCCATCAGAGAAGCAGCAGAGCCAGCGATACGGTCCTTACTGAAGCCTCAGCTCGGAGGTGGTGGCATAGGGTTCGATGAAACTGTCCTTTTCAACGTAGGTTGTGTCACTCTCAGACAGGGATCTCTGGCGAGGCTGAGGAATGGCAACGGTCCGGCCGGTCAGTGTTGTTGTTAGGATGACTGCAGCCAGAGCAGATCTAGGGACAAAAACATGCCAGGGAGAAGGTGAGACACAAACCGGCAAGCTGAAGGCTGAACAACAGGACACGAGAGTTACTGAAGGGTGACCTTCTGTTCCATATTTAGTGCGTAGCTACTATGTGCCCACCATCTGTTAATGTGCCTCATTTCATCATCACACCAACTGAATGAATGGATATTACTGTCATCTCCATTTTTTCCTAAAACATAAATGACTTGTCCAAGATTTCCTAGCTAATAGGAGATGGGTCCAGGTCCCTAATCTAGGCAGTCTATATTCAAGTAGTTTCCTTTTAAAATGAAAGATCAGAATGGGGGGCAATAAAGGGAGACATAAAAAAATATAAAAGATTTTATTTTTAAATTATTTTTTTAAAGATATATATTTATTTATTTATTTTATCGAGAGAGAGAGAGAGAACCCACAAGTGGGAGGGGCAGAGGGAGAGAGACTCTCAAGCAGACTCTATGCTGAGCGCAGAGCCTGACCCAGGATCTCACGACCCTGAAATCAGGACCTGAGCTGAAACCAAGAGCCAGACACTTAGCCAACTGCACCACCCAGGTGCCCCCAAAAAAGATACAAAAGATTTTAAAGGGCATTTTAAAAACACTTGCAAATTATTCAAAACTATAATACCGGGAAGACAGAGTAATGGATTTACCCTCCCTCTTGAAAAAGCAAAACCAAACAAAAGATTTGCAACTGTGTCAGCTTACTGCCTGAGAGAATTTCCAGGTCACGGCACAGGGAGGAAGAGCTGAAGTGGAGCCAGGCGGACCTCCTGAGCTGTGGAGACGAAGCTGAGCGTCCAGGAACAGCAGAGCGGACAGAATTTGCAGGACAGAGGACTGGAAAGGAGAGAGCTGAACAGAGAGAGCTCTCGAAATCTGCAGACGGCCCCCTGGGTGTTCAGCAAAACATTCCTCAGTGCATGAATGTGAGGAAACTATCCAAGGCTGGGGGAAGAACCATCCACAAAAATTAGAGGATCAGTTCCAGGTGCTTACACACGGTTGGGGACAATGCCTGTACCCACCAGACAGATGGGAAAAAATTATAATCTACAGGACATTGAGTACAGTCCTCAGAAAGGTCTTGCCTCAGTAGTGGGGAGTAATTAGCCCAGGATTGAGCACTGCTTCAGATGTATCTAACAAATCATAAAAACAAGACCTAAAAGATCAAATTGGTTCCAAGTAACTTAACTGCATCCCAGAACAAAATTCCAGAAGATTTGTAGGAATACAAAAATACCCAGCACACAACAAGGTGACCCTTACAACAGTGTCTAGTATGCAATCCAAGATAACCAGGCATGCAAAATTATAGAAAACCACGACCCAAAATGATGAGAAGAATCAACAGAAACCCACTCAGAACTGAATGCATATGTTAGAATTAGCAGAGAAGGACATTAAGACAGTTATAACTGTATTCCATACACTCAAAAAGCTGAGTAGAAACACGAGAGATTATTAAAAAAGACTTGAGCTTTGGGAGTTGAAAATTACACTGTATGGGACAGACAGCAGATTACTCATTGCAGAAGAAAACACTAGTGAAACTGAAGGCAAAACAAGAGAAAATAGCCAAAATGAAACACAAAGAGGAAATAATTTAAAAAAAAAAAGCATCATGAGACATGGGATAAAAAAATGCGACTGTTTTATGCTTTAAGCCACTAAGTTTTGGTGTAATTTGTTACACGATAATAGGTAACTAATACAACACAGCCTTTTCAACAAATGGTCCTGGAACAACTGGATATCCATAAACAAAAAAATGAGCTTGAATCTGTGCCTCCCACGCCATATTCAAAAATAAACTCAAATTGGATCATAGACCTCAATGTAAAGCCCCAAACTATAAAACTTGTAGAAGAAAATATAGGAGAAAATCTTCGTGGCCTTGGGTCAGGCAAAGATTTCTTAGATATGATGCTGAAATAATGATCTGTAAAAGAAAAAAATTGGTATGATGAACTTCATAAAAATTTAAAACTTCTGCTCTTTGAAATACACTGTTAAGAGAATGAAAAGACAAGCCACACACAGGGAGAAAATATTTGCAAATCTCATATTTGATAAAGGACTTGTATCCAGAATATATAAAGAACTCTCAAAATACAGTAATAGGAACACAAACAACCCAATTTTTAAAAGTGAGCACAAGATTTGAATAGACACTTCACCAAAGAAGATATACAAATGGTAAATAAGCACAAAAGATGCTCAACAAACTTAGGTATTAAAGAAATGTAAAATAAAACCACAATGAGATACTACTACACTACTACTCTTAGAATGTCCAAAATTTACATTCATAAGCACATCCGTGGAGTGAGCCTCAAGAAATATGACCCCTTGGGTAGAGAGATCCAGAAATCTACAAGGAAGGAGTTGGGAATTTCTGATGTGCACATGGACTCCAGGCACAACAGGGCTGCCTGGGCCAAAGGAATAAGGAATGGGCCATACCAAATCAGTATATGGTCGTCCAGAAAGCATAAGGAAAATGGAGATTCACCAGACAAGGTCTATACATTGTTACCTACACACTGTCACCACTTCTGAAATCCTATCAACAGGCAGTATGAGTTACAACTACTGTCAACTAAAATTATAAAACCACACACATGGGCACCTGGGTGGCTCAGTTGGTTAAGCGACTGCCTTCAGCTCAGGTCATGATCCTGGAGTCCAAGAATTGAGTCCCACATCGGGCTGAGTCTGCTTCTCCCTCTGACCCTCCCCCCTCTCATGCTCTCTCTCTATCTCATTCTCTCTCTCAAATAAATAAAATCTTAAACCCCCCCCCACCCCACACACACACACACACTACTGACCAAATCAAGTGTTGGTGAGGATGTGAAGCAACTGGAACTCATACAATGTTGGTCAGAACATAAATAAAAACTTTGGAAAATAGTTTGACGCTTACTTAACTGTATATTTATACACCTAGTATATATGACCCACCTATTCCACTCCTAGGTATTTATCCGAGAAAAACAAAAGTGTGTGTAGAAAACAAAGATTTGTGCACAAATGTTCACAGCAGCTTTGTTTTTAAAATAATAAAGCCTGAAAAAAACTCAAATACCCATCCACAGGTAAAAGGAGAAACAAATTGTAACATATTCATTATTCATATGATGGAACACAACTCAGCAATAAAAAGGATGAATTACTGACTTTCACAACAGTATGGATGAATCTCAAAATAATTATGCTGAATCAAAGAAGCCGGTATAATTATTGTGTATAATCCCACCTGTATAAAATTCTAGAAAATGCAGACTAATCTAATGTGACAGAAAGCAGATCAGGTGGCCAGGAGATGGGGGTGAGGGTGGATTGGGCAGAGGAATGGGAAGGAGGAGAGAAGGACAGGGGGTAGGAATTACAAAGGAATATGGTGTGCCTCCTGAGAAAAAACACTTTGAAATATTTTTAGTGTTTGTTTTTTCCTTAAGTACCATGTTGCTAACAAGAAGAGCCGTTTATTCGTGTTTATTCCAAGCCGAGGACTGTTATAAGTCCAGAAGGAAACCTGAGGGGATGATGGGTATGTTTATTATCTCGATTGTAGTGATGGTTTCATGGATGTAAACACATGTCACAACATGATGTGTTTCAAGTATGTACAGTTTATTGTTAAGTCCATCATACCCCAATAAAACTGGTTTAAGAAAAGACTGTTAAAGGCAAAAATAATAACAATATATTGTGGGATTTATAACATATGGAATTAGAAGGGGCAACAGTAACACGAAGGATGGGAAGGAGGAAACGGAAGCAAATGGCTGTGGGATTCTTACGCTATCTCTGATGTTGGGAGCATCGGAAGATGGGGGAATCCCAGGCCCTGGAGAGTGAACATCCTTCTTCCTTCCTTCCCCAAAATCAGCTCTTTTAAAAGGCAGACTTGTATTTCAAAAGAAAATTATGTGCATAATTCAAATTCCTTTCAACATACTACGAACCTATATACTTGGGCTTTAATGCTTTATATCTGAAAAACTACTAATCGCCTTCAATTATGAAATGGGCAAACTCCACACACCTGAAAGGGACAGATCGTTATCCCACAGAGAAAGGATATTAAGTGCTTCATTATGGAACCATGATAAGCATTTCAAAGGACGTGAATCTAATGGCCTGTTCACCTGAGACTCACCTTGGTCTCTCTGGAGAAGGGTTGGGGCTGCGGGGAGGAGGTGTGCGGGGCACAGCTGGCTTTGGTGCGATGCTGGCTGCAGGTAGAAGGCCATGGATGATGTGTTTCTGCACAAATGAAACCCAGCAGCGTCACTGGTGTATGGGATCACCTGGGTCTTGTCACCACCCTGCTTGGAGCCTGAAAGGGGACACCTGCACTGGCCACCCAGGGATCTAACCCCACCAGGAACCCAGTCCTCCCCCTGCCATCCCCAATTCCCATCTGGCCAGGCAAGTATGCCCACCCAGGGAACACCACTGCAGCTGCCCATTGTGGGGAACCTCTCATCCTTCCCTCCTCAGAGAGGCTTCCCGGACCATCCCCCAGAGTCACTCTCTGGGACCTCCAGTCTCACAGCAACACCCCAATGACCCTACTCCCTCACATGCTACCCCACCTACAGAATGGAAGCTTCCCAAGAGCAGGCAACCTTCTTGTCTTTATCAACCCTGTAACTCAAGCACTTCCCCCATTACTCCACACTGTGTAGAAGCTTAATGAAGATTTTAGATAGTTTACCTCCAAGATGCAGAGTAACGAAAACTAGTTCCTACACACAATGAAAATCAGAGAATCTGGCTTTAGGCAACTGGCAGTCATTCAGAAGTTTCTGAGTATAGCCACTCTCTAGGCATTAGCCATTATTCACACCTACTAGAGGCAAAACACCAAGACTGCAATGAAGAAACCTTGTCTTCATCGACAAGGTAATAGAGTATGGAGGGAAAACACCCAAGTACTTATCACATAACACAGAATTATGGAAAGTGCCAAGGGAAAGGTAAAGACAAATTTGGTTCTGGGATGGCACAGGGAGGGAAGGGCTCCTCCAGGTCTGGGGGCCAGCAAGGGAACCTCTAATGTCCCGCTGGAAAAAAAATCACAGAGGCATTTAGACTGGGTCATCAAAGATGGCCACTGCTCTCACATGTGGGAAATGAGATGGAAAAGCATTCTAGGAAGAGGGAACAGCATGAACAACGGAAAGAAGCAAGACAGTAGTGGCAGCGCTCTAGAACTAACAAGTATTCCAGTTTGCCGGAATATAGAAGCGTCTAAGGAGAGGCTAGAAGAATGAGCTGGGGTTAAGAGTGGGGATTGTTCCCATTTAAGAGTTTTTATATGTGACTAAGGAGAACCTGTGGCTTAGTGAGGAACACCCACCGAAATTGGCCCCTGGAAAGGCTCATCAGGCAGTGGTAGGCATGAAATTGGGAGTAGGCGCCTACAGTGACAGGGTGGCTATGATAAGGTTTGGAAGGAAGCATTCCAGGCAGAAGGGCTACCAAAGGCCTGAACGAATAGAAGAAATGGCTGGAGTGTGTGGGTGTTGGAGGCACTAGGTTTTAAGGAGCGCAGCAGCACGATCAGATGTCCAATTTAAGGAGCGCCTGGGTGGCTCAGTCGTTAAGCGTCTGCCTTCGGCTCAGGTCATGATCTCAGGGTCCTGGGATCGAGCCCCGCATCAGGTTCCTAGCTCAGTGGGAAGCCTGCTTCTCCCTCTCCCACTCCCCCTGCTTGTGTTCCCTCTCTCGCTGTGTATCTCTCTGTCAAATAAATAAATAAAATCTTTAAAAAAATAAAAGAATCCCCCTGGCTGCCATGTGGAAAACGATCCTAGGAGAAAGGTAGGACTGGAAGCAGATAAACAGTGGGGAGCTGCTGCAGCAGCCAGGTAGATGCTGGAAGCCAGGGTTGGAGCGGGAACAGCTGCAGGTTATATTTAGTGGGTAGAATCTATAGAGCTTGGCTGATGGGGTTACGCGGTAGGTAGCGGAGGGAGGACTCAAGAACGACCTGCCACTGGGGGTTATTCAGCAGTGGAGTAGGTTTGTGCGGACAGGAGTGCTCCCCGACACCGGAGCAAACGTTGCAGGGGAGACAAGGCGACTCCTGTCTCACTGAGGCCGACCCTGGGATAGAGGATGCTTTAGAACACAAAAAAATCAGGGCTTCTCGAGTGGAAAATAACTGCCTTTTGTGCTGCCACCTGGCCTCAACCTCAGGCCAAATCCCAACCCCCTCCCGTTTAACTCCTGGCCCCCCGGATCTACTTACAAACTGGCTCTTGCGGCCCCTGCGAAACCCCTGGAGCATCCTTGCACGGGGAGTGGCCGAACCAGGGCTGGACCGACGTGCAGATTTCCTCCCAGGCGAAGAACACTCCCTAGAACCTGAGCCACCCTCCCGTTGTCTTAGCCCCAGACGCTTTTTCTACGGAATGCACTTCGCAACAACCTCGTCTTCCATTAGCTCCGCTTTCGCTTCGACCAATCAGAGCTAAGGTTACTCCGCACCCGTCGCTCTTGGCAACCAGCGGTCCCCCATTCAAATTCCTCCGGGGCGGAAGCAGTGCGTAGTCCGTCCTCTTATTGGCCAGCTCAGGCGTCGATCTCTGACGCTATAGCCTATCTAGCGCCGTGGGAGGTGGAGGGCGGGCAGGATGAAAAACTGGCAAGCGCACCAGAGGGAAACCGGAAGTGGCGCGCCGCCGGTGAAAGCTCAGGATCTTCTGGCTGGGGCCCAGGTGGGGTTCGGGCTGGCTCCGGACCGGACTGAGCAGCTGTGGGGCAGACCGAGCGGGGGTACCAGGAGCCAGCAGGTGACGAAAATGAGGGACGCGGCTACCGGGACGGGAATCTCCTGGGTCTTCGACTTTGGCAAATAATTCAGTCTTTTAAAGACACTGCAAGCGGGTTCCTGCCAGAGAGGCCCCGACTTCGAGGGGAGCCTGGGGCGGTGTGCGGGAGAGCCTGCTCAAATGCCGTCTTCTGTTTTCCTTATTAGATCGAGGCCGCCGATGGCCAGGAACCCCGCTGAAGGCACCGGCCCCATGCACGTGCCTTTTGGGCATGTTGTGGCCAAAGAGAAGTGGCGCGGGTCGCAGCTCGTGCAGGGGATGCAAGGTCGGTGGGCTGCCTTTTGCATAAGCCCTCTTCTAAGCTTTTTCAAAACGTGCTACCTACTGTCGCCTTTCACACAGAGCTCACGGAACTCCTTTTTCTTGTCTGTGTTCTAAGGGAAAATTAAAATCGGTTTTGAGGATGGCCTGACACCGGTAGATTTTTACTTGTCAAGCAGATCTTGCATTCTTTATGTCACCGAAGCTGATTTGGTGGCTGGAAATTGCTACAGGAAGAGGCTTGTTCGGGTTAGAAATGTAAGTACTGAATTGAAGACACTGAAACGGAAAATTGACTTCCATCTGCCACCTCCTCCATCCTCTGGAATAATTTATATACAACCATTGGCCATCCTTAGCATTCTTGGACTGATAGCTTTCTTAAACTGGAAGGTAGTTTTGTTACAAAATGGTTTACTGTTTTTTTTTTCTTCCTTTGAAGTCCAGTAATCTTCAAGGGATTGTAATAGTTGAGAAAACGCAGATGAGTGAACAATACTTCTCAGCCGTACAGAAGTTTACGGTGCTGGACCTTGGGATGGTGTTGCTTCCAGTGGCCAGCCAGATGGAAGCGTCCTGCCTTATCATCCAGTTGGTAAGTACTGATTGCTACTCCTCTGCAGGAGCCCTGCCTTACAGACTCTCACCTGACCTTCCTGGATCTTTCACTCCTGCTGCTGCCCTTGCTACAGTTGCAATCCATCAGTCCTGTCTACAGTATTACTCACTTATCTGTGGTCAGCTGCAGTCCAAAGCAGGTGATCCTTATTTATTTATTTATTTATTTATTTGAGAGAGAGAGAGAGGGCACAAGCGGGCAGAGGGAGAGAGAGAAACAGACTGCTGAGCAGGGAGCCCGACGTGGGGCTCGATCCCAGGACTCTGGGATCATGACCTGAGCTGAAGGCAGACACTTAACCAGCTGAGCCACCCAGACACCCCGCAGATGATCCTTTTTTGAATGAAAAAAAAAAAAAAAAACCCAAAAAACAAAAACCTGATTCTCCATTGTCTTCACTGATTATTCATCTTGGCTGTGCTTTAGAATTTCCTGAGGAACTTTTAAAAACAGCGATACATGAGCCTTACCTCAGACCAATTAAAAATCAGAATGTCAGGATAGGGCCTTAAGCGTCAATTTATATTGTGTTGTTGATTTTAAATTTCCCTTTTGATGTGTAGCTAGGATTGAGAATCAAATTGAAAAATGCAAGCAGCCCCATGTTGTTCATAGATCACTCTTCCTTCTCCGTGGCGTCCCTTGCTTCATTGTTCCTAACTTCTCCTGATGTAATGTTGTCTATCATCTACCTTCCTATATCCACCACTAACTGAAAACTGGGTTTCTCCTTTGATAGGCAAGCTGTATCCAGGTCCTGTACCAAGCAGGTCCAGTTTAGTTTTAATTTAATTCCATACTGGGTGCCTGGGTGGCTCAGTCAGTTAAGTGTCTGCCCTCCACTCAGGTCATGATCCCAGGGTACTGGGATCAAGTCCCACATTGGGTTCCCTGCTCATCGAGGAGTCTGCTTCTCCCTTTGCCCCTCCCCCCTGCTTGTGTGCGCGTGCTTGCTCACTCTCTCGCTCTCTCTCAAATAAATAAAATCTTAAAAAAAAAAATTTAATCCCATACAACTGAATTGTTTCTTAGTGGGCCACAGGAACATGTTTGAATTCCTCAGTATGTTTGCGTTGCTTTATCCTAAGCATTCTGAAAATCCAAGTTTTAATAAATCGTTCTCTTAGTCCTCTGTGTACTCATATGGTTCATCTTTCAGTAATTTTGCTGATGCCTGAAAAATTGTATTCATGGTGTATGAAAATATTTGTAGTGGTAAGTCAAGCTGGACCAGATGGAAAAGGCAAAACTAAATTTCCATAAATTTTTAAGAGAACTGCCAGTCCTCTAGAGGGCGCTCATGTGCTTTCCCTTTACCATTGGTTTAGGTTCAAGAACAAACCAAAGAGCCCAGTAAGAACCCTTTCCTCAGTAAGAAACGGGCTCAGATCCCTGAGCTATCCCTCCTTCGAACTGTGCAACAGATCCCAGGAGTTGGAAAAGTTAAAGCTCCCCTTCTGCTTCAGAAGTTCCCAAGTATCCAGCAACTAAGTAATGCTTCCACCCGAGAACTAGAGCCAGTCGTGGGACAAGCTGTAGCGCAGCACGTTCAAGCGTTCTTCACACGGCCCAGCTGGGACCGCAAGCTACCGGATCTTGTTTGATTTTCATATTTAAAAATGGAGAACAAAGACTTTCCTGCCGCAGCACCTAATGAGTGACTGGGTGAGGCCTACACGGAAGCTGCCAGTTGCCCTGCCTTGCTCTCTGGGTTTGGGCGTTTAAGTTAGTGGGGCTCCCGATAGCCTCGCCCTCACTCTGCTAGTGGAAGAGGAGGTGTGGAGGGCACGCCTGGCCGGCGCAGTCCGTAGAGCATGTGACTTTTGATCTCAGGGTTGTGAGTGAGCCCCACCTTGGGGGTAGCAATTACTTAAAAAACAAAATCTTAAAAAACAAAAACAAAAAAACAGGGGCCCCTGGGTGGTTTAGTCAGTTGAGTGTCCAATTCTTGGTTTCAGCTCAGATCATGATCTCACAGTTTTGAGATCAAGCCCCGCATTGGGCTCTATGTTCGGCATGGAGTCTGCTTGGGATTCTCCCTCTCAAAATAAATAAATAGGGGTGCCTGGGTGGCACAGTCGTTAATCGTCTGCCTTCAGCTCAGGTCATGATCAGGGTCCTGGGATCCAGCCCCGCATCAGGCTCCCTGCTCCGCGGGAAGCCTGCTTCTCCCTCTCCCGTGCCCCCTGCTTGTGTTCCCTCTCTGTGTCTCTGTCAAATAAATAAAATCTTTAAAAATAAAATCTAAAAACAAAAACGAAATCTTAAACAGAGAGAGGGCCCATGGGGATATTCCTAAGAGAGTTGAATAAGGGACTCAAATTCAGCAAAAAGCCGGCCCGGGCATATTGCCCTGTGTCTATCATGGAAAGGTCTAATCAAATTTCAGGAGGTAGATGTGACCCTCTAAAGGAAACCTACAATGAAGCGCTGTGCTATGTACCATAAACCCCTTGTTCCTGGTGGCAGAGCCAGTGTTCTTCCAATGTGGTCTTAATATTACTGTTTTGAGGGTGTTGCCAGTGTAAATAAACAATTGTACTGCCTTTTTTCTTCCTTCCTTTCTCCCTCCCTTCCTGGTAGCTGCACAGTTTGTTCATAGTCACTGAGCATGTCTTCTGAACACAGCCTGGAGTTTGGAGTTCCCTTTTAAAGGTAGAAAGCCAGTGTGTATGAAGGAGGAAAAGAATGTGTTTGCCAATGTACAGGCCAACAGTGGGAAGATATATAGGAAAATGGCAGGGCAGATGCACCCAGAGAGGACAGCCCCGCATGGGGATGAAAAGGTACAGTCAGCCACTCAAAAAAGAAATACACTTAGCCACTCTGGAAAACAGTATGGAGGTTCCTCAAAAAGTTGAAAACTAGAGCTACCCTGTGACCCAGCAATTGCACTACTGGGTATTTACCCCAAAGATACAAATGTAGTAATCCAAAGGGGCACCTGAACCCCAGTGTTTATAGCAGCAATATCCATAATAGTCAAACTATGGAAAGAGGTCCATCGACAGATGAATGGATAAAGATGTGGTATATATATACACAATGGAATACTACTCAGCCATCAAAAAAAAAATGAAATCTTGCCATTTGTAATAATATGGATGGAACTAGAGGGTATTATGCTACGCGAAATAAGTCAGACAAAAACAAATACCATTTACTTCACTCGTGGAATTTAAGAAACAAAACAGGATCATGGGGAAGAGAGGAAAAAATAAAATCAGAGAGGGAGACAAACCATAAGAATTTGTCTTAATCATAGGAAACAAACAGGGTTGCTGGAAAGGAGGGGGCGGGGGGGTAGGGGGATGGGGTAACTAGGTGACAGACATTAAGGAGGGCACATGATGTAATGAGCACTGGGTATCCTATAAGACTGATGAGTCACTGACCTGTACCTCTGAAACTAATAATACATTATATGTTAATTAACTGAATTTAAATTAAAAAAAAATAAATGCTCTTGAAGATGCCATATGTTTTCAAAGATACAAAGATAATTTGAAACCTCTGTAAGTCCTGTTTTGTGAAATGGTAGTCATTATAAAAGACCAAACCATAAGAACATTTTGTGCTTTAGGGTAGAAACAATTTGAAAGAGGAGTGAAATAAGCAGAAAAAAAGTAAAACAAACAAACAAACCATTAACTCAGGCAAATGAATATGTTTATTTAAATATTTATACAAAAATGTCCCTAACAGCAGTGGATACACTTTCCCAAATGTGGTTGCTTCCCTTTTGATATTGCACACTAGAAAATATTTACGTTCTTGTTAATTCTCAAAGATAGATTACAATGCTATTTTTTTTAACTATATAACTTGTACTATGTCAACTGTGAATCTTACAAGAATCACAGCATCATCCACCTTATGGCAAGAGAAATTGACAGGTAAGAATGTCATTTTAAAAAGTCAAATAGAGCTTTAAACTAGAATCATTTACATCTTTACCTTATAAAATGTTTCTAACCCATCTTAAAGACTCTTAAAATACATAACTGTATATTTTCTACTTTAAACAAAAATGTTTTGAGTATCAAACAGCATATTGTCTACCTTGTAGATAGCATCCCCATCTAACACTGCCACTGTGTTAGCAACTTGTAAATGACATCAGACTAGAAGCAACACTGCTCCTAAATTGTGTGGGTTTTTTGTTTTGTTTTTATCTTATTAGTTATGACAGCTTTGTCACTAGACTTTTATCTGGAAATAGCATTCATATTATGTAGAAATAATTGTAAAATCTTACCATTTTAGATTCATGAATTACCCTTAGGAAGCAGTTCTTTGGAACATTCCTTAATAATACTAACTTAGTAATATAACTAAATCGGTATAGTTCCTTGACCTGCCTTAATTTGGGGTCATCTGAATTCCGAGTTAAGGAATGATCTATTACCCAAGGCTAGAAATGATTAC
This sequence comes from Zalophus californianus, assembly GCF_009762305.2. NCBI lineage: Eukaryota > Metazoa > Chordata > Mammalia > Carnivora > Otariidae > Zalophus > Zalophus californianus. The sequence goes on from NC_045611.1 coordinate 41,500,236, forward strand.
AAGTAGGACCAAGAGAGGTAACCCTATTTAATTCATAGTAACTACAAATCGTCACTGCAGCCGTTAAAAATAGCCGTATTTTCAACACCGTTCTATTTACAACACTTTATATAATAAATAACTTGCAGCAATATGGTGACACTCCCCAAATTTCTTGAGGTTTCTTGTTACTTTCACTCATGAAGTCCTACCAATTGTGAGTTTACCCAGTGACAAAATGGGATTTGTGAATATTTAGAAATTTTCCATTGTGGCACAAATAGGAAGGCCTGGTCAGCACCGGAGACATGTGGAGCCTGGACGTTTTTTGTTTCCTCACATTAGTACAAAGAACTGTCGGAGTTGAGAAGGCTGAAGGGAGAGGGAAGCTTCTTCTTGACTTGAGGCCTTGCAACCCCAACTGACGGGAGGCACAAGGTGCTGGCCGACTTCTGTCTGTTCTTGTTGGTGCCCCAACTCAAAAAAGAAAGCTTCTTCGAGATTTTCTTGGCTTTATCAGTTTTATCATCATCATCTATGGCTAAACAGATCATGGAGTAGGTTTTCTGCATTCCCACAGAGTATGTTGCACACTTATTATGCTGCACATGGGAAAGACGAAAAACGGTGTTAGAAGTCCTCAAGATAGCTGATAAGTGATTGCAAAGTCTGGGCTCACATTTTGCACTTACAGCATCCTTTTCAAAAGTAAGTTGATATAATTCTGGAACTCAAGTGAATTAACGCTTACCTAGAATTCAGTTCTTAAAAACAAGGACAATTTTTAAGGAATAGACTCAGTAGTAGTAATTTAGGCTAGTAGTAGGACTCGCTTTTTAAGGTTCTTATTCTATTTGTAAAAATAATACTCATGCTCAATAATATGAAAATACATATACTGAAGAGTAGGGCGTCCCTCGCCCTGAAGAGTAGGAAGTCCCTTGACTTCCAAGCCTTTCCCTTGAAGTAAACATGATTTCTATTCCGCTTTTATTTTTTTACTTTAAAAAAAAAATTATTTGAGAGCGAGAGAGAGCATGAGCATGGGGAGAGGGACCAGCAGACTCCCCGCTGAGCACAGACCCTGATGCAGGACTTGATCCCAGGACCCTGGTATTGTGATGGGACCGTGACTGAGCCACCCAGGTGCCCTCTGTTACGCTTTCAGAGATGCTGTTCCTATCCAGGTATTGACGTGTGCATAGGTATACGTCACTGTTTGTCTTTCCCGAAAAGGAAGATGCTCCACACTGGTCTGCCTCTTGCTTTCTTCACTTAATGAACGTACCTTGGATTTCAGTCCATGCCAGTAGGTACAGATCAACTTCATTCTCTTTACAGACAATACGGAATCCGTGGTGAGGATACTAGTAACTTTTTCCCCCTATCTTTTTAAACTGAGGAAATATACATGACCTAAAATTGGCCCTTTTAACCACTGTCAAGGGTACAGTTCAGTGGCATTAAGTACATTCAACTGTTGTACAGCCATCACCACCGTCCACCTCCAGAACTTTCTCATTTTCCCCAGCTGAAACTCTTTGCCCAGTGAGCACTACTATTAACTTTTAAAGGATTGTGTAGGGTTCAAATAGGAAACCTGCAGATACTTGTTTTCTGGAATCTTCCATGTGGGTTACCCCCTGCTTCCAAGGTTTGCCTAACACTGGAGTTGCTTTGTTCACCAAATGTTTACTGAACCAATCTACTATGTTCCAGGCACCAAAACCGGGCCTTTACATATACGTACTATATATCTAAAGTGGTGGGGGACGATAGTCATAATAGAAATCAAGGAATTTGAGAGTTGGGACAATAAAGAAGGGGTATTCACTCTAAACTGTCCCTCTCGAGTCTGGCTCCTTTGGATGAAGATATCCCTTTTCTATAAAACTGCCATTTACTCCCACCATACTCTACAAGACATGCATGCGCACTCCCATTAAAAACAATGATAAATTGTCCTGGATGTAGATTTCATGCCTGCAAACACTTTTCAACCTTAACCTGCTTAAAGTCCATTATAAATCTTTATGACCATTCTCTTATAAATACCCTCGATCCTCTCCCATACTTCAACCAGTGAATGCCAAGTCTAGTTAAACTCCACCCTCTGCCTCCTCCCAGGCCTGTGCCCAAAGGGCTGCACGTTACTGGGGGATATTTACCAAGCTGACTGGTTTCCCTTAAAACGCTAACGCTGACCTCAAACCTCTACTGGGCACCTCATTACCTGGCACTCCTAACGTTACCCTAGTAAATTCATTCCTTCTCTCCTAGATGTCTCCTTGAAGCCCCACACATGTCCTCCTGATAGTACTGTGCTATACTTAATAGCATCTGTCCCTAAAGACAAGTCCTTCTGTGTGCCTGGACCTCACTCCCTCCTCCTGGTATGTCCTCCATCCTGCACGCCTGCCTCCCTGACCTTTACTGTGTTATCGATACCCACACATACCCACACGACTACCACCACCACCCTTGAAAAGCTTCCCTTTTCCCTATGTCCTCCCAGCTCACGCCATGTCTGCTCCCTTCCTGCCACTCCCTTTATTCTTGTCCTCAAGCACCATGTTCCCCACTACCCATTCTCCAAATAATCCAGGCACCCCTCTGACTCACAGCAATAGGGAGCCCGGTTTGAGAGCCGGATACTCATTCCACTTTGTACAAATGAGGACACAATCCTAGGGAGGGTATTAACTTGCTGAAGGCGACACAGCTGGTTTCCAGCAGGCAGGGCCCAATTCCAGGCCTGGGGTCTCTCCACTACATCAGCGATATTCCAAACGTGCCCCATGGAGGAGTGCTGGGGTCCCCCCCACAATCCAAAGACTGTGGTAGCAGATCATCTGTTCAGCTAGGTCCCTGGGCTTTATTCTCATTATCTGGTTTTGTTTGGAGCAAAGGCCCAGCAGTTAAAAACAGTGCTCGGTTGCCACTGTCTCAGCCCTCACTGGGCGACAAGAATAACCCTATCGTGGTTATTATTACACCTCTTGTGAAAGACACGTATCCCATGCTAGGTACCACCTCGCCATCTTCCTGCAGCTCAGAACCAATCCCCGACGCCCATGGTCACCACAGGCGATAAAGCCAGGATTCCTTTTCACGCAATCTGCGTCTAGAAAGTCTTGCTTTCTACCCCTACCTCAGCTCCTTCACGGGTCTGGCTCCAAGTTACTGCAGAACGGAAAGATAAGCCTTTCTCCTTGCACAACCTTGCAAAGCCACACCTTGTGCTGGGCAACACACACACACACACACACACACACACACACACACACACACACACACACCCCACCCCCCACCACGCTTCAGCCCGCTGGTCCTGAGCCCAGCTCTTTTACTTATCCTGCTTTTGGACAAACTTCTTTTGTTTTTGGTTGGGACCCTGATCCCTTGCCCAGCAATTCTATAGATTCTGCCCCTAAAAATTCCATTTCTCAATGATCCCTTCCCCCAAGATGCTCTGTGAGTCCGACTTCATCATCTTTAATTTTTAAATGGAGATATAATTCACATACCTTAAAATTCACCATGTTAATACCACTCCAGAGTTTTGAGTCTATTCGGAGTTGTGCAAGCACCACCACCACCTAATTTCAGAACAATTCTTTCCCCTCCAAAAGGAAACCCTAAACCCATCAGCAGTTAGCCCCCAATTCCCTGACCCCCCAAGGCCCTGGCAACCTCTACTCTACATTGTGCTTCTATGGATTAGCCTGTTCTGAACATTTCTTATCAAAGGACTCACACGATCCATTCACTCTCTAGCCCTCTCTAATCAGAGTTGTTTCCATCTCTCCATGAAAAGTGTCCTTCTGTCCTGCTGTCAAATATAATAAACACAACTCCACCTCTTAACTGTACTTTACACAACCAACTGTTTTCTCTTGGCAGGATTTTCTTCTCTCGATTCCAGAAGCTTCTTTTATCCTCTCTCTCTAAATGCCGCTCCGCAACTTCCTTTGTGCCTACTTCTCTTCTAACTGACCTCCAGTTGCTTGCGGTGTCTCCAGGTTGAGTCCTTGACCCTCAGCCCCTCGTGGGTAATTCCATTTACTCTCTTCACAGTTTTAAATATCTCTGTGTTGGTGATTCTCTGATGTTTATTTCTAGCTCTGACTTCTCCCTTGAACTGAAGATGTGGACATCCGGCTGCCTACTTCACATTACACTTGGGCGTCTAACATCATGTGAAACATTCACGGTACAACTCTGTTTCCTCTCTCCTCTCCCTCCCTTGCCCTCTTCCCCGTCATTACAAAAAATGGTGCCTTCGTTCAAGCCCAAACCCGAGGAGTCATTTTTCTCTCCAGGATGTTTTTTACACAAATCATCTACAAACCTCTGTCAGCTCTACCTCCAAAACTATCTCGGGCGCATGCACCTCTCTCTCCCTCCGCCGTCACCCGCCCTAACGTCAGCTGCTAAGCTCGCTGGCCCGGACACCTGCTCTAGCCAGCTCCTGCTACTGCCGCCCAGCCAGCCTCCAGGCAACAAGACGTAAGACGTCCTTCTGAAATAAACATCATTCCCCTTCTCGAGAGGCTCAATGGCTTCCAAACTCCCACCACTGCCTACGAGGCCCTGCCTCCCTCCCACCTCACTTCCTGTCACTCCCTCCCTGTCACCAGGTTCCAGCTGGAAGGCTTTCTTTCAGATCCTCCCGCAGGAGAATCTTCTTCCTGCTACAGGGACTCTCTGCACCTATTGGTCCCCCTGGCCAGAAGGCTCCTCTTGCGCCTCCTCAAATGGCGGGTTCGTCCCTGTCACTTGTGTCTCAGTACAAGCCCTCTCTAGAGGAGCCTCTCCTGCCTCCAGACGTTCTTTGCTTTTTTGTTTTTTTTTTAAGATTTTATTTATGTATTTGACAGAGAGAGGCAGACACTTAATGACTGAGCCACCCAGACGCCCCCCACCTCCGGACGTTCTGTCACGTTACACGTCGTATTTTCTGTACTGCACTTATCAGAATCACAACCATGTATTTGCGTATTTACTGCCCACTCTATGGGGGCAGGGACCACATCCGACTAGTTGAACCATAGCTCCACCACCGAGGGAGGGCCTGACACACACAGGATGCTCAGTCACTATCTGTTGAATGAATACATGAGTACTGTAATGGAGGAAAGTGTCTAAGGTACCATTCTGTACCATTTCAGTATTTTTTTTTTTTTTACCATGAGTACATATTACTTTTGTAATCAAAAAAGAACTTAATCAGGCAGTGCCTGGGTGGCTCAGTTGGTTGAGCATCTGACTCTTGGTTTCGGCTCAGGTCGTGATCTCAGGGTTGTGAGATCAAGCCCCGTGTCCAGCTCCACGCTCGGCAGGGAGTCTGCTTGGGATTCTCTCCCTCTCCTGCTACTGGTCCCTCTCTCTTTGCCACTCGCTCACTCTCTTGCACTCTCTCTCTCTCTAAAATAAATCTTTAGGGATGCCCGGGTGGCTCAGTCAGTTAAGCATCTGCCTTCAGCTCAGGTCATGATCCCAGAGTCCTGGGATCAAGTTCCGCATCAGGCTCCCTGCTCAGCAGGGAGCCTGCTTCTCCTTCTCCCACTCCCCCTGCTCGTGCTTGCTCTTTCTTTCTCTCTCACTCTCTCAAATAAATAAAGTCTTTAAAAATAAATAAAATCTTTAAAAAACAATCAAAAATATATCAAGTGGTTCTTTCATCTACAGCATTTTTTTTACAGTTTTCGAATGATCGCTGGCCCCAGGTGAGCACATCCCAGCAAGGATGAGCTCAGGAGTCCAGTCGTCAGGTCACCAATGCAGGCATGAGGTGCAGGGCCTGGCACACCCCTGGGGCTGGGCTCACGCCGCCCTCACTCTACACCTCTGTTTTCTGCCGGCCTGTCAGCACTCACCATGGATGAGGTGAAGTCCAGCAGGCTCACGATCTTCATCTCCACGCCATCCCTGCCACAGGCCTTCAGCAGCCTCATGACCTCGCTCACTGTCAGCCACTTGCAATCCACGTCTTGAATGGAAACAATATAATCCCCTTCCTTGGCCCCTGCCAGCTACAAACGTAGGATTTACAGGAAGGTCAGTGTTCTGTTCATTCCATTCCCTGGATCAGTTCCCAAGTACATGAACAAAATCAACAGCACGCGTGAATCCTTTGCTCTTTGGGCAGGTAGCACCCGCAAGAGGCCTTTCAGTCAGACCTTTTACACAAAGGAATCCTAAATTCATTCCTACACCCAGGCAGATTTGTTTGGGTAGCTTTCTTTGTATGTGACGGGTCTGACTGCTTACAAGGCACTGGTGAGTTTTGCTCCTGATCTAGAGAAGCACACGCTTACCGCAGCAGAGCACTGAGGATCCAGGAAGTGAACTTGAACGGGGGAGTTTCCTCTCAAGGTGAACCCCAAGTCTCCTTCTTCTGCAGTGAAGTGAATGCTTCGAGGAGGCGTCCATCTCTTGTTAGCCGAAAACACCGACAGGGGGCCCTTTGGAACAGAGCATCATTACGTGTAGGATCTGAAGGCTGAATCAGGCACTTGAAAGCTACAGGAAATGTCACCTTGTCATCCTTGCAGATCTCACTCGGCCTTGTTCAGAGACCAATGACACCACCAGGGACAATATGTGCTACAGCAGTCATACAAGAACTGCCATTTTCTCTAAAATAGCCAATATATTTTAAAGAAAATGTTTTTTTTTTTTTTTTTAGATTTTTATTTATTTGACAGAAAGAGAGAGAGAGCACAAGCAGAGGGAGTGGGAGAGGGAGAAGCAGATTCCCCACTGAGCAGGGAGCCTGACACGGGGCTCGATCCCAGGACCGTGGGATCATAACCTGAGCTGAAGGCAGACGCTTAACCGACTGGAGCCACCCAGGTGCCCCAAGAAAATATTCTTTAAAAAATCATCTTAGGGGTGCCTGAGTGGCTCAGTTGGTTGAGCATTCAACTCTTAATTTGGGCTCAGGTCATGATCTCAGGGTCCTGGGCTCGAGCCCTGCATCAGGCTGTGCACTCGGCACGAGTCTGCTTCTCCCTCTCCCTCTGCTCCTTCCCCTGCTCCCATGCACGCACTCTCTCTCTCTCAAATAAATAAAATCTTGGGGCACCTGGGTGGCTCAGTCGGTTAAGCGTCTGCCTTCAGCTCAGGTCATGATCCCGCTATCCTGGGATGGAGTCCTGCATCGGGCTCCCTGCTCAGCAGGAAGCCTGCTTCTCCCTTTCCCTCTGTGGCTCCCTCTGCTTGTGCTCTCTCACTCTCTCAAATAAATAAATAAAATCTAAATAAATAAATAAATAAATAAATAAATAAATAAATAAATAAATAAAATCTTTCTTAAAAACCATCTTAATATAAAGTCTCTAATTTAAAAAGTCTAATAATATTATTGGGGTGCCGGGTGACTCAGTCAGTTAAGCGTCTGACTCTTCATCTCTCGGCTCAGGTCTTGATCTCAAAGTCATGTGTTGGGCTCCACAATGGGCATGGAGCCTACTTAAAAAAAAAATCTAAAATGATCTAAAAATAGCCTTTTACATACTTGCAACTTATATGAGCTGTCCCCTTGAGTCACTATGAAATAAGCATTCAACATACCAGCTTCTGGAAGAAGTCTGTCACTGTCACCTTGGAGAACTGTGGCAATATAATTTCAACCTCTTGCTCAGTTTTAGCTGGAAAAGAATATTAAAAGGAAAAGCGTAAATGTTTCTGTAACTGAAAGTGATCCTTGAAAACTTAGGTCTGTCTTCTTTCCGAAGGGAAGAGAAGCAGACCTTTCTCCTGGTCTCTTGGCCTTCCTCTTGGTCTACACAAGTAGTACAGAAGATGGACTGCTGGTCAACCCCCTGGCCCAGTGTCACCTGTACCTTCCATCTGAGTACCTACCATGAGCCATACCTTGCTCTGGGGCTGGGACAGAGTAGTGACAATCAGACACATCCCCTGCCTTCAAGAAGCATACATATATTCTAGCAGACTTCCTTTGGCACTCATGAAACCCGACTAAGAAGTCATCTACATTTCAAGTGTGGCTATTACAGGAGGAAGTACTGTGTCTCTCAGCACAAAGTCCTGCGGGAGAGGAGCTTCCTCTTTTCATCATTCACGTGTGAGATGAGGATTTTAGTGGGGTGTCAGTTTGCCAAGTTGTGTCCACTGAGAGCTTAAATCTCCACCATCCTATTCGTGGGAGGCTCAAGCCAACCCTTACCACGAGGCTAGTCAGCTCCTAACATAGGATCCCAGAAGAGGCTAAGTATACAGGAAGAACAGTATAAAAAGAAAATCTGAGGAAGAAGCCTGATCCTGCCAAGGTAGAACACAGCCCTCTACTTGCAGGATGGCCCTGTGGCTTCTACAAACTGCCGGACACAGTGTTGGGCTCAAACAGGGTGCCCATCCATTCCCAGAGGGGCACCATCAGCCCTGGACAGCCTCGCCAGGAGCCCCGTTCCCCTCCTCCCTCCATGGAAATCGTATCTCTACTTCCTGGCCACAGAGCACACTGTGTGGACAAAGGGGCCAAGGAGGTGCCAGTGTCCATGAAGGAGAATCATGGAGTGCCATTCCTGCCTCCACCTACCAGCCTGGTCACCTGGGGCAAAGAGTCTTGATTTCCCTAAAGCCTGCACTGGCTCATCTCTAAGATGAGGGCAATCCTAGTCCCTCCCTACAGAGTTGGAGGGACAGTTGAATGAGATTCTATCTGTCGTGCTTACTATTGTGCCTGGAAGACCTCAAATGCTCAGTAGATATCCGCCAGCATCACCACAGACAAGCCCAAGGTTCCAGCTTGAGCAGGGCTCTGTTTCTAACAACTGGCCCCTGGAAATTGAGGTGAAACCTCAAGAGACAGGAGAGAGACGTGTAGGAAGTGGGGTGGAAGGAGGTTCCCTTGATTGGGCCACCCCTTCCCCTAACTCCTTAAAAGATCCTAGTCATTCCTTAACTATAAAGTCACCTCTCAGGCCCCCCAACTCCTGCCTCCTGCGGCAGAACCGACAGCCCCCTCCCCAAGGGCAGCAACAACTGTCCCATTCACCTCCATCTTCCTGAACCCCGGATGGTAATTAACATCTTGGAAATGCCTAGGAAGTGCTGGTGGTGCATGATCTCACTGATATGTGGACTCTAAAACAGTCAGGCTCATAGAAGCAGACAGCAGAATGATGGGGTGACAGTGGGGGTGGGGAATGAGGCAATGTTGGTCGAAGGTACAAAGGTTCAGTTGTGCAAGATGAGCACGTTCTAGAGATCTAACACAGCATGGTGACCACAGTTAACAATACTATATCGCCTACTTGAAATCACCAAGAGGATAGATCTTGAGTGTTCTCACCACACACACGCACACATGATAAACTAGGTTTTGAAGGATTTTCACTGCCAAAGTAAAAATTTTCCCCGCACCCCCTGGCTCCACTCTTTCAGCGGAAAATTTACTTCTCATTTCATAATAATAATAATAAAAAAAAATGTTTGTCCTAAAACAAGAAAGAGGGAAAATGTTGGTGCTGAAGGAAGGAGAGAACAGGAATGAGCAAGCATAGGGGAGGGAAGAAGGAAGCATTTGGCTTTAAAACCTTGGAGCTGGAGGTAAAAGGCCGATACAGCTTCAGAATGCATTCCCAGAGGCATAGGGAATCCGGGGGTGGACCAGAGCGGAAGCATCTAGGCAAAGGTAGTTTCTGAGGTCTCCTGACTAGAAGTGATGGCTAGAACCCCAGGAAGGTTATGAAACTTTAAGGAAACCATCCAGAGGAGACAAACCAGCGAGAGCAGACCCCCGAGAATGCCAGGAGGGGGTGGGTGGGATTGGGCGAGAACAGTCAGCCAAGGGGGTGCTGAGGGAGGTGGGGACAGAAACAAGGCGGCAGGGGACACCGAGGGGGGCATGTTGAGGGACAGAGGGGGGGTCACATGCTACCACAAGGTCACTGAGGACAAAGACCATAAAGACGCGCCTGCACTGAGGGAGCAGAGAGAGAACTCAGGGTCTGCCCAAGCCTTCCCAGAGGAGCGGATCAAGGCTGTGCCCCCAGAGAAACGGGGGCGCCCTCTGCACCCGCCACAGGCTCCCAGGTCACTCACAGATAATGTCGGGAGCCTCGATCAAGTTCAGCAGGTCGTCGTCCTCCCGGTGCTGAGCGTCCTTGAGCTGGGAGCGCCGGTGCGCCGCGGACAGCACGTCCTGCAGCACCTCAATGTTGCGGAGCTTCTTACATAGGCTGGCCTCCCTCACGGACTCTTCGTGATGCACCACAGCTCGGCGCACATGCGACTTGCCTGCCCCCAGAAAGCCGACCCCACATGACACGGTGCCCCCACCAACTGCCATGTGAGTACCTCGGGGAGAGCCCAGGTGCCCCAGGACCAGCCCCGAAGGGTGGACCTTCTCTTTTCCGAACGATCTGCTTGGACAGCCTAAGTCCCTCTTAAATCCATGTGCGATATGATCACTCGAGTCTATACAACATTCATTCGGCAAATATTTACCAAGTGTTCTGGGCACTAGAGGTGAAGGAACAAACAAAAACTAGCCTCTGTCGTCATGGAGTTTATGTGCTGGTGGTTGAAGACAGATCATTAACAAGCAAAGAAATCAGCAGTGGATCATGGGGTGATAAGATTAGGGAGAGACATAAAGCCGGGCAGGTAGCAGGTCTAGCAAAAGAAGACTGGGAACAGAAAGTTGTTCTTCCATGACGGGTGATCCAGGAAGGCCTTCCTGAAGGTAACTTTTGAGTAGAGCCCTGAAGGAGGCAAGGGGGAAGCTACAAGGATATCTGACAGAAGGGCTCTCCTGAAAGATGGAACAGCAAGTGGAAAGGCCCTGGGCAGGAGTATGCCTGTGTGTCCCAGGGTTACAAGGAGCTTGGGACTGTGGCCGGAGGGAGTGAGGGCTGGAGCGAAAGGCAGGGAATGAGGCCAGAGAGGAGCAGGGGGCAGACATGTCTCCAGCCTTCTGCCTCGACTCCGGGTGGTATGGGAGCCCATTAGGGTGTGAGGACTGATGTGATGTGACCCATGTGAACTGAGAACAAAGGAATGAAGAAAGAAAGAGGAAAGCCAGGGGGACCAGTTATGAGCTGCGTGACCTCTCTGGGCCTCTGTTTCCTTAACTGTGAAATGGGGATCATATTATGCCTATCTCACAGGGCTGTGTGAGATTGAAGGGAGTCAATATGTGGTAAGTAAGCACTGCATCCGTGTGGCTTGGACCAGGGTGGGGGGTGAGAGGTGGTCGGATCTGGGATGCGCTGTCTAGGTAGAGTCAATGGGATCTGCCAATCATGGGTGGGGTGAGAAAGAAGGCTGAAGGCGGGAGGTGAGTCCTGGGTTCCTGGCCTGCACACCTCTAGGCTGGAGTTGCCATCAGTGAGACTGGGAAGTGCGTGTGGCGGTGAGGAGCAGGTTTGGGTAGTAGAGGAATTCAGGCTCGCACATGGGAAGAGAGATTCTGACACCTGGCAGAGACCAAACCAGGACCACGCATCACCAGCTCTTAGAGGTGTGACAGAAGAACATTAACAAATGTGCCCTTCCACGTTTGGATGACCAAGGGCCATGCCCTGGACCACTAGGGGGTGGGAAGATCGTCAAAGCTCTGGCTCCGCTTTGGGAGGCCCAGGGCCTCAGAGAACCTGCGAGAACAGCCTCAGGAGCCTGTTGAGGCTGCAGACTGTGCCTCACAGTTTCTGATCCAGAGTGGCCAGGATGTCCCAGGATGCCCTACTCTCTGGACCCTGCCCTGGGGACCTGTCTGGGGCTGTCTGTGAGCAGGACCAGCTAGCTGGGCATCGAATGGGGCCTGCAGACAGAGGGAGCGGGACAGCCAAGGCATACCCAGCTGTCGGCGCTGGTGACCATTCTTCAGCGTGGCTAAGGGCGTCAGTCCCTCTGGCATATGGTCGTAAAGCTGGGACAGGCACTTCTCCTGATGATCCTCATCAGCTCCCGGCTTCACTGCAACGAGAGCCACAGGGTAAATCTCTTCTTGTGGACGTGACCACAGACTCTGGAGACAGTGCCTAGGACCCCTCAGAGAGGACACTTGGGATAACAGGTCTCCTTTCAGCCCCTGGACACACCCCCACCATGCAGCTCACAAGTCTTTGTGCACTTGGGGCCAGGCGAACCCTAGGGGCTCGTGGTTTGGCTCTGAGCCCCCACTCTACCTCCTCCAACTCACCCACCTCATGGAACCTCCCAGCATAGCCCAGCCTCAAGCCTCTGGTGGCCTCTGTGCCTGCACCCACCCTCCCTGGCACGCATCCCCTCTCTAGCCTCACCAAACCTCTCCCCGCCACCGCAACACTTCTGGCCTCCCTTCCAGAGTTCGGCTAGTGTTCTTGCTCTAGCTGTCCTTTTCCTCCTTGTTCAGCTGCAAAAGTGCTCCTTAGACTTCAAGGTCCAACTCAAATGTCACCGCCTCTGAGAAGCCTTCCGTGACTACACCAAAGGAGTCCAACTGCTGCCCCATGTGTGTTGCCACCACAACTACTGGTTTATGTGACTTGTCCTGTCTGCTGTGGGGCGACCTTGATTAGAGCTCATGACAACAAGAGTCCCACCTGACCTCAAATCAGAGCCAAGACTAGGGTGAGGAGAGCAAGACACTCACCTAGGGCTGAAAATTTAAGAGGGCACCACCAAACACTCAGCAGTCAGGATACAGGATAGTTTAATACAATTGTCTAAATACCAAAATGTATGCTAAAAAAAAAATGCATGATGAACATCAAAATTCCTCTTTGCTTCAGGCTCTGAGGTGGGTCAGCACAACCTTGTTACTGATTTGCAGTCTTATTTAAAATTTGGATCACCGTGGATTTTTTTCACATTAGCTCTGATTCATTTAAAATATCACATCCAAAGGTTATCTTGAATACTGAGTTTGGGGGCATCCCCTTAGATTCGGTGCCTAGGTGAGTGCCTCACGAGCGCTAGCCCTGGTCCAAGCCGTGGTCTCAATGCCGGGGCGGGGGGAGGGGAGGAAGTCATCTCCTTGGAGATGTCTGCTCCATCCCAGGCAGAATTACACTCCCCCTCATCCTCCATAGCAGGAACGGAGAACCCCTAAATCCTGGGAGCATCTCCAGGGCAGACAGACAGCTGTCACTCAGCTCAGAATGTTCTGGAAGCACAACCCTGACCAAAGCCCCAGAGTCTCCAAGCCCACAAGCCTTACACTGGTGGTCGATGAGAAGGGTGGCCACAAAGTAGTGGGCCAGGGCTCCGTAGTGGTGGGCTTTCACGCAGGCCAAGCTGGCCCAGGAGTAGGGGATGTTCTCCTTCACCGGTGCCTGGCTCATGGCCGTGTGCAGCTGCCGATAGACCTCCCCCACCTGCAACAGAAGGAACGCTGGGGAGGGGGAGCCTGGCCCGGGGATGCTCACGCACCCAGGCTGCAGAAAAAGAGCCCTTTCTTCTATGGAGCAGCCCTGCTGGCGGCCGCTCCACAATCTGGGAGCAGCTCCAAGGCTTCCTAGTTCTTTCAGCATCAGAGTTCACAGCAAGAGTAGGCAACAGTCATGATGCTGGGTTTTCGGCCTAAGCTGCAGATGGAATCAGTGATCCGTATAGGAAACGCCAAAGCTTGCCAAGAAAACGCAAGCTCACACTCGGTCCAGAGCAGGCATGCTGCCCAGGTCACGGGCAAGATGCCGTGGGAAGCCGCTGCTGCTTCCAGGGGGCCCACATCGACACATCCCGCCCACCCCCCAAAAGTCACGGGACCTGGGAGGGCTCACCTTGGCAGCCTCCTGAGCCACCTTCACCAGCATGAAGAACTCGTTCCGGATCCCAGGAAGGCAGATTTTCTCAAATACATTTTCTTGGGCTTGTGCAAGCATCATTTTGACCAGCACGCTGAGCATGGCAGGACTCATGTCGTAACTTGGAGTATGAGTGAACGTCTCCTTCAGGTGATTTAAAACCCCTACAATTGGAAATTTTTTTGCACATTAGTGGGGGGTCATATCGATTTCACCATACTGTTCAAAAGCACAGAGATGGAGAGACGCAAAAATTAAGAACGTGTTCTGGAACGTTGTGAAAAATCTGATTCTCAGTTACCGTAAGATCCAGCAATTCCCTTCCTAGGTATACACCCTGAAGAATTGAAAGCAGACAGAAACCGATGGAAATCGATACTCATACACCCACATTCACGACAGCATTAGTCATAACAGCCCAAATGTCCATCAACGTGTGGTTAAACAATGTGGTGTATACATACAACGGAATCATTTTTCAGCCTTAAAAAGGAAGGAGAGTCTGACACATGCTACAACATGGATGCAGACATTACGCAAAGTGAAATAAGCCAGTCATGTGGGCAAATATTCTGATCTATGAGACAAGGTATCTGAAAGAGTCAAATTCAGGGAGACAAAAAAGTAGCATAGTGGTTGCCAGGGGCAGGGGGCAGGAAGGAATAGTGTTTAATGGGTACAGAGTTTCAGTTTGAAGATTATATTTATTTGAGAGGGAGAGAAAGAGAGAGCACGAGCGTGCATAGGCAGGGGGAGGGGCAGAGGGACAGAGAATCTCAAGCAGACTCCACACTGAGCACGGAGCCTGACACGGGACTCGATCCCACGACCCTGAGAACAGGACCTGACCCGAAACCAAAGGTCGGACGCTGAAGTCGGACGCTGAACCCACTGCACCCCCCAGAGTTTCAGTCCAGGCAGATGACAAAGTTCTGGTGATAAGAGAGTTGCCCGACCACGTGAATGTACTTAATGCCAATGAACTGAACACTCGAATAGGTTACAAACGGTCATTTTCTTTTGTGCATCTTAACAAAAACAAAAACAAAAAAATCAAGATTCTTTTCTAAAACACTTCCATCTGTATCAAGCGAGGAAACCAGCCTGCTCCCTGTTTACTCCTGTCTCACCTGGGCCAACTGTGAGGCATCCCATACATGACCTGGCATTTAATGGAGGTGAAAGCAGAAAGCAGACAGGCTGACGGCGGAAGGGCTCTCCGCGGGACACGCTCCCACTTAACACCTGGGTCATGATGAAATTCAGGGCTTTTCCCCAGGACCTCAGGAAAGACCAACCCAGCTACTCCAATGGAAATTTTCCTGCTGTGGCCCTTAGCTGACTTTTTTATATGTTAGAAAATTAACTGTCACAGTGCTGACTGACAATCAACCAGAGGCTGAAATAAAATCTCTGAGATGAATCCCATCTGACTGGTTCCTCTGGTTTTGTTGCAAAGCCTACACTGCCCCATGGACAGATGGCAGAAGCTGCGGGCTATCTGCTCCTTTCTGGGGTTTGCTCCCGCTCTGTTCTTAAGCTTCATGTTGTCTATGTTGCTGTCATCCTAGAGATGGGTCACCAAGCATGACTGCTTTAGGTTCCTCAGAAAGAAAATGAGCCCAGGAAAGGATGTACGGTAAAAGAAATCCACTCCCACACGGGATCTTAGCATGTTGTTTTATCCCAAGGGATTTTTTTTTTTTTTTAAGATTTTATTTATTTACTTGTCAGAGAGAGCACAAGCAGGGGGAGTGGCAGGCAGAGGGAGAAGCAGGTCCTCCGCTGAGCAGGGAGCCCAGTGTGGGGCTCGATCTCAGGACTCTTAACCGACTGAGACCCCTTGGGCGTCCCCCAAGGGATCAGTCATTTTAACATAAGCTATTTCACAATCAGCCAAAATGACAAATCTCCGGTTCTTCACGGCCTTGCAAAGTGAGACACCCCAAACATCCCCTGCTGGGAGTAACTCCCCAAAGCAGAGTGATGAGGACCAGCACAGAAGGGAACCTGGCGTGCAGCCCGCTCAGGGGATCATGCTGTGGTCTGTGCCGTGTGGCTGCCTTCTCCCACCATTCCCAGTGGCAAGTCGGCCAGCCACAGGCCCTGCTGGAGAGCAATGCAGGACCCTCAGACACCCCCGAGCCAGACCCACCCACTACACCCAGCCTGGCGACCTCCAGTCCTCTATAGGTTGATGCTAAGTGTCACTTGACAGAGGGCTTGGAGGAGAGCCTCAGGCAGGCAAGCTTTCCACAATGAGCACAATATAAACGCAGGATAGTAACATGTAGTGATGAACCAGGCCTGGTGAAAGAGAAAAGAAAGAGCCTACATTTGCACTCTTTGAGAAAAACGTATTCCCCTTCTCCAATACAGTGTTCAAAGGAACAATTCATTCACTGCCATCCCTGGGGCCACTCATTCGGAAAAGATTAATTGTTAACCACGGGGTTCGCTGTGTCCATGGGCCATTAGGGCTTGAGCCGTTAAGCAATTCTCTCGGTGGGAAGGTGCACCAGCACTAGAAACCCGCCTGGCCCTTACAGGCCTGGGAACCCAAGCATGGGCCTGGGGAAAGCCCATGGACCCTCTTCCGCTGCAGAACCCCGTGCCCTGCCCCCCAGTGGGGCCAGGACACTATCCCGACAGCCTTCCTGGAGACACACCTGCGGCTCTCTGAAAGGCGTCCACCGCGCCTTCCAGCCCAGCCTGGGTCCGCCGATTGCATCGGGTCCCAATCTGAGTGTAGAGGGCTCCGATGTTAAACAGAATGCTGGCCTTCTCCAGTAGCAAGTTCTGCTGGCTCACCGGAACCCCGGTGAGCGAGTCATACCTAGTTAAAAGAAATAGGTTTTGAGAACATGAACTATTTGGCTGGTGAAGGCCGCTTTGGGGTGAAAGCGGACAAAATTTACTTCTTGAATAAAATACAAAGATGCACATGCAATGAAGCTTTCATTTCCAAGCAAGCCAATGGGCTGATCACACTAAATAAAGATACCCACAATTTCACACAAAAGGAAGGCTTCTCAACCAACATGTCCTTCCAAAAGTGCATGGACAAAGAAACTGCAACACAACCATACAGTGGAATATCATTTAGCAATAAAAAGAAATGGGTTATAGAGCCGTGAGAAGACATGCAGGAAACTTAAATGCATATTTCTCAGTGAAAGAAGCCACTCCGAAAAAGGCTACATACTTTATGATTCCAACTATCTGGCATTCTGGAAAAGGCAAAACAGTGGAGACAAAAAGAATCAGTAGATGCCAGGGTTGAGGGGAGGAGGAGGGAGAGAGAGGTGGAGAAAAGGGTTGTAGGGCAGTGAAACTACTCTGTGTGATCCTGTAACATGGAAACGGGTCCTTACACATGGTCAAAACCCATCAATGACTACCACCAAGAGTGAACGCCAATGTAAACTATGGACTTTGGGTGATAATGTGTGGGGGTAGGGGATATATGGGAAATCTCTCAATTTTGCTGTGAACCTAAAACTGTTCTAAAAATTAAGGTGTATTAAAAATGTGTTCTCTTGGGGCGTCTGGGTGGCTCAGTCGGTTAAATGTCTCACTCGTGATTTCAGCTCAGGTCATGATCTTGGGGTTGTGAGATTGAGCCCTAAGTCGGGCTCCATGCTAGGCGTGGAGCCTACTTAAGATTCTATTTCTCTCTCTGCCCCCCACCCCACTCTCCCACTCCAAAAATATGTGTGTGTGTGTGTGTGTGTGTGTGTGTGTGTGTGTGTGTCTTCTCCTAAAGGAAACATAGCAATTACGAACCCCTCGTAATTCTTCCTCAAGTCTAAAAGACTCAGGATTTGTTTTAAAGTTCACCCATCAACCAGGAGGTAGACGTGGAGATTCTTCCTAATTCAACACTAAGGAGAAATCACCTTTACCCTTTCGCTCCGAGTAGGCAGCTAAGGCATCTTTAGCAAAAGTCAAGTGCCTATGTTGGCCAAAGCCAAGCATCTGTAGCCACCAGCGGTGGTGAATGTCACTCCGAATATGCCCCTTTCCCCCATGCTAAGTACCCTCAGGGAAGAGGTACCGCATCTCCAAAGTATTTAAACAGCACTAACCTTCGAAAATATCAACTCTGGAGAAGAATCAAATGCCCCGCTTAGGTTTTTAAGAGCTGATCTATTTCTGTTTGCTGCCTTTGTCGTTAGGACAAAACCCGACTCCCACCCCCTGTCCCATCTGGAACAAGAATCTTGCTTCTTGTTAGTTCTACCTCGGAGCCCCCGTGTTTCCCCAACAATAAAATGAGCACACACACAACACACAAAGCCTCTTCTCCTCGGCTCACTTGCTTGGAGAAGCAAGAAGCCACGGTCTGTTGGCGCCTTCTCCCCTTGGATCCCCTTCATACATAAACACCCCTTGATCTATGTGTCTCCAGGCTCTCCTGTAGAAATGGGACCGCTTGAAAGAGGGGGCGGGGTTGCAGAGGAGCCCCAGGGTGCCAGAGGGGAGGGCAGCAGCGGGGGCCTCGAGCACCTACCATGTAAACAAGATCCCCATCTGTCGGGTGGGCGGGAAGAACCGGTTCTCCACAAATCCCAGCTGGATGAAGTAGCTCATAAGCAGTTCAACCCCGGCCTCATCTCGGCTGGGTGTCCGGCAAGCCTGGAGGGAAAGGAACCATGGAAGATGGGGGGGGTGGGGAGTAGGTGAGGATGCAGCTCACGGCCAGCCCAGATGTCACACCTGCTATGTCTGTAGAGCCTGGGCCCCCGCTGCTGCTACCCTGAGCACTAGGAGGGGTGGAGAGGGCTGGGGTAGGCTCAGGAGTCCCTGAATCCAGCCTCAGATGTGCCAGGGGGTGCATCTGTTCCCTGCTGTGGCCAGGCTGAACAGAGGGTTCTGAAAGCACCTCCCCATCGCCTCCAACCACCCTCCATGGCAGCCACCCTCCCCTCCCTCCCCTCCCCTCCCCTGCCCACCACACACAACACCGCACCTGTCTCAGATCCATCAAATCAGCTATCTCGTCTTCATACAGGCAGCTGTCCTCACTGTAATGTTCCAGGATGAAATCCTGTAAGAAAAAGGACATGAGAGGCGTGCCTGGGTGGCTCAGTCGGTTAAGCGGCTGCCTTCGGCTCAGGTCATGATCCCAGGGTCCTGGGATCGAGCCCCGCATTGGGCTCCCTGCTCGGCGGGGAGCCTGCTTCTCCCTCTCCCTCTGCCTGCCTCTCTGCCTACTTGCTCTCTCTCTGTATCTCTCTGCCAAATAAATAAATAAAATCTTTAAAAAAAAAAAAAGAAAAAGGACATGAGATCCTGTAAGGTGTCACTGCAAACCATAAACAGGTAAAACAGGAATGTCTAATGTGCCCCCCTCCCCCTGCTTAAAAAAACATGTAGAGTTCATACAACCAGGAGATTATATGCTACGGTGATTTTCTGGATGGTGGGATTTATTTTCTGAGCTGCATGTATATTTAAAAACGTTCCTTTCGTTGCTTCAGTAAAAAGGAAAAGTTGAAGTTTTTTTTATTTTAAAATGTCTTTGTGGGGGCGCCTGGCTGGCTCGGATGGTAGAGCACATGACTCTTGATCTCAGGGTCATGAGTTCAAGCCCCACGTTGGGCATGGAGCCTACTTTAAAAAAATAAATAAAATATAATGTCTTTGCATCACATTCAAATGACTGTGTAAGTGACAATACGTTGGATAATTGTGGCAAACATCCCAGACACTCAGGAGCTCTGATGTCCATCCTGTGGGCCGCCTTCAGTACCTGGGCACAGGGCCTTCCTAGCAAAGGAAACTACCCTCAGGGACTGCGAGAGGAACCTTTGTGAGAGAAGCTTTGGGCACTTCCACAAATGAAGCACCCGGATCAGACCCCCTAACCGGGTCCCCAGTCCAGCGTTCAATGACGACTCTGTGAGTTCATTCAGGCATATGGCACACACAGATGCGCACCTGCTATGTCCAGGCACTGTTCGTAAGGCCTGGGCTCCATCAGTGAACAAAACAAAGACTTTTCTACAGCTTCTATTCTCACAAGGGAGCACAGACAATAAATGACAGGCATAACAAATAAGTAAATTAGGGACGCCTGGGTGGCTCAGTCGGTTAAGCGTCTGCCTTTGGCTCAGGTTATGATCCCAGAGTCCTGGGATCAAGTCCCCCATCAGGCTCCTTGCTCAATGGGGAGCCTGCTTCTTCCTCTCCCTCTGCCCTCTCCCCCCGCTCATGCTCCGTCTCTCAAATAAAAAAAAACTTAAAAAAAAACCCAAATAAATAAGTAAATTATATTATATATTAGAAGATGGCAAGTATGATGGGGAACAAACAAAAATAAAAATAGCATAAAAGGCATCGAGAGTGGCTTCTTGCATAGCATCTGCCCTAAGTGCTGGCTCTCCCTGGCTACCAGAAAGTGGAGGAAAGACATGTTCAACTGTGTTTTCTCAGGTGTCTGTGCATAGATTCTCATTGCACACTTTCTACACTAAAGCCCCTTCTGTTTTTTGTATGTTCCGTGCATACACACATACACACACACACACACACACACACACAATCACACATCCTTGTCTTATAAAAATGGGGTTCTTTTGGGAATGAATATACACATCTGCTGTGCTTTTCTTTTTAAACTGGCAATGCAGCAAATATTGGCATACGCCATATGACTTTAAAAAATTTTTTTTAAAGATTTATTTTAGAGAAAGAGAGAGCATGTACACACAGGGAGGGGAAGGTGCAGAGGGAGAGGGAGAGAATCTCCAGCAGACTCAGCACTGGGTGCAGAGCCCGACTCGGGGCTCAATACCACCACCTGAGCCAAAATCAAGAGTTGGACGCTTAACCGACTGAGCCACCCAGCCGCCCCTCCATAACACGACTTTTAATGATTATGTAATCCTCTGATGTAATGTGTGTACAACTCATTTATTAAACAAATAAATCGAGCACCTACTATGTGCTAGCCAATATATATCATGATAATCTTTGTTTGAAAATTTTATTTATTTGATAGAGAGAGACATAGCGAGAGAGGGAATACAAGTAGAGGGAGTGGGAGAGGGAGAAGCAGGCTTCCCCCCTCCGCCCCGAGCAGGGAGCCCGAAGCGGGGCTCGATCCCATGACCCTGGGATCATGACCTGAGCCAAAGGCAGATGCTTAATGAATGAGCCACCAAGGCGCCCCTATATCATGATATTCTTAACCTCATCTTGTTAGACATTTAAGTCACTTATATGTTTTCTGTGATTAGAGATTATACCATGATAGTCATCCGCAAGCACACCTCTGATTAGCTCCTCAGCATAAACTCTGAGATGCTTTGCTGGGTCCAAGGATATGCAGAGGCTCCTTCTGTTTTTCAATTTGGTCATTTTACCCAATTTTTCCTTTCATTTTATGATGTTGTCACAGATTTTCTTTACGACTTAAAGTGCTGATGTTTGTAATCAGCTCCTCTACTAATACAAAGATTTGTAAAATTTGAAATGATCTTCCACTAGAATTATGTTATTAGTGATGTTAATAAAGGTGAGAATGATCTGGAGGACAAAGTTCATCTAGGGTTTCTCCGATGACATCCCTGAAAGCAGTGTTAGGGGTCACCACTCAGTTGATGCTCAGGGATGAGAGAAACTGCATCCTTTTCAGGACAGCACATTGTTCTGTCAACTTCTGCTGTGGACACTGGCAAAAATTTTCTTAAAATGAGGAGACAAGTTACACTTAAGGTAAGTTTAAAAAAAACCTTTATGTTAATCTCATAAAAGTCAAAGAGAATTTTAGTAAATTCTAAATGCATTCCTAAGCTAGATTAAACATAAATGTTTAAATATTAAATATGTTATCATACTAAATAGTAGGATAAAAAATGTCTAGCTGAAACCCACTGTAAACATCAGGGATAAGACAAGGATTACATAACATCTATTATATGACACATTTTGAAGTTCTCTAGCCAACAAATTAAGACAAATATTAGAAAGGAATAAACAAAAATAATTTTTTTTGCAAAATAATGGCACATTTACAAAACCTAGAGCACGCCAACTGAAAAACTACTAAAATAATAGGAATTCAGTGAAATGGCCACAAAAGTAATAGATATAAATCAGTAGTCTTCCCCCTTTTTTTTGTTTTAAAGATTTTATTTATTTGACACAGAGAGACACAGCGAGAGAGGGAACACAAGCAAAGCGAGTGGAGAGGGAGAAGCAGGCTTCCCACCAAGCAAGGAGCCCGATGCGGGGCTCAATCCCAGGACCCTGGGATCATGACCTGAGCCAAAGGCAGACGCTTAACGCCTGGGCCATCCAGGTGCCCCAATAGTTCTTCCCTTCTTACATAAGCCATAACCAGTTAGAAAAATATAACTGGGAAACAATAACTTCCCAATTGCACCATCTCAACAAAAGTGCAATATTCCCAGGGATAAAATTAACTGAATTCACTAAGCAGTTAAGTATTAAGCTTTACTGAAAGACATAAATTATTTCATTCTTTCATGTATTCATTAAGGCATTTTTTTTAAATTTCCACTATAGTCAACATACAGTGTTGTATTAGTTTCATTTGTACGGTATAGTGATTCAACAACTCTACACATTACTCAGTGCTCATCATGGTAAGTGTGCTCTTAATCCCCATCACCTGTTTCGCCCCCACCCCCAACCTCCCCTCTGGGAACCAGAAGTTTGTTATCTATGGTTAAGAGTCTGGTATTTCGCTTGTCTCTTTTTTCTTTTCTTTTTCTTTTTTTTTGTTTTCTTTCTTAATTCCGTGTTTCTCTGATTGACTTATCTCACTTAGCATTATAGTCTCCAAATCCACCCAGGTGTTACAAATGGGAAGCATTAAGTCTTTTTTTTTTTTTAATAAGACAGACACAGTCCCTGCCCCGCATAAAACTTGCTATTTGTTGACATATCAACAATTAGAAACATGTTCATAGATGAAAACGTGCAATATGGTAAAGATACAATTTTGTCCTACATAAGCTATGAATCTAATGAAATTTCCATCAAAACCCAAAAGTACTATTTTGGGAAAACTTGACAAAATATGGAAGTAAAAATGTGGGGGAAAAGCCAAGAACATTTGGAAAAGCATGGTCATAAAGGAGCCTTGCCCTAATGTGCTACTAAAACACATAGGGATTAATGAAGGGGAGTAAGTTGGAGGGGGAGACGACCCATGAGAGACGATGGACTCTGAAAAACAAACTGAGGGTTCTGGAGGGGAGGGGGGTGGGGGGATGGGTTAGCCCGGTGATGGGTATTAAAGAGGGCACATTCTGCGTGGAGCACTGGGTGTTATGCACAAACAATGAATCATGGAACACTACATCAAAAACTAATGATGTAATGTATGGTGATTAACATAACAATAAAAATTATTAAAAAAAATAAAACACATAGGGATTAAACAGTGACCAATGGATAGGCAACGAAACCAGGCACGGTTCAGAAACAGATGGAAGTAGACTCGAGAATCAGGTGTCTTAACAAAAGCCAGCATTCTAAAGAAGTGGGAAAGGCCAGAGCACCCAGCAGGTCCAGACAGGAAGAAGGTGGCACCCACAGACACGGCATGCCCGATGTGAATTTAAGGAAAGGACTAATACAGTGGTGTGGTCAGGGTTAAGGGAAACCACAGAGATGGTGCAGAACCTTCGGGGCCATTAGGACCCCAGAGCTAAAGGGTCAAAAAGGAGAAGGAACTTTGAAAACGCGGAGAGATGGCTACCTGAGGTAGGCACCCAAAGTCACCAGGCCCTCCCCTCCAGGAATACAAAAGGAAGCCAGCTGAGCAGCCTGGAGAGTAAATGTCCCTGTCCTCCTAGCTCCTCCAGCCTGTTGTGGCATCCCTGGCACAGAGCAGGATGGACGAGGGTAGATGCGGGGGATGGGGGGAGGCAGTCACAGAGGGAAACGGACACCATCAGCACCACAGATGGCTCCTTTACATAGAGTTCAGGCGAAACTGGCTACCCATTTGGTGAAAATAAAAGATTATAGCCCTATACCTCATATTTTACCCCCAAAACGAACGCCAGATAAATTAAAGATTTGATGCAAAAACATTTGAAACAAGACAGTTGGGAGAAATAATAGCAAAATATTTATGCCATCTTGGCATGCACGGTGCCTTTCTGAACATTGAGGCAGAACTGTAAAGGGAGGGACTAGTAAATTCAACAACATAAAATCTTAGTGGCAAAAATAGATATATTATACTTTTTAAACTGGTTATTGCTTGTATAACAAGTTAAATTAAGGAGAGAATGTACTGAGAGAAATATCTGCAATATATATAACCAAGGAACCAAGGGTTAATATCCTTCACATGTAAAAGAACTCTTATAAGAAATAACAGCAAAACTGTGGAAAAGCAGACGAAGGGCAGAAACAGTCATTCTGAAATCAAGCGAAAGCAGTAAAGGGCAAAGAAACATACACAAGAATGTATCCAACTCTAGTACTGATCAGAGAAATGCAAACCGTAATGTTATTAGTTTGCCTGATTTCACAAAAATCAAAAAGATCCCATAAAAAAGTCCAAATGGTGAATGACAGCCAGCATAACATAAGGTGCAGGAAGACAGGCGGTCACACACAGCGGGTAGGAATGAAGGCAGGACCCCTTCTGGTGGGTAAGTAGGTCATACATATCTCCCACCTACCAAATCCACATCTAGAAATTTATCCAAAGAGAACACTGGGTGAAGTGTGCAGATGCTCAGTGGTGGGCCACGGACGACAACAAGCATTGGGAAGCTGCCGAAAGAATGAGATTAACAGCTACCCTGTTCAGCACCTACCGCCAGCAGATACCACTCAAGCGCTAACAGAGGGCAAGGGATGAGTTACACACCCTCATGAGTCAGGTCCCTGATTAGAGGAAGAGCCCCAGTGTCAAAAGATTAAGTGCTGAGCAGGTTACTGAGCTCAGGAGGGATGGATGGTGGGGCTGGGAGGGATCTTTCCACGTGTTGGTATTTTTCCGAATGTTTTACAATCTTATTCTTAATCAAAATAAATAAATAAATAAAGCTGTCTTTGAAGGCCAAAAAATAAAAAACCTACCCAACCAACTTGAATTCTCTGGAAAGGGAATTTATTTTGATGGTGCCTTTTTTTGAAAAGATGAGAAAGAGAGAGAGAGAGAGAGAGCGAGCGAGCATGTGGGAAAGAATGGAGGGGGCGGGGAGCAGACTCCCTGCTGAGCAGGGAGCACAAAGCAGGGCTCGATCCCAGGACCCCGAGATCATGACCTGAGCTGAAGGCAGACGCTTAACTGACTGAGCCACCCAGGCGCCCCTTGATGGTACCTTTTAATGAAAAAGCACAGCGTGAAGCTTTACTGACCACAAAGTGTCACACGGATGCACAGGGAGGCGCTAGACAAGCCGCACTTGGAGCTGTCCTCACTAAGCTGGCCGAGTTCTCTGGAGCACCTGCCTGGGACTCTCCAGCACACAACGTGGGAAGGAGAAAACAGAACGTCCCCAGATGTTCTCATTTTTGTATGACTGACATTTGAAGAGTCCCTTTTAGGCTAAAATGACATGGTTGGAAGGCTCAGCTGAACAGCACTTGGCCGTGCCCGCAACATGTGATTTTTTTTTTTTTCCACTGAGTTTAATGTGGAATCCAGCACATGACACGTTTGGATCCTTACAGATGCTCATGAAATCTCCAAGCTGCTCCAAGTCTCCCTCTAACACGCATGCACTCTTGCAGCCCTGGCACCAAGCAACAAACGGAATCGTAAAGAAACCACTCCACAGGGGCGCCCAGCTGGCTCACAGTTGGTTAAGCGTCTGCCTTTGGCTCAGGTCATGATCTCGGGGTCCTGGGATTGAGCCCCGTGTTGGGCTCCCTGCTCAGCGGGGAGTCTGCCTCTCCCTCAGCCTGCTGCTCCCCCTACTCGTGCTCTCTCTCTCTGACAAATAAAATCTTTAAAAAAAAAAAAGAAAAGAAAAGAAAAAGAAACCACTCTACAAAAGCCCCTAAAGACGTTTCCACATACGCAAGGACTGTCTTGAGTCTCATAGACATCTGTAAGTTCAGGCAGCCTGGAAATAATCAGCACAAAGCTTGCAGCTCCTGGGTTGTTTTCTACCCAGAAAATCAAATCTCATGTAATCCCGAGTCCTGTGACACTATCAATGTCCCTTCTCAAACTCAAAAAAAACCCCAAATTGACAGGGACCAGGACCTGGATGTAAACAAGGCAGCAGTCAAAAAGGCCCCGAGTGAAAGAGCTTCGGTCAACAGACTTACGGTCTCTGCTCCAGATGGAGGTCAAGTGTAGCAGCTTTGAAAGTACGAACTGATTCCTTTTAAAAGGACTGATTTTATAGTGCCCAACCTGCATGGGGTAAT
Source organism: Zalophus californianus (assembly GCF_009762305.2). Classification (NCBI taxonomy): domain Eukaryota; kingdom Metazoa; phylum Chordata; class Mammalia; order Carnivora; family Otariidae; genus Zalophus; species Zalophus californianus. The sequence continues at coordinate 41,526,353 of NC_045611.1, forward strand.
TTTTTTCTTCTCTAAACGAAAAGTAGTCCAAGATGAGTCAACTGACAGGGTTGCTATGCAAAGAAACCTAATACCTGGAAGGAAGCATTTTTCAAGACCCTGGGGTTCCACGCCTGTGCTGGGGGGCTCAGAGTCCAGCGCTACCTCCCACCCCATGTCCCCTTTCTCCTCCTAAATGGATGTTGGAGGTGATTTGTTAAAACTCAGAATGACGGGGCTGGGGAGAGGTGGAAGGGGAGGGCATCCCAGGCACAGGGAGACCTCTCCTGGCCCTGGAGCGGGGGTGAGGTCTCTCTGGGGCCCTGCACCAAAGCACCTGTTCCAATTCCCACCTGAACCCCCCACTGAACTACAGGCCTAGAATGCAGCGCCTGTGACATCGTCAGCATCCAGCCTACAGGCACAGGTGGGCCTACAGGTAGCAGCTGCTTACCAGGGACCCCCACAGTTAAGGAGGCCAGATACTGTAAAAAGCTGTTATTTGGGGGGCACCTGGGTGGCTCAGCCGGTTAAGTGTCTGCCTTTGCCTCAGGTCATGATCCCAGGGTCCTGGGATCGAGCCCCGCATCAGGCTCCCTGCTCGGCAGGGAGTCTGCCTCTCCCTCTGCCTCTGACCCACACCCCTGCTCATGCTCTCGCTCATGCTTGCTCTCTTCTCTCTCAAATAAATAAATGAAATCCTAAAAAAAAAAAAAAAAAGCTGTTATTTTTTTATTTTTATTTATTTATTTTTAAGATTTCATTTATTTATTTGAAATCAACTAACACTCGGCCCACTGAGCCTAAGGCCACTTGCAAGGGACACACAATTCCTAGTTTGTCTTTTTAAACAGTGAGTCTAGTGTCCATTGCTTTGAGATTTACCTTGAGAACGACAGAGAAGTCAACATCCTTGGTTTCCTTCAGGCCAAGCGGAATCAGCGGGACTGTAAATGCCTCCCTATAAGGAACACCGCAAGGTAATGAACATCAGGATCCCGGCCACTCTGCGCCCAGCAGCCCAGCTCAGGGCCCCCCGACCTCCAGACCCCAGTCCCACAAACTCTACTTCATGTTCCATAAAGAGGACTCTGGTTATGTGCCTGTCTCTGTTCTAAGCCCAATCCTAGCACCCTGTGACTTCTGGACTATGCAGCCTAACACATGAGGGCCTACCACCTTGACCTAGGTCCCGATCTCCACCCTTCTTTGAGTAACTATGCTGAGGACTTCCTGTGCCCCAGGGTCTGGGCCTGGGGTGTGCACTGCTCCCCGACCTGGGCACACCCACCCTGCCAGTGGACCTCCTTCATCAGCGCCCATCCCCCACCCTCCTCCCCCATTCCTCACCAGGGCAGGTCCTACCTCTCCTGCGGCCCTCCAATCCTGGGCTCTTGGGGCCCTCCTCTGATGGGGTGTATCCCCCTCTGTGTCCCATCACCTGCACGGGGAAGGCCTTGAGGGCCGGGGCCCCTTTGGACACCTAAATGCACCTAGCTCCACCCGTCATGCCCTGGCCGGCTACTTGCTCCCCACGTGGCTCCCCCCCAACCAACTGACCACTCAATTCCCCCACAGGTCACCCTGGAAGTATGCCCTGAGCCTACATTCTTAGGGACAGGGGCAGGGCCAACAGGGAGTAAAGGGGGCTCGGACTATGTTTTGCAAACAGAGATTTAGCTCCCTGACCTGTAACAGGAGACCTCCTGGGGCCGCTCAGCCCAGCTGGGGAGAAGGCCAGGAATGCTGAGCAGGGTGGCTGGACAATGCAGCTGTAAGCTGAAACTGTCTCTGTGGCCAAGAGAAAACCACGGGCTGCGCTAAAAGCAGGCGAGCTCCAACCGTGGGGGTGCGTGGCTTCCCCAAAGCCTGCAGGGAAAGCTGGACCCTACTGGAAGGGGGAGAGCATGGACCATGCGTCTCTCCTCTGGGCCCCCCAGCACCCTCCTGCCCTCACCCCACTGGGGCTGCAGACAAGGCCTGTTCTCCCCGGGACTGTGGAGAGCAGCCAGGGCACCCCAGCCCCAACCTTGCACTAACGTGAACTCCCTCCATGACCTCCAGCCTCGTGTTTTCTCATCTGCCCAGCCAGACCGTTTCTTCTTGGCCTGCCTCGCAGGAATGTTTAAAGATCAACTGTGCTTAAAAAGAAACAATCTGCTTTGAAAACAGGAAGGGGGCGGAGGCGACCCCAAGGAGTCATTATGAACCTGCACATCTCTCTCCCCACTCTTCCCGATGGCACAGGGGACTGACTGCCCGGCCACCGAGAGCCACTCTGTAATCGCAGAGGAGCATTCGTGCCTGTCTCTGCAGGCTGCCCTCACGACGGACCTCCCCGCACTCCAGGGCGGCAAGTGGGAATATGAAACATCCTCCATTCACCAGCAAAGTTGGGCCCTGCCTCGCTTACTCAAAGAACTTCGACCTTTGGGCAGGACGCTAGAATTTAATACCACAGCGGATATTTGGGGTTCTGATTAGGTGTTCAGAACCACACTGGGAGCCCAAAGGTGAGCGAGCCAGGACACATTGATGTCACAGAAGGAAGAGCAGAGGTTTCATACACTAACGCTTTCCCTCAGGCCTTAAAAAACACCCACGCGCCACACAGAGACTTGGAGACGATCAGGAAAAGCACACTCCAGAGGTGACTCAGGGTTCCCAAACGTCATCCTTTTGTGAATCCACAGGACTGGTTACTGACTGAGTCTCCCCTGGCACTCACGTACCTTTTGAGAAGGCTCACTTCCCCACACAGAGCTTCTCAAAGTTATTTCTCCGTAAAGATGGACTTGTCTTTCAAAGGTAGCTCACCCTGGGGAGGCTTTCTGAGCTTTTCTGAAGGCCCCGCCTCAATACCGTGCCTCCCACAAACACTCCCTAGGGGAGGCTTCTGAATTACGACATTTGTCTCTCAAAGATTTACTGGGGCACGTTTCTGAAGTGTCTCCTCAGGAAACTCGCATGGGTCCCCTTAATATTTGATGTAAACGATCCCTGACGAGCAGTTTATGTGTTTTTGCGTCCTATCCAGAATTCTGGATGACCCAGTCAGGCCCTGTGCATGGTGATGAGGCTGATAGGAAGAAGGGAGGGCAATGTGGGCCCCCACCTGGCAGGCTGGCTCTCCAATCCAACCACAAGGGTGCGTGCAGGGCATCTTTATGATACAGCCATGTGAGAGATGCCGTCTCTTCACCTGGACCCAGTCACACAGCTCTTCCCTAAAACTATGTCGCAAGGGTCCGAGGACAATTGGATACCTTTTTGTCCAACTCCCCAGGTATTTCCAACAAACGTCATCTGTTCATCCCTTGACTCTTGCACCATGCTCAATCCTCAACCTGACAATCCCTCTCTTCCCAAAGCGGGGTTGGCCACATCCTCAGGTCTATCTGAGCACCATCCCCTGATATGGCACGTTTTGAGGCTCAGAAAGTAACTAGAAGAAGCATTGCCCCCACTTACTCTGTGCTCTGGTAGACTCCCACTGAGATGTTGAGCCCCTCCAGCTCTTCCTTGAGCATCTGCAGGTCTGAGTTCACGAAGCTCAGTTCCAGGCGCACCTGCTCCCGTACCTTCTGGTTCGTAGCTACTCTGTTAGAAGAGAAGGGGGGAAAAGTGCCTTCAGCCAAGCTGCCCAGCTGCCAAGGGAGCAAACCTCCCAGGCCCCATAAGGAAGTTCTGAGGGTTCAGTTGCGGATGTGAGGGCCAGATGTGACCAGGTAAGATGTCTCCGAGATGCACCTGGCCTCTCTTGAGCCACTCCTGCCAGTAAATGGACCTCGGATGTAGCTGATAAACTGAGCTGCCAGACATGAATCTTAAGACACCCCTGCAAATGGGGCACCTGGGTGGCTCAGTTGTTAAGCATCTGCCTTCAGCTCAGGTCATGATCCCAGGGTCCTGGGATCAAGCCCCACATGGGGCTCCCTGCTCGGCGGGAAGCCTGCTTCTCCCTCTCCCACTCCCCCTGCTTGTGTTCCCTCTCTCGCTGTGTCTCTCTCTGTCAAATAAATAAATAAAATCTTAAAAAAAAAAAAAAAAAAGACACCCCTGCAAAGAATTAGCTTTGAGAAGAGAAAAGAGAACTGCTCCCAGCCACCCAAAAAGACCGTAAATTATCCCTGGAAAGGAAATGGGTAAGAAAACAGAGGAGGAGGTAATGCTCCTCAGCTCATTTTATGAGGTCTAGTCTTACCCTGACCCAGACCAGAGGAAGACATCACAAGAAAGCAAAACAATAAACCGACATCTTTCATGAATATGTATGCAAAAATCCTCAACAAAATATTAGCAAGCCAAACCCAGCAACATTTAACAAGGATTATATACCACAACCAAGTGGGACTTATCCCAGGATTGCAAGGTTGGTTTAATATCTGAAAATCAATTACTGTAACATACTATATTAATAGGATATAGGATAAAAACCACATGGTCCTCTCAATAGATACAAAAAAAGTCCAACACAGATTCATGATAAAAATTCTCAATAAACTAGGAACAGAAGAGAATTTACAAAACTCCATAAAAAGCATCTACGAAAACCCAAAGCTGGGCACCTGGGTGGCTCAGATGGTTAAGCGTCTGCCTTTGGCTCGGGTTGTGATCCCAGAGTCCTGGGATCGAGTCCCGCATTGGGCTCCCTGCTCCTTGGGAGCCTGCTTCTCCCTCTGCCTCTCTCTCTCTCTCTCTCGCTCATGAATAAATAAATAAAATCTTTAATAAAAAAAAAACCCAAAGCTAACATCATACTAGTGGTGAAAGACATGCTTCTCCATTATGATCAGGAACAAGGCAAAGACATCCATTTTTGCCACTTCTTTTTTTTTTTTTAAAGATTTTATTTATTTATTTGAGAGAGAGAGAATGAGAGAGAGCATGAGAGGGAAGAGGGTCAGAGGGAGAAGCAGACTCCCTGCTGAGCAGGGAGCCCGATGCAGGACTCGATCCCAGGACTCCAGGATCATGACCTGAGCCGAAAGCAGTCGCTTAACCAACTGAGCCACCCATGCGCCCCATTTTTGCCACTTCTAATCACTACTGTACTAGAACTTCAAACCAGTGGCAATAGGTAAACAAAGAAATTAAAGGCATCTGGACTGGAAAGGAAGAAGTAAAACTGTCTTTATTCATAGATGACATAATCTCGTATGTAGAAAATCCCAAGGCATTCACATTCACTAGAACTAATACATTCAGCAAGGTCACAGGATACAATTCAATCCACAAAAATCAATTTTATCTCCACTACCAGCAATGAGCACTCTTAAGACGAAATTAAGAAAACAATTTCACTCACAACAGCATCAAAAAGAGTAAAATATTTTGAAATAAATTTAACAAAAGAAGCATTAGACTTGTACACTGAAAACTACAAAACACTGCATATTAAACAGAGAGACAGTCCGTGTTTACACATTAAACGATTCACTATTGTTAAGGTGTCAATTCTCCCTAATTGATCAATTCAATGCAGTTCCAGTCAAAATCCCACTGAACTTTTTAGTAGAAATTGACAAATTGATCCTAAAATTTATATGGAAATGCAAAGGATCTAGAAGCCAAATAATTTTGAAAAAGAACAAAGTTGGAGGATTTATGCTATCGGATTTTAAAACTTACTATAAATCCACAGCAATCAAGATAATGTAGTACGGACATAAGGATAGGCAATGGAACAGAACAGAATCCAGAAATAAATCCTTACATTTACAGTCAATTGCTTCTGACAAAGGTGACAAGACATTTCAAGGGAGGAAAGACAGTCTTTTCAACAGTGTCCCCAAGATCACCACCACATTCCGTGATCTACTTGGAGGACTCACAGGACTCATAACATAGTTGTACTCATGGCTCTGATTTACTACAGCAAAAGGGAAAGGTACATGGGGTGAGGTCTGGAGGAAACCAGGCACAGGCCGCAAAGGGTCCTCTTTCCCAGGAGAGTCACATGGGATGTGCTGAACTCCTCCAACAGTGTTCTGACAACACATGTAAAATGCTCTCTACTCAGGAAGCTCATTCGAGCCATGGTGGTCTAGGTTTTTACTGGGAACTGGTCAGGTAGGCACTTGTCTCTAGCATGTTCCAAAATTCCAGACTCCCAGAGGGAAAGCAGGTACTCAGCATAAACCACACTGTTTGTGCAAACAGTTCAGGCACAGTGAGCCCCTCTTATCAGTTCTGGAAATGGTGGAAACGATCCTGAAATTAAGTTTCCAGACACCAGCCAAGGGCCAACCTTGCAAGCAGGCTTTCTAAGGATAGCTCTCTCAGGTCTGCTTTGATTAACTCTTTTCTGCACAATCAGCAAAAAACCTCAATCTAAATCTCATCCCATACATAAATATTAAGTCAAAATGGATCAGAGACGGGGCGCCTGGTGGCTCAGTCTGTTGAGCATCTGCCTTTGGCTCAGGTCATGATCTCAGGATCCTGGAATGGAGCTCCGTGTCCAGCTCCCTGCTCACCGGGGAATCTGCTTCTCCCACTCCCTCTGCCCCTCCTCCCCGCCCCGCTGGTGCTCTCTTTCTCATATGAATAAATAAAATCTTTAAAAAAAAATGGATCAGAGACTTCAATATAAGAGCTAAAACTCTACCACTTCTAGAAGAAAATACAGAAGAAAATCTTTACGATCTTGGGCTGGACAAAGTGTTCTTCACTATACACCAAAAGCACAATCCATGAAAGAAAAATCGAATTGGATTCTGTCAAATGTAAAAACTTCTGTGATTCAGAAGACACCATAAAAGAAAAAAAAAAAAAGAAAGAAAGAAAACACAAGCCACAGCCTGGGAGAAAAATATTTGCAAATTATATATCTGATAGAGACTTTGTATCTAGAATATATAAAGAGTTCTGCTGATTAAATAATAAAAAGACATACAATTTTTAACAGGCAAAAGATTTTTTTTTAAATTGAGATGTAACTGACACACATTATATTAGTTTCAGGTATAAAACATAATAATTCCATATTTATATATATTGCAAAATGATCAGCACTATAAATCTAGTTAACAGTCACCACCATAGTTACAGAATTTTTTCTTGCGATAAGACCTTTTAAGACTTACTCTCTTAGCAACTTTAAAATATGCCATACGCTATTATTAACTATAGTCACTATGGAATACATTAAATCCCCACGACTTGTTTATTTTGTAACTGAAAGTTTGTGCCTCTTGACCCCCCTTTACCCATCTTCCAAGCCCCAACTCTGACAAGCATCCATTTGTTCTCTGTATCGATGAGCTTTTTTTTTTTTTAAATAAAGATTCTACATATAAATGGGATCATACGGTATTTCTTTTTCTGACTTATTATCACTTAACACAATGCCCTCGAGGTCCATGCATGTTGTCACAAATGGCAAGACTTCATGCTTCTTTATGGCCAAATAACATTACATGGTATATATACACCGCATCTTCTTTATCACACATTCATCCATGGATGCAGCTTAGGTTGTTTTCCATATCTTGGCCATTGTAAATAATACTTCAATGAACATGGGGGTGTATATAACTTTTCGAGTGAGCGTTTTTGTTTTCCTCAAATAAGGACCCAGAAGTGGAATTGCTGGATCACATGGTAGTTCTAATTTTAGCTTTTTTAAGGGAACTGCATACTGTTTTCCATAGTAGCTGCACCAATTTACATTCCCCACCAACAGTGCACGAGGGTTCCCTTTTCTCCATGTTCTCACCAACACTTATTATTTCTTCTCTTTTTGATAATAGCCATGGTCACAGGTTCAGGTCTCACTGTGGTTTTGATGTGCCGTTCCCACTTGATGAGTGATGTTGAGCATCTTTTCATGTGTCTATTGGCCATCTTTTGTCTTCTTTGGAAAAATGTCTATTCAGATCCTCTGCCCGTTTTTTATTTTTTTAAAAAAGATTTTATTTATTTATTTATTTGAGAGAGAGAATGAGAGGGGTTAGGGTCAGAGGGAGAAGCAGACTCCCCACCAAGCAGGGAGCCCGATGCGGGACTCGATCCCGGGACTCCAGGATCATAATCTGAGCCGAAGGCAGTCGCCCAACCAACTGAGCCACCCAGGTGCCCCTCTGCCCGTTTTTAAATCAGATTATTTTTGTGTTATTGAATTGTACGAGTTCTTTATGTATTTTGATATGAAACCCTCATCAGATAGATGATTTACAAATATTTTCTCCCACTGCCTTTTCATTTTGTTGATGGTCCTCGCTGTGCAGTTTTGCAGTTTGCTGTAGTCCCACGTGTTTATTTTTTTGCTTTTGTTGGTTTTGCTTTTGGTGTCAAATCCAAAAAATCATCACCATGTCCAGGGGCTTACCCCCTGTGTTTCCTTCTAGGACTTTTATGGTTTCGGGTCTCATATTCAAGTCTTTAACCTATTTTGAGTTAATTTTTGTGTGTCATGTAAGACAGTGGCCCAGTTTCATCTTTTATACATGGCTGTCCAGTTTCCCCATCACTAAGACGCTATCCTCTCTCCACTGTATATTCTTGGCTCCTTTGTATTAAGTGATTTGACCATATATGCATGGGTTTATTTCTGTTCTCTCTATTCTGTTTCACTCATCTATGTGTCTGTTTTTATGCCAATACCACACTGTTTTGATTACTATAGCTTGTTATATAGTTTGAAATCAGAAAGCGTGATACCTCCAGCTTTGTTCTTTCTCAAGATTGCTTTGACTATTCAGACTCTTGTGTGGTTCCATGGAAATTTTAGAATTGTTTTATCTATTTTTGAAAAGTGCCATTGGAATTTTGATAGGGATTGCACTGAATTTGTAGACTGCTTTGGCTGTATGGACATTTGAACAATGTTAATTCTTCCGATCCATGAGCATGGGATATCTTTCCATTTATTTGTGCCTTCAATGTCTTTCATCAGTGTCATAGTTTCCAGTGTACAGGTCTTTCATCTCTCTTGTTAAATTTATTCTTAGGTATTTTATTATTTTTGATGCAATTGTAAATGGAATTATTTTAATTTCTCTTTCTGGTAATTTGTTATTGGTATAGAAATAAGACAGATTCCTTATATTGATTGTGTATCCTGCAACTTTCTGAATTCATGAAATGGACAAAGACTTGAATAGACATTTTACTAAAGAATATATATGAATGTCTAATAAGCACACAAAAAGGTATGTCTTGACTCAATATAAGGAAATACAAATTAAAAGCATAATGAGATACCAATACACAACTAGACTGGCTATAATAAAAAAGAAACAGTAACAAGCGTTGGGGAGGATGTAGAGAAACTGGAACTCTCCTCACACACTGCTGAATGAATGTAAATTACACAGCATTTTGGAAAACAGCTGGGTAGTTTCTAAAAATGCTAAATATCCAGGGCACCTGGGTGCCTCTTGATTTTGGCTCAGGTCATGATCTGAGGGTCATGAGACTGAGCCCTGAGTTGGACTCTGTGCTCAGTGGGGAGTCTGCTTGAGGATTCTCCCTCTCCCTCTCCCTCTGCCCCTCCCACCACTTGCTCTCTCTCTCTCTCTAATAAATCTTTTTTAAAAAAATCAATAAAAATGTTACACATAAACTTATCATACAACTGAGTAGCCCACTCCTAGGAATCTGTGACAGAAATGAAAATTTATATCCCAACAAAGGTGTATGTGATGTTTACAGTAGCATTACTCATAATAGGCAAAAAGTGGGGAAAACCCAGATATCCATTAACTGGCAAATTGGATAAGTAAAATGAGATATATCCCTAGAATGGAATGGTGTTAAGCAGTATGAAGGCATGAACTTCACCCAAGTCCTCAAAGCAGAATTTTGGACACCTGCTGGAAGACTTTACAGGTGCTCCCTCATTTTATGGATTAGGAATCATTGCAAAAGTAACACTGGCAATAATAACCAAGTACTGAGCCAGGCCTTGGGGGGCACATGCCCATGAACCATCCCGGCAAGTCCTCAGTCATTCCTCGGACCAGCTACTAGAACTTCCTCCTTTCATGAATGAGGACACCTGAGGTTCATCAGCCAAGAGCTCTAACCAGGGGAAGAAATGGTACATGATCACCTTCCCCGCACCAGCTGATGAAAATCCAGCCACCTGTCACAGGCTCGCTTTTGCTCACCGCCTGTTCACCTTTCCCCCAGAAAGTAAAATGCTAAACCACTTCCCCTACAGTCTGTCCTCTGCACTGGGGCTCTCCTTACCTTGCCACATATTTGAGCTCATCAATTTCTCTCCATGATGTGTTTATATGTATTCTCCCCCTTCTTTCTCTCCTCTGCCCATCACTGAAATCCTTTTCCTTGACCCACAAGCTTATGCCACGCCTCCTCAGAAAAAGCCATGCTTGACCCTGGCTGCAAATAGGACGACACTGGCCCTTTAACTACTCGGTACATCTTCACACATGCACATCTGGGCTTCCCAGCAGGGCAATGAGATATTCGAAGCTCAGTCTGGTGAATATCATTGGTTTGGATTTTGGTGGGGAGGGGCGAAAGCATGATTACCCATAAGAAGTTCATTTTATTTTTACTTTTTTTAAAGATTTTATTTATTTATTTGACAGAGAGAGTGAGAGAGCACAAGCAGGGGGAACAGTAGAGGGAGAGGGAGAAGCAGGCTCCCCGCCAAGCAAGGAACCCGATGCGGGGCTCGATCCCAGGACCCTGAGATCATGACCTGAGCCGAAGGCAGACGCTTAACCATCTGAGCCACCCAGGCGCCCGAAGAAGTTCATTTTATATCACAACACAGTATACACATACACATACATACCCCTAAAACAAAAGTCACACAAACCAAACTTTGCCACACATACAATATATGCCAATATATTTTATTCTACTCTAATAGCGTATTTTTTTAAGAGTAATATATGCAACTCTCCAATTCTGATTCTCTGACACCAACTGGGTGTCCAGCAATTCAATTCAACTCAATTCCTACAGATTAAAGGCTCAGTACCCCAAGACTGCCCCCACGTCAAGTGCCAGTCACAAGGCTGGGGGGGGGGGCACCTGTATTTGTGACCAACCAGCTACAAATCAAGGGTTCCCCCAACACCCTTCTATGATAATTTGCCAGAATGACTCAGAAAACTCAGGAGAACACTTTACTTACATTTACTGTGGTTTATTTTAAAGGACACAACTTAAGAACAGTCAGATGGAATAGATCCACAGGCCAAGGAGGGGTAAAGAGCTTCCATGTTCTCTCCAGGCACATCATCCCCCGCCCCCAGCACCTCGATGTGTTCACCATCCTGGAACCTCCCAAACCTCATTGTGGGGTGTTATATGGAGGTTTCACTATTTCATTATGTAGGCACAATTGATTAAATATTGGCCATTGCCAACTGAACTCAATCTTCAGCCCCCTTCCCCTCCCCGGAAGTCCAGGGGTGGCTCTGTAAGTTCTAATCCTCTCACCACGTTTGGTCTTTCTGGTTAAAAGCCCCATTTTGAAGGCCCTGTCCCCCCATTAGCATACAGAAGACAGGAGATTCCAAGGGTTCTAGGAGCTCTGTGCCAGGAACCAGGCATAGCGTCTTTATTTATTTTTAATTAGGCTCTATGCCCAACGTGGGGCTTCAACTCACAACCCCGAGATTGAGTCCCACACTCTACCAACTGAGCCGGCCAGGCACCCCCAAATATTTATTTTTTATAATACCACAGCAACGCCATGAATTGATTTTATCACACACCACAATCACAATCTGCCGCTTGTAAAATCTGCACCACAGAGATGTTTCTGAGAAGGTGACTGATTCACTAGCTGATAATGTCCACAAGGACACGAGGAAAGAAACTGGGAAAAGCTTCTTCTTTGCAACTGGTTTGCCTTTGTCTGAACCAACAGGTATGAAATGTGTTCCGAGTCACAGTCCCGTCTTCATACTGCCTGCCAGGAAGCTCAGAAACAAACTGTGGCCCATGTCTAACAAAGGATACAGAAGTTACAATGGAGAACAAGACCTTTGCCTTCTATTTCTTTCTCTTTCTCCCGGAAATTGGCATCGTCTTTTCCACATGGTGGGGGCTCAGCAAATTTCAGTTGATGTAAGAACAAATGGCAGTAAAGACCACTCTCTAGAAGCAATGGCGGGGGTTGGGAGGGACTGGTTCTCTGCAACAGAGTGGATTCAACTTAAATATAACAACTTACACCCTTGCCCAAATATCTGTAGAGCCTCCAAATAGACCAACTTGATTTTTCCACCTCTATATATTGATTTGCCACTTCTCTTCCCTCTTGACTTGGCAATTTGAGATTTAGGATTGGCAACAAATCAATGAGCTGCTCTTTGGACATGGACCTCTGTGTGGGTCACTCTGGAAAAAGGTAGTGGCCAGGTGGGGCTTCAGGGTCAGTCTCCACAATGCTAACCTTTGGGTACAAAGACGAATGGGAAACCAACCCTCGAGTGTGAGCTGTTTCTAGTACAGAGAATGATTTTTCACAGACTCACTGGTGGAAGGGGGCTTCTCAAAGAAGGTAAATCAACTGAATATGATGTATGTGCCCAGGCTGGGAGAATAGCCTGGGGTAACATATAAAAATAGAATCAGGTGACCCAAATTAGGAATTAAAACCAGAGCCTCAGTCTCCTCAGTACTGGTGCTCTGCATCTGGGCTGCCTTTCCAAACGACAACAAATTGTTTCTATGGGCCTCCTTGGAAGAACATGGCTTTTTTTCTCATGTTCCCTTGTTTGCAAACCTCCTCCGAGAAGCTTATGGCCCAATGACTGATGTTATAGCCCTTGAGGCCAACCAGGATGAGGGAGAAGGGTGTTTCAGCCCAGAGTCTCCAACTTAGATTCTCCACAGCCTCCCTCTGGCCTGGACCTCCAAGGAAAGGCTTCTTCCCTTGGGTTTTTCACAGAGTATGCACACACTTGCAAATGTCAAGAATGAGAAGGTGTCCCACTGACTCTATGACTGATCAGCCCAACAAGCGTGAATGGGGATGGAAGGCCGCATTCAATTATTTCCTGAGGGTACTGACGCATTCTTTCCCTGAATTTGGAGCTGCTGAGACCTCTTCTACCTTAAGAAGCTCCTACGTGGTAATGGCTTACTTCTTTGCTCCAAGTCCAAAATTTCTTTAACATCCAGTGTTTTGTCTTAAAGATGCAGGTGAATTTTGAATGTTGATGCATATACCTCCATTTGCTTTAGTGTAACTTTTTCCTTCCAAGTCTTTCGGTAAAATTGCCCCCTTCCCCCGCAACCAGGAACAGGCATGTTGAAAAGCACCAAAGACTTGCACCAGCTTCGGAGACCTTATTGGAACAGTTTGACCTTAACCCATCTGACCCCAAATCCTGCAAGTACCACCTGGTGGCCTCCTGTGGTCACCCAGCGAGGGCAGCAGATCAGCCGGTCTGGCAAGACATCTGCTCCCAGTGTAGCCAGTGTAGGAAGGGAGGCCTCAGGGTTGCTGTGAGCCCCAAAGGCCAAGGAGGGCTCACACACCACACAGCACAGACACACACCAGTCTCCCTCAGAACTGACGGTGTGAGCAGCCACTAACCTCGAGTCACTCTTATTACAGCTGACACTACCCTTGGTCACCCCCGGCCCAGAGCTTCATGACCCTCTGGAGCAGAGGTTACAAACTGGAGGTCAAGGGGGGCTTGTTTACTTGGTCCTTAGGGTGTTACTCCCCCCCATTCAACTATGCGCCAATATTTAAAATTCAACTCTCAGAAGATTCAAAAAAAAAAAAGGAGAGAAAAAAGTCAGATCCCTATCTTCTGCTAAAAAAAAAAAATCTGCAGACCTGGCAACCCTCATCCTCCCCTCCATCTGAGGCACACTGCAGGTGGCCCCTCCAGAGAGAGCATGTGCTCTGCACTTCGCCACTGTCCCCACCACTCCCTAATGCCTCACAGCACCAGGCCCAGCCCCTCCGGTCTTTCCCGAGCCCACCCAGCCCCTGTAAGCCTCAGAGGGGGCCAGCCCTGCTCTAAAAGGTACCAGTACAAGAGGGGAACCTGAGCCCAAAGACGTTAAACGCCCTGCCCTTATGCAAAGGCCCAGTTAGTGAAAATGGAACAACATGGCAACACACTTTAAATTTCACAAAGACCATCTCTGTTTCAGAGAAACAGCGGCACGTTTCCACTCCAGCTTTACTCAAGGGAGGGCAGGGTGCTAGGAAAAGAGAATATTGTCCTTGCTTAGCCTGGAAAAGTACATTTAAAATATCTGATCCCTTTCCAGTCAAACTCCAGGAAGCTCACAGACTCTTAGCAGATCTGGCTCAGAGGAGGAGAAGACCTTGAAGGGGTACAAAGCTTGGCTCCTCACAGGGCCTGCCCAGCCCCCTACCAATGCAGGTAAGCACTGGGACCCGGGCACTCTTGCATTTGGGGGACATCTTCCCAAATGCTCTTTTTTTAAAAGATTTTATTTATGTGAGAAAGAGAGAGAATGTGAGTAAGGAGGGGCTGAGGGAGAGATAATCTGAAGCAGATTCCACAATGAGCATGGAGCCCAAAGTGGGGCTCGATCCCACGACTGCGAGACCATGACCCGAGCCGAAACCAAGAGTCGGACGCTGAACCAACCCAGCCACCTAGGCACCCCCCCTCACACGCTCTATCTTTATCTGAGGGCCATGGAGGGACATCCGAGAACCTGAAAGCAGACAGGCGCACAGACCTCGGCAGCAGGGACAGCCACCTAATCAGCCACCCAGCGACAACCACGGGGCCAGAGCCGGACTTGGCTGAACGCCTTATTTGTTTTCGGGAAACCGTTGGTGCTGCTGGAGTCAGATTAATAAATACCTTTAGGGTTGTCTCTCACAACATTCTCCAGAAAGGGCCACTATGAACTTTTAGGTCACTGCGAAAATCATTAACAAGCCCACCCTACCCCTCCCCCCACCACCAGCTCCCTAACGGCCAACCTGACAATGAACTTGAACCACCGGGCCTTGGAGCCTGTTTGCTGCTATCGTTAAAAGAGCAAGACAGAGGGGCGCCTGGGTGGCTCAGTCGTTAAGCGTCTGCCTTCAGCTCAGGTCATGATCCCAGGGTCCTGGGATCGAGCCCTGCATCGGGCTCTCTGCTCCACAGGAAGCCTGCTTCTCCCTCTCCCATCTCCCCCTGCTTGTGTTCCCTCTCTCACTGTGTCTCTGTCAAATAAATAAATAAAATCTTAAAAAAAAAAAAAAAAGCAAGACAGACAAAACCACCCCGGTTCCCGCCTTAGAAACACCAAGGCCCCTGGTCAGAGGGGGCCTCCCTGACTGGCCTGTTTCTAAGGCTGTGCCACGCGGTCACATTTCCCTTTCATCGACACCCTAGAAAACATCACCTCTGACATCACTGGACTTATCTGCTCTGCATTTAAGGTCCCCCCACAGGAGATCAAGCATCCAGAAAGCAGGGCCTGCAGCCTTCTCCTCTTGCACCCCAAACACAGCCTGTCACTTCCTAGGTGCTCAGCAAATCCATTTATGGGGTGAATGAACGGCCCAATCCACTGCAGTCCGCTCCTGGGGAGCCACAGAGGCAAGGCTGCCCGCCTGCCTCCTTAGCCGCACCAAAGTGTCAACCAAAACCAGCCACCACAAATCACACCGGGGGGGGGGGGGGGATATGCCTGCAGCCTTCCCAGCACGGCAAGCTCAGCTGGCCCAGGGCCGCCGATCCCAAAATGGGGGCTTCTCCCAAGCTACACCGGATGCATGAGGTCCACTATACCGTGGATCTGACCGTCCCCAGCTCCAGACTTCTCTGGGGACAAAGACACTGCCAGACATTTTAAATGACCGACTCTTTTTTTTTTTTTTAAACCTGCCAGACAATTTTAAAAGGTGAAATGTCGTGGGGCGTCTGGCTAGTTCAGGCAGGGGAGCTTGTGACTCTTGATCGCAGGGTTCTGAGTCCAAGCCCCACGTTGGGTGTAGAGATTACTTAAAAATAAATAAGTAAATAAACTTAAAAAAAAAATAAAATAAGGGTGAAATGTTATAATGGCTTCGCCGTCCCCTCCAGTCACAACCTAGCTTCTACCCTGTTAAAGAAGTAGCCAGAGAAGAGGTTTCCAGAACCCTGGCCACGCCAGGACTTGTGTTCTCTGCTAGCCCACGTACATCAATGCCGACACAAGGCACTGTTGTTCCTGAGCTGGTGGCAGGTTTAGGTGGTTGGTGATACTATCCTCCAGGCCTTTGCAGGATCTCACAATAAAAATGAATAAAAGTAATTCAGGCACTTCGTAAAAGAACATCCAGACACCAGAGGAAGTAACATGACAAGTAAGAGTCACCTCCACCCCCATCCCTGATCTTGCCCCGCCCCCCCCCCCCCCGAGCTGACTCTAACAGCTTCTTTCTGGAAAAAGTCTCTGCGTGCACAAAAGCAAACATACCAATCCTTTAAACACATATGCAGGGCATGGTGTCCTGCATCTCCCTGTTCCCGCACTTAGTATCTCAGACATCTTTCCTAGGAAGCAGACACAGAAGGATTCACAAATGAAGCTGCCCTAAGTTTATGCCTCCTACCTTTACTGGGTGCTCAGGGGAGCAGCCCCTGTGGCGGAGCTGATCATGCTACTGGGCCGTATCTGACCATCAGAGTATCGCAGCTCTGTTACAAACACCTGGTTTGGTGTATTTGCTTTTCCCAACAGTCTCAGAGCAGCCTCTGGGCTCTCCAGGCCTCCAACGGTGCAGCTGACCCACTGGGAACACCCAGTATCCATATCCTGCCAGGTTTCCGGGTTCCCTCCAGGTTTGTGGGTTCCAGGCCCCTGCGAGCGCCCCATGTCTCTTTCTGAGACTGCAGGAGGCATCTCTCTCACTTGGCCGGGCAGCAGGCACAGTGTTGACCACCCAGTGCAGAAGGCGGCATGCAGCTGACAAGAGTTACCCCCAAACTCTGAAGGAAGAAGAAAAGCTACCCTCTATAAACAAGAGGAAGCTGACACACCTGTCTGGCATTGCACCAAAAGGTGTGGGGAGGGCTTAGAGCTGCCTGTGACACAGGTAAAGCTTCACTGAGTTCTAAGCTTGATAAGTATTTTCCCACCAGAGCCCCAAGGCCATGGGGCTGCACTGGGTCCTCTCTTTAGAGGGATGGACACTGGCAACAGAAATGGCCCATTCCCGAACAAATAATCCTAAAATTTGTATGGAACCAGAAGAGGCCCCGAACAGCCAGAGGAATGTTGAAAAAGAAAAGCAAAGCTGGCGGCATCACAATTCCGGACTTACAGCTCTATTACAAAGCTGTCATCATCAAGACAGTATGGTACTGGCACAAAAACAGACACATAGATCGATGGAACGGAATAGAGAGCCCAGAAATAGACCCTCAACTCTATGGTCAACTAATCTATGACAAAGCAGGAAAGAATGTCCAATGGAAAAAAGACAGTCTCTTCAACAAATGGTGTTGGGAAAATTGGACAGCCACATGCAGAAGAATGAAACTGGACCATTTCCTTACACCACACACAAAAATAGACTCCAAATGGTTGAAAGACCTAAACGGGAGACAGGAGTCCATCAAAATCCTAAAGGAGAACACAGGCAGCAACCTCTTCGACCTCAGCCGCAGCAACGTCTTCCTAGAAACATCGCCAAAGGCAAGGGAAGCAAGGGCAAAAATGAACTATTGGGACTTCATCAAGATGAAAAGCTTTTGCACAGCAAAAGAAACAGTCCACAAAACCAAAGGACAACTGACAGAATGGGAGAAAATATTTGCAAACGACATATCAGATAAAGGGCTAGTATCCAAAATCTATAAAGAACTTACCAAACTCAACACCCAAAGAACAAATAATCCAATCAAGAAATGGGCATATGACATGAACAGACATTTTTTCAAAGAAGACATCCAAATGGCCAACAGACACATGAAGAAGTGCTCAACATCGCTTGGCATCAGGGAAATCCAAATCAAAACCTCAATGAGATACCACCTCACACCCGTCAGAATGGCTCAAATTAACAAGTCAGGAAACGACAGATGTTGGCGGGGATGCGGAGAAAGGGGAACCCTCCTACACTGTTGGTGGGAATGCAAGCTGGTGCAGCCACTCTGGAAAACGGTATGGAGGTTCCTCAAACAGTTGAAAATAGAGCTACCATACGATCCAGCAATTGCACTCCTGGGTATTTACCCCAAAGATACAAATGTAGGGATCCGAAGGGGTACGTGCATCCCGATGTTTATAGCAGCAATGTCCACAATAGCCAAACTGTGGAAAGAGCCAAGATGTCCATCGACAGATGAATGGATAAGGAAGAAGTGGTATATGTACACAATGGAATATTATGCAGCCATCAAAAGGAATGAGATCTTGCCATTTGCAACGACGTGGATGTAACTGGAGGGTGTTACGCTGAGTGAAATAAGTCAGTCAGAGAAAGACATGTATCATATGACCTCACTGATATGAGGAATTCTTAATCTCAGGAAACAAACTGAGGGTTGCTGGAGTGGTGGGGGGTGGGAGGGATGGGGGGGCTGGGTGATAGACATTGGGGAGGGTATGTGCTATGGTGAGCGCTGTGAATTGTGCAAGACTGTTGAATCACAGATCTGTACTTCTGAAACAAATAATGCAATATATGTTAAGAAAAAAAAAAGAAGATAGCAGGAAGGGAAGAATGAAGGGGAGTAAGTCGGAGGAGGAGACGAACCATGAGAGACGATGGACTCTGAAAAACAAACTGAGGTTCTAGAGGGGAGGGGGGTGGGGGGATGGGTTAGCCTGGTGACGGGTATTAAAGAGGGCACGTTCTGCGTGGAGCACTGGGTGTTATGCACAAACAATGAATCATGGAACACTACATCAAAAACTAATGATGTAATGTATGGTGATTAACATAACAATAAAAAATTATAAAAAAAAAAAAAAAAGAAATGTCCCATTCCTTCCCTCCTGCCTTCTTCTCCTTTATACATCCGTTACCAAGCAGTGATTCTAGACCGGGCATAGTTTCTCCACTAGGCAACAGAGAAAACAGACACGTCCCATAGAAAGCAGGGAAAACAAACAGGAATGTGATCATTGGCTTCCCCCATCTCCAATCACACAAACAGGCTGGGTAAAATACTTGTCCTGAACATAATCAAGCTCTAGGCAAGGAAGGGCCTGCTCCAGGCACCAGCAACAAGGAGGGGACCCCCAAAGTTAAAAAAAACCCAAGAGCTAGAGAGGAAGCCGGGCAGGCCTGAGAGTTTCGGGACGGACAGGCCCCAGGAAAGGCTGGCTCCCCACCGAGGCAATGGAGCCAGCAGTCACTCACTTCAGGAGGTTTTCTGCTCCCGTTCTCATCCGCACAGCTTTCAGGATCTGCTGGTTCAAGGCAGCCCTCTGATTCTGCAGTCGGCTCCGGCCAGTTTGTGCAAGAGGATTGCAACCCTAAGGGAAAATGAGAGATGACCCTTCAGAGGTCAGCCACTCTAAACATGACGACAACGTTGAATATAACAGAAATGCTTTAAAAACTAACCTGTTCTGAAAATAAAAGTAACATCAAAATGGGAAATACACAAAATATCGAGAAGTATCAAAAGAAAACAAAAGTCACTCATAACAATGCAACTCCAAAACAGCCACTGTACGGTGGTTTTCTCCCTGCCCGTGTGTTTTACACGCTTATTGTCATTTTTCATATTAGTGCAGTGTTGGGAGTTCCCAAGACCAGCCCCACATTCAGATTCACTAAGACTCACAGGACTCAGCATATAACTGCACTGACAGCTATATGACGGCAACTTCGTAAGGATACAGAGCTGGATCACAAGGGGGAAAGACATGGGTAGGTTCTAGAGCAATCCACCAGCAGCCTCCCTTATGCTTTCCCCCTCCCATGAAGGGTCACACAGAGCATATCCTTCCCCCAGCAACAAAAACGCAGCCACGTGTGTATGATGTCACCGCCCAGGTTGGCCCATTAGAAAATCAACACCCAGGGTTTTTATTGGGGACTGATCACAAAGGCACCCCCTGCCTAGCACGTAACCAAATTCTAGACTCCAAGAAAGCAGGTGTTCCTCATAAACCACGTGGTCTGTGCCATCGGTCTGGGGGCGGTGAGCTAACCTTATCAGTTAGGGGATGAAGGGAACACTCCAAGAGCCAGGTTCCCAGGTGCCAGGGAGAGGCCAACCTTTGCAAGCAGACCTTCCCAAGAATAGCAGCCTCAAGCCTGCTATATTAACCCTTTCCTGCACAGTGGCACGTACAGTATATCAAAATTTCTCACGTAATACTCTAACATTAAACTTTCCTTTATTACGAAATGTTTCTCAAAACCATGATTTTAATGACTGAATACTATGGCCTTTTAAAAAAAAAACGATTTACCATTTCCTTATAGTGGGACATTTAGATTGCTTCCAAGTATCTGCTATTAGATATAATTACTTGATGCATATTTGTAAGCATGAATCTTTATAAACCTCTACTTTTTTCTTTAAGGTCCATATCTAGGGCAAAGGTATAGCCCTAGAAACTTCAAGACCTCCAGGTCACTAGCCTAATTACCCTCCAAGAGAGAAAGGCAATCCCTACCCCTTGTCCTCTCCCCCTTAGCCTTAGGCAACCACAAATCTACTTTGTCTGTATAGATTTGCTTACTCTGGATATTTCATGCAAGTGGAATTATACAAAATATGGTCTTTTGGGATGGGCCTCCTTCACTTAGCATGATTTTTCAAGGTTTATCCATCTTGGAGCAGGTATCAGTAATATACTTCTTTTTGTCCTGGACTAATACCCCATTATAAGTACATACCACATTGGGGCACCTGGGTGGCTCAGTTGGTTAAGTGTCTGCCTTTGGCTCAGGTCATGATCCCAGGACCCTGGGATGGAGTCCCATATTGGGCTCCCTGCTCAGCGGGGAGCCTGCTTCTCCCTCACCCTCTGCTGCTCCCCCTGCTTGTGCTCTCTCATGCTGTCAAATGGATGAATAAAATCTTAAAAAAAAAAAAAGGAATGTAGGACATTAATTTATCCATTCATCAGCTGATGGACATTTGGGAGTGTTTTCACTTTTTGGCTATTATGAATAAGGCTGCTTATCTGTGTACACATTTTTATGTGGATGTTTTTATGTTTTCCTTTCTCTCGGGTATATATCGAGGAGTGGAACTATTGTGCCATATGGTTAATCCTGGGTCTAACCAACTGAGGAACTGTCAAACTATTTTCCAAAGTGGCTATACGATTTTACATTCCCACCAACGGTATATGAGGGTTCCAATTTATCCATATCCTTGACAATACTAGTTATTATTTTTTTTAATAGACAATCTAATGTGTGTGAGATCTCATTATGGTTTGGATTTGCATTTCCCTGATGGTTAATGATGTTTAACATCTTTTCACGTGCTTATTGGCCCTTCGTGTATCTTCCTTGGAGAAATATCGATTCAGATATTGGCCCATTTTAAACCGAGTTGTCTTTATTTTTGAATTGAAAAGTATTCTTTTTATTTATCTTAGAGAGAGAGCAGGGGCGAGGGGCAGAAGGAGAGAGAAACCCAAGCAGACTCCGTGCTGAGCACGGAGCCCCACGCAGGGCTCGATCTCATGACCTGAGCTGAAACCAAGAGTCAGCACTTACCCAACTGCGCCACCCAGGCGCTGCCTGAAAAGTATTATTTTTAATCTTTGCCAAGTTGATATGCAAAAACAGGTATCCTGTTCTTCCAATTTGCATTTATTATTGGTAAACTTTTTTTTTCATAAATTATTGATCACATGAATTTCTTTTTCAGTGAATTGTCTTGTGTCGTCTGTTCATTATTTCCTAGAGCATTTGGACTGCAATGTTTCATTCTGAAAAGTTTAAGAACAGAATGAAAGTTTCATTTTAACCTACCGGTGTGCTTCCCACCGTCAGGTAAGAAGCCATGGGATCTGAGTGAGGGCTCCATTCCTTTGTGAAGCTTATCTTTAGATTCTGCCCACTGAGGGGGGCTGCGGTTACACCCCGGGGGGTGGCTGGTGGGCAGCACTCCGTTTAGAGATGTCCTTTCTCTGCAACTGCATCCCTGCCATTCAACTCGGCCCCACCTCTGCCCAAGCCATGCCCGTGGCCTCCACCCCAAGGAGGGAGAAGTTATTCAGAGCCCTAATCTTCTCAGGGATTCCCCGTATCAGTGGCCTTTGGACCAGTGGGTCAGAAACGAGTTAAGTTCCTCCTTCCACAAAGTTTTCTCATTCTTACTTGCCAGCAGGTCACCACCCACCTGCCCCCAGCAGCATCCCCAAGTTCCAATTACACATATATTCATAATCTGAATTGGAATGGTCTTACAGCTAACATCTTTCCAACCACTCAATGATCTCTGATTTAAAATAAAAATCAGGAAACTATCTTTTTGCAGATAGAAGACTGACATGTCTTTTAATGTGAAGCTAAATGAATATTAAAGTTCTAAAATAATGGCCCTCCTTTTCCTTTATGCTTTCCAAAATTACTATGAAGGGATGGTCTGATCTGACTCAAAATCACATGCTTCAACCCAAGCTGTGTTCCATTTTACAGAAAGGCTTTAATAACAAATTCCTTTATGTACATTCCCGGAGCTAAGATAAGCAGCCATTCCAGCTCACAGGTAAGAACTTTTTCCTGCTCCTATACTTTACCCAACTTCTGGCTGGCCCACAGATGCGGAGTCAGGTTTCTAGATAAGACAGAGGAATGCCTAGGATTAGATATGATTGAGTAATTGGAACCAAAACGACATTACTTCTTACTGACAGGTAGGAATGCTGGGCCAGCTGGAAACACTAGGAGCCCACAAGACTACATGGAAGCTTCTGGGAGCCCCGTGAGGCAAATCTGGGCAAGACTGCTATAAAGACCCCCTGGCATCTCCAGAGGCTGCTAGCTGTCCACTGGCCCCCACCAGTGGTTCTCTGCTGCTGGGAACCCACAGTCCTCACTCATGCCTTCCTTCTTGGTGGGTTCATAACAGGATGTTGAGTGACTGCAAACTGGAGGGGTTGTGCCAGGGCCCCAAGCAGCACCTGTCACACCTGCCTAGCCTGGGAACCAGGAATGGTGTGTTGGCGGGGGGGGGCGTTGCTGAACCATCCTGGCCTCGAGGGTCACAGTCCTACAGTGAAGTGAGTCTTTCCACCACACAGAGTCTGTTGGTTCCCTTCCCAGACTAAGGTGGGGGCAACTCCAACAGGGTTAAAATGCTGGAAGGATGGTCCCACAGCCAACACCCAGAAGAGCAAGTACACTAAGTAAAGCCTCAACTTCATCACATGGTGTGTCCCATGAGTCAGACCGCTGGTGTGGACCCTGGGACATTAGCCGAGATCCCAGTGACACCTCGGCTTCACCATATGGGATGTCCCATGAGTCAGCCTGCCGGTGTGGATGCTGGGACAGCAGCTGCGATCCCCCAGTTCTGAGGCTTGCTGGTCAAGTGAGTTACTCAAGATCCTCCGGGCACGGAGGGCGGGGCCAGGACTGAAGCCCATGTCCCTGCTTGCTGCCACTCTAAGGTGAGCCGTGAAGCAGCCAGCAGCAGGAATACGGGGGGGGGGGGGGGGGTGTGGAGGGGGGTGCCAGGACAGCTTGGCTGCGACCCCCAGACACCCCTCCCATGCTTCCCGGCTGAGCTGCCCAGCAACACTGAGCATCCTTTGGTCACAGTGACCTGTCCCATTCTGCCACTCTCCCACCTCACAGCCCTTGACAGTCAAGGGTGGTAACTCAATGCTCCCCCATCTCCTTTCCAAGAGGAAAAACACTGACTTCATGCCTACTCAGTAGGAAATTGAAGGCCCCTGGCCCCTGAGAGGGAGTGACCCTGACTCAGAGTGAGCACCTGACATAGGATAATCAGAACCCATCAGGAAAACATCTTCATTTTCCCCTACTGGCCTTTACCATCGGTGGGGAGTGTCTCCCCAGAAATGAAAACCAATCCAGGGGAACACAGCTGAGAAATTGTTCGTAGCAGCATTTGAGCCCTAGATCAAGCCAGACCTGGAACGATTCCTCCGGACTGCTGTTACAGGAGCCAATGCATTCCCTTTCGTGCCGAAGCTACTTTTTAAATTGAGGTATAAATTACACATAGTAAAACATACAGATTCTAAATATACAGTTCGATGAGTTTGGACAAATGTATAAACCTCTGTAACCACTACTCCAATCAAAAAGAACATTTTCATCACCCCCCAGGCCACCAACACTCTGGTTTCTATCACCACAGACTTCTGCCTGTCCTAGAACTTCAGATAAATGGAATCATATAGTACAGACTCTTCTGTGTCTGGCTTACTGTGCTTCAATATTATGCTTTGAGATTCACCCATACGGTTGCACTCATCAGTGGCCTGCTCCTTCTCATTGCTAGAATTCCATTGTAGGGATGCGCCACAGTGTGTTTATGTGTCATTTTGGATTGGATTTTTCTGGCATCTGCAATTAATTCTTTCATGAGTCCTAATTAGAATAAGTTCACCTCGAGTGAAAACTCCCTTTGTCAACATCTCCCTGGTGTGCCCTTTGCGCCTAGTCCCATCACTCAGCTGGGAAACAAGTATTTAAAAGCAATACCCAGGCGCAAACTGGAGGCACTTAATTTGCCAGGAAGGAAAAGCTACTCAGCCTACACCTTGCAGAGACAGACCTGAGGAAGGCAGAAAGGCCAGGCCACCCAGACGGCAGATGCAGAGGGAATGGAACCGTCTTTCCCTCCCCACACCCCTCCCCAACCACCCCCCCCACACCCTGCACTCAGGTCAGTGCCTGGCACCTGGCTCCCCTCACCCCAGAAAACCAGCACAGCTCTTCTTCCACACAGCCAAAGAGAAAGCTTACACACGGAGATGTTTCTGCAGCAAACTGAAGGCAGAGTGTGAACCCAGGGTCTCCAGGTCCAGCGTGAGACTGGGGGCAGGGTCGCCTATCTAGAGCTCCCCTCACACAGCATGTGGGAAAGAGGGTGCTTTTTGCCGCTCCTGTAGCACAAAGATACTTTCTCTGCTTCTGTCACTCCTTCCTAGTTATGCAATCCCCACTCAACCACCCAACTCTGGAAAACAGAACTGTCTGTGAGTTAGCCAGAAGCTGTCACCCTGAAAACACTGAAATAGCAGGTAATATCGTGCAATACGCACACACATCTAATTTAACTTTTCACCATGCTGGGATTCGGGGCAGGCTGGATGATGAACAGAATCTAGCTTTTCTGTATCCATAAAAAGTAAAGCGTAAGTCCGGCATTTTTCAAGAGCCCTCCTGCCCTTCCGGGATCTCTGCCGGGCATGGGGGCTGTACATCAAAGAGCACCTGCTCTACTTCGGCATCCCCAACCATTCACACAGGGCGGGGGAGACAAGGGGGGACACAATATGAAATCAACACTTTGCCATAATCTTTAACTAAAGGCTGCCTTCAGTCACTTCTACGAATCTTTACCATCACCTTCTGTGTACCACTCACAGTTGTTTTTCATTGTGTTGAATGAGTAACAAAGCTTTTACAAACCCCAAAATTTCCATGAATCAGATATATTTCCAGTTCCAACTAATGACCTGCTTATTTCAACTGGGAGGATTCACTCAGCCACAGTTAACGGTTCTTGTCTACAGAGCGCGTCTGTGCGGGGTAAGGGCTGGTATATGTGTGTGAATTTGTACACTTCTGTAATTACCTTTTTTTAAAGTTTATTTTAGTAATCGCTACACCCAACGTGGGGCTCGAACGCACGACTCCAAGATAAGAGTCATTCGTTCCTCCGACCCTGAGCCAGCCAGGTGCCCCTGTAATTACTTTTTTCTGGAATTACAATAATTCATGTTACTTTTATAATACAAATAATATCGGAGAAAAAGAAACTACTTCTGAAGTTCTCGATCACCTCTGCCCTTTCCTCTTCTTACAACCCAGTCAAAACCTGGGACTTGCTAAGGGCATACAGCCATAGTGAAGCGTGGATCTGACTGGAAAGGCCAGAAGGACTCACATCTCTCCCCCTGTCCCTGGTGCTGCAGGCAGATCTCGCTCCTGGCCGGTGCCCCTTGCTGCCCACTTTGCCACCCTATCCTGTGGCTGGGCTGCCCCTGCCATCCCACTGTCCCCTGCAGCGACCTCCAATGCAGCCTTTCTGTCACAAGACTCTGGCACCTGACCCAGAGAAGGAAGTGGTGAGGAGGCTAAGGCCAATGCCTCGTATCAACAGGTGGTGTCATGGGATCCATCCAAATAGCCCCACGAAGCAAGGGACATTTACAGTGTCACAGCTAGCCCATCACGCTGACTCTCCTCTGAGTCACCCTGGAAATTCTGTTTCTGCCAGGCAACTCCTCCTGGCCAGGATCCCACAGTGTGAAGAGTTATTTGTCATACACAGCCTCTGGACTGCTAGTGTGCGCCCGTGCAGCCAGGCAGGTGCTCCCCAAGGCCATGATCAACCTGGAGCCAGCCTGGCCTTTAGGACCTGGCTTAGACCATGGTGGTGTACCGGGTAGGGAGAGGGCAGCATCACCAACTTTCACACCCCTCTTCCCTCCCTCCCCATCTGGGAGAGGATTCAGGGCTCCAAGGGGATGGGTCCAGACACCTGGAGGGACGTTATCACTACCCAATAAAACTGAAGCTGATGGAGACCCCAGGACCCACACTGTGCTCTGTGGACCTAGCCCAAAAGGAAGCATCCCCACACACAAGTGTGCTCATAATTATATGATGTGCGTACGTGTCTAACACAGAATTACACTTCACTAAGATGAATGGTGCAGAGCGGGAACTAGGAGTTTCTAGGTAAAAAAAAAAAAAAAAAAAGAATTCTTCCTTCTCTGCTGGAGCCTTGAGGAAGCCCAGAGAAAACGGGTACCATAAACCAGGACACGGTGAACCTTGGGGCCCTGGCCCGCCTGGAGGTTTCTGTGGACAAGAAACAACTTCTCCTCCAGCTCTGGGGTAAAAACAATGGAGCTAAATTCATTTCGGGTCATTAGTATTCCCAAAGGATGAAGAGGCAGAGATAAGGACAGACAATACTGCACTTTGTCCTGATTCAATCCTTCCACACTCTGCTAAGACCTTTCATGGAGGGCCCTTTCAACAGCCCTGGGGAAGGGCTTTCTCGAGTTTTTCTCCAGCTCGTTTTCTCTTGGCCACAGACAGGATTTTCCTGCAGGTTTTAGGACAACAGCAGCCAGAGATCTCTGGAGACAGGACCTGCTCTAAGGATGTGGTGCCCCAGAAACTTACATTCCTCTGCATTAACTAGAACACGCCTTCTTCCATTCTCCCACTCTCTTCCATCAAGACGAGCATGAAAATCTGTTTGGGAAAAAGAAGCTCCCTTTCCACTGGTCTTTCTTTTAAGAAAGTAACGTATGGTTATAGAACTTGTGCCTCTATGTAAAGATATTGATGTAAAGGGAAAAAAGGAAAAACCAGTAAGAAGCCAGAGAAGAGAGAAACACATTGCAATAGACCAGAAAGTTTTCTGTGGGTTTTGTTTGTTTTTAATTCAGAGACCCCCCCCCCCCACTCCACCCCAGCTGCCAGCCCCAGGAGGCCAGAGTCTATACTGGTGGCCTGGGGCCAAGCTGTGTCCGTGTCCTCGGGCTCCATACAGCCAAGAGCTATGTGACCCCAAGAAGACCCTGATTTACTGGGGACCTCCCTTTCTGCCAATGATTGCCTTGTACATTCGGGGTCTAGGCCCTGCCGGCAGAGTGAACTTTTGGGCAATTTGTTTGCATTTTGTATGCAAGTCACACAAAACACAGTTGAAGCTCTGAATATGGACTACGGACCCCCCCCCCCCCGACAAGCCCCTCCCAAACACACTTTTTTGCTCTCTGCTCTAAAGCAAAGAAGCGGATTCCTATTCAAGCCTGGCCTGAGCTATCTATCTGGACAAAGCGCTGACTCCCAGCACTGCCCGCACCCCAGGACATGAGGCCCACCGCGATCAGCCACAGAAGCCAGAAGCCACACTGAGCGAGAGTCGAGTCTGCCCCAGCATCTGACAGGGGTCAGGCTCAGAGCTGTCACTCAATAAATGCTTTTTGAATGAATGGAGCAGAATGCCATTTTTGAGGAAAAAAAGGAAGGAGAGAAAAGACAGAATAAAGAACATTCGGATGAAAGAGAAGCCTGATTTCAGTAGCAATTAATTTGATGCTCTGAGTGTGTACAAAATTTCCCAAGCCCAAAGATGGGATGGAGGAGCTCACCCTGGGGGCATCTCCAGTCTCAGGGGTTCTTGGGTACTGCCCCTGGTTGGCTCATCCACCCCGGATGTGCAGCAGCTGTCTCCAACTTTTCTTTCTTTCTTTCTTTCTCTTTCTTTCTTTCTTTCTTTCCTTCTTTCCTTCCTTCCTTCCCTCCTTTCTCCCCTGAATCTTCAACCGTGCCCTCTGCCCCAAACTTCTTTTCCCACACAGCTTTAAAAAGGCTCTAGACTTCCTCACTCTGAAATGAACTTGCCTTCTCTCTCCTCTAATCTCCCGACTATCACCTTCTCTGCCCTTCTCCCCTCTGCACCCCACTACATTGGCTTTTGCCCCTGACTACCCACTTATTAGCTAACAACCCCCTAAAGAACTAAATCCAGTATTTTCCAGCGCTCCTCTGACTTGTCAACCCCACCTCTCCACGGAAAAGACTCTTCTCTCAGCTTCCTTTTTTTTTTTTTAAGATTTTATTTATTTATTTGATAGAGAAAGACACAGCGAGAGAGGGAACACAAGCAGGGGGAGTGGGAGAGGGAGAAGCAGGCTTCCCGCTGAGCAGGGAGCTCGATGTGGGACTTGATCCCAGGACTCTGAGATCATGACCTGAGCCGAAGGCAGACGCTTAACGACTGAGCCACCCAGGCGCCCTTCTCTCGGCTTCCTTGACACTGCAGCCCTTCTGGCTTGCTTCCCATCCCTCTGCTTGTCCCTTAAGTGGATGTATTATTCCCTTCTGTCTTGGGCCCCCTCACAACACCCCAGATGCCTCCCAACTGGTGCACCCCCAAAGCCGCATCTCCAGCCAGGGTGCTCTCATGCCTGTCAGGTCTGTAGAGTGGACTCCCCCGTGAGACCACCACTTGGATATGTCATGGGGGCCTCAAATCCACCTGCCCTACACCAGGATCCAGGTTCCCCCGCCTGGTGCCTGCGGGGTCAGGTGCCTGCCCATCCACCCAGACATCTCAGGCAGATAGTTTGGATTCCTGTCATCAGCACCTTCCCCACCACATCCCGTCTGTTAGCTCTTCCCATCCCCGCTGACACTGCTGTTGCTCATCATTCTGACCTCCTCACTAGGATCCCTGTCTCGAGGCTGGACCCCCGGTTTGAGTTCAGGGTGCAGGCTGGTGGTTAGGATGGGTGGTGAGGCTGTGTTTACACAGCACTTTATAACTGACTGGAAAGTCCTCGATGGTATCAGAGCAGGCAGGGCAGAGATGATGGAAATTTCAGGGAGCTAAACCCCCATCCTCCCTGGCCTCTCCCCCAGCCCCCATTCACAGATCACTCAGCTTTCTGGGACATGAATCTTTCACATCTGGTCCTTCTTGAAACACTCGAATGGGTCCCTGAGGTTCCCTGGTTCCTTAGCAGGATGCATGGCTCCGAACAGCCTCGTTCCCACTTAAGGCTGCACACCCTCGAGGGTTCCAATTCATGCCCTTGCCCATGCTGTTCCCTCTACCTGAAGCACTCTTCCTACTCTTTTCACCTGTATAACATCTACCTTTCATTCAGGGAGCATTTGTTTTAGGTCAAACTGGCTCAGATCACAAATTGAGAAGGGGTTCAACGTCAACACCTTTTAATATTCTGGTACAAAAAACATTTTGGGGGCTGGTATGATGTAGCACAAAGATCATTACAAGATCTCCTTTTCAAAAGAGATGTTTCTAATTGTAAACCAGTGTTTCATCTTATTTTGCACCCACGATTCTCCTAATGACCACCAGAGAAACTGCATCTAAAAACACCCAACCTTGCATCCTTTCCCAGCTCCCCTGCCAACCAGGCCATCCCCTCTCTTTCAAGCTGTGCTCATCCTCCCCTGGAAAACCTGTTCTGGAAGACTTGGGGATGGAACCCTCACAGGTGTTCCCCTCCCTCTGTCATTTCCCCCAAATGCTGCTGTGGGTCCAGACTTCCACCTGTTGAGAAAAGAAACGATTCGGGGGGGGGGGAAATGAAGTCCCAGGAAGAGACAGCAACTTGCTGAACACTACACAGGAATTTTGTCAGGGTGGCAGTCAGGTTCTGGGGCCTTAGGCCCAAGATCTAGGGATTCCCAGGCCCCACCTCCTTCTGCATTTCCACGGCCTGTGATCCTCTGTCCCAAATGCCACACATAATTAGAAGTTATAATCCTGTAATTCCATGATGACATCTTTAAACTTAAATATACTTTAAAACTACTCTTTTTTTTTAATGCTAAAAGCAATTTAACCAAAAAGTATTTTTCCCACTCTAACCTCACCTGTTTCTAGTTCCCTTCCTGTCCTGCACATCCCGTGGGGCCACTGCTCCTCACCCAAGAGGAAAAGCCCAAAGCCTGTGTCAGGTGAAAGAAGGAAAGATTCCAAGTTCGTTTGCCGACTGGATCGTTAGGCTTTTTAACAATTAAGGATTGTCTCGTGGGAAACAGTTTCACTTCCCTATTTATAATTAGGCACTCCGCCTGCTGTCCTATAAGCTATAAAAACAAAACAAAACAAAAAAAACCACAACAATCTCTCAACCTACCCAGTCAAAGCTGGCCAACCTCCAAAGGCTATTTTTAGACTCGCTAGAACCTCCAAGGAGGCAGGGTGGAAAGTGTCACCGTGTCTCTGGGTTCGAAAGCATCTTTGTACTGCAGGCCTGGCCACCTGCGGGCATCTCCGCGCCCCCACCCTGCGGGCTGTGGTCGCTTTTGAGGGACTGGGCTGCCGGGCTGTTATCCCAGCGGGCGGGTGGCGCGGGGTGTGCCGAGGCGGGCAAGGACGTACCAATCTCCCGCGGAGCCCGCACTCTTTGCAGGTCTCTCCAACAAACAGATAAATCCGCTCTGGCATAAAATGAGCAGGGGCGAGGCCGCGCCCCCAAGTCTGCTGCGCGTACTCCCTCCCAGGCGACTCGGGGCAGAAAAGGGGGCAACGCCCGAGGTCACCTCCCACCGACAAATCTCCCCTGCCTTCTAAAAGGCGAAGAAGCGGACACTTGGAAGCGTCTGGAAGCAAGAGGAGAACGCCAAGCCACCTGGAGTGATCCCACTAACTCCACCCGCGCCCCGACCAGCGCTCGGGTTCAAGGTGGGCTCCGGTCCCAACGTGCCGCAAGGCCGCGGGAGCCCCCAAAACTAGGCATTGATCCCTTCCCCAGTCGCGCGGGATCGCCGGCCGGAGCGGCCACGGGCACCCCTCCTTGCCCCCAGCCTCTGCAGCCACCTGCGCGGGGCAGCCCCAGGCACCCCTCCCCGCCCCCCAGCCCCGGAAGCCACCTGCACTGTGCCTGCGGGTTCTCAGCCGCCCGAGCCCTCACCCGGAGCCTCTGCCCCGCCCGCCCCAGGCCAGTGCGCCCCCTCCCCCTCCGGGCCTGGTCAACCCCGGCCGCGCGCTCCCGCAGCCCCCTCCGCAGCCTGGGGGCAGGAGGTCGGGAGCTCTCCGTAGGCGGCCCGCCCACCCGAGGCCACCCACCTTCCGAAAGTAGCCGTCGCTCTCTTTTTCCAGCGGCTGGGGGCCCGCGGGTAGCAGCGCGTCGGTCATGCTGGCGGTGCGGACGCGGAGGGCGGACTAAGTGAGGCTTTGCAGCGCGTCGTCCCGGGAGGGCGCCGGGATCCGCCCCCGTCCTGCCCCGCCCGCGCGGCCGCCCCTCCAGCCCCGCCCCGGGGCAGGCCCCGAGCCCTGGAGTCCCAGCCGGGTCCGCCGAGACCACGCCCCTGGCCCCGCCCCTGCTCCGGATTGGCCGGGCGGAGCCGCGCCCCAGGTCCGAGGCTCGCCGCGGGGAGAACTGGGGGCCCTGGGCGCCTCACTCGCTTTCTCCGAGCCTCGCGGCCCTAATCTGGGCTTCGATACTGTGTCAGCCCTGCGGCACAGAGGCGGGCCGGGGGTCTCCGAGGCTGCAGCAAGGCTGGAGCTAGGAACCCGGCGCCTTGTCTGGAGCCCCGGGGGTAAACGCGGTGCGCCCGGATGAAGTCGTGGCCCCTCCCTGAAGGAGCACGGACACCGCGGGGACAGTGACCAAACCCGACGCCACGTAGAGGGCGCGGTGGGAGTGCTGGACCCTGAGCCGAGCGATCAGGAACAGCTTCCGCCTCGCGGGGACCCGAGACCGAGTCGGGGACGGGGAGGAAGAGTTCGTTGCGCCCCTGCGGGCCTTAGCTGGGTGACTCAGACCTTTTGGCGTGGCGGTCAACCCCATTATTCCCCCACCCTCGCTGCAGAGACTAGGCAGATTCACTGCGGGTCGCGGACCGCGCTGGGGGATCCCCAGAGTCTTGTGCCGCAGAGACTGGATGTCCTCGAGTGCCTTTAACTACCACTTCAAACCTCAGTTTTCTCAGCTGCAAAATGGGGTCAGATCGTGCTCCCTCGAACTGGCCGAAGGTATTGCGACGAAAGTGCATATTAAAGCCCTTAGGCTGGGGTGTAGACGCGCCTAGTTTAGGAGTGAAAGGGGGACGCCTGGGTTCACACCATCCTCTCACCAGCCCACCCCACGTTGACCCGTGGACTCCAGGGCCAGATGCCTGGCGAACACAGTGCCTAGAACCTGACGCCGGAGCCGGAAGCCCCCCAACCGCCCGCGGGGCCACGCCCCTCCGCGCGGAGTTCTTGCAGTCCCTAACCCCCTCCCCCAACCGAGGGACACTTTTGCGCAGTTGCTACTGTGTTTGGCGGTCGCGGTAGATGCCCGCAGGTAGAACGGAATACAATCTGCTTTCAAAACAAGCCAACCATTTCCTTCTCTTCAAAAAAACGGGGGGGGGGGTGGGGGCGACGGAGAGGAAGGGGGGCGAAGTGTGTGCATCAGGGGTTGTTCAAGAGTTTTAAAGTAAAGAGTGGCAACAACCAAGGACAAACGATCGAGTAAATGTAAAACAAAAGCAAAAAAACAAAAAACAAAACAAAAGAAACCAACCACACAAACAAAAAACCAAAAGAACCCCTGAAACAAAAAACCCTCCTCATCACTGCCTGCAGACTCTGAGATGCAGCACAAGAAAAGGCCTGTCCAGAAAGGACTGTTTTAATTCTAAGAACCTGACCAGCTCAGGGCCAGGACAGGTGTTTGGGAAACTCTGACTGATGCAAAAACTCCCTGTCTCTCTTAAGATCAGAAATTGAGTATTAAACAAAATAGCATATGTTGGTCATCCTGTAATAAATCCATTGCCCTGGAAACACACCAGGCCGGTGCTGGGAGTTTAAAAACAGTCTCTCCTGTTCCCCCCACCCCGGGATCCTAGGGTGGCAGGTCACTCTCTTCTATCTGTGCTATTATTACTACCGATAATAAAGTTAATAACAGAATCTCTGCTCTAGCTGCTGAAAGTTCATAGAGATTGTGTTTCATTCTCATGACCCTTCGGCAAATAAAAGGATTAAATAATCTCCATTTGACCCAGGAGAAGACCAAGTCTCAGAGAGTGAAGTGAGCAAGGGCATAGTCCCCGTTAGTGGCTAAGATCGGTTTTGGTTCAATGACTTCAGTCATTCCCTATCACCTTAGATTTTTGTCATCTCCTACCACCTTGAAGCTCCATTTGCCTTTAGGATTTGTCACATATATGTGCCACTTGCACTATTACTGACTTAATAGTCTTCCTTAAAATTACTCACATTATTTAAACAAATTTTATTTGAAAAGACAACCATGTCGGGACACCTGGGTGGCTCAGTCCGTTAAGCAAGCATCTGACTTCTGTTCAGGTCATGATCTCAGGGTCCTGGGATGGAGCCCCACATGGGCCTCTGTGCGCAGCGGGAAGTCTGCTTCTCCCTCTCCCTCTGCTTCTCCCCCTGCTTTCTTGCTCTTTCTCTCTCAAATAAATAAATAAATAAAATCTTATTAAAAAAAAAAGTGAATCCAGGGGGCGTGGGTGGCTTACTCAGTTAAGCGCTGGACTCTGGGTTTCCGCTCAGGTCCTGATCTGCCCACTCAGGTCATGATCTCCCCACTCAGGTCATGATCTCTAGATCACGGGGAATGAGCCCCAGGTGGGATTACTCGCTGAGGTGGAACCTCCTTGGGATTCTCTCTCTCCCTCTCTCCCCTCCCTCTCCCCTCACAGGTGTGCAGTCTCTAAAAAAAAAAAAGTGAATACAGTGAAAACCAAAATCTGTTATTTAATATAGCCTGACACCATTGCCTTCCTGAGCTGCTTTTTTGATTAAAAAGGAAGAACAAGAGAAAGAGGCATAATGTTAAAAACACACCAGCCCACCCTCACGCTGTCTCCCAGCATCCTCAGAGGAAAAGGAGCACTTTCCTGTGAGTCCCAGCAGGCCACGTGAACCATCTGAGAGTTACTCCTTGGGGCTGTGCACATCAGACATCTCTAGCATTCTCACGGCTCATTGCAGGGGGGCCCATGGCCTGAACCCCATATCTCTGATCCCACTATGATCAGGGAATGAGAACTGTTGTTGCTGACCCAGCAGGAGAGTAACATCTAGCCTTCTATTTGTCACCCCTGCTGGTGGTATGCATCACAAGAACTGCCAAAGAGTCCCTGCGCTCCTAACAAAAAAAGCTGGGGTGAGAATTTCTGAGGTAGGCAAAAGGTTAAAATCTGAACTGCAAACAACTGTTTTTGTCAAGCCAGTGGTTGACTGTCCAGGGACCCAGTTTCTCCAAGTAAAACGCAAATCCCACCACCTAATACCTGCTTGTTGACAAAGGAGCATTAGCTTCTCTGATATATATCTCCTCTTGGAGAATCCTATGAAATTTGCCAAATTTAAAGAAGAAATTACAAGTAATCCTTACATGACTAAAATTCATTGTAAACTATAGACCAGATTTTGCAATTTTTATTCAAAAATTCTTAGAAACTGAAGCCATGTGGTGCGATGGAAGTATACCAACTACAGAGGCTACCTCAGGCTTGGCAGGCTCTGCCACTGAGTCACCTTGGCCAGATCCTTTAACCGCCTTGTGGCTTCAGTTTCCCCAGCTATAAACTATGGTCTTACACACAGCTGTTGTTTATTGCATACTTACACTATCCCAGGCACTGTGTTACGCACTTTGTGTACATGATCTCCATTGGTCCTCCCACAACCCTAGAAATGGGTACTTTACCATCCCCATTTTACAGAGGAAGAAGCTGAGGCTCAGAGGTCATGAGCCTGGTAAGCTAGACTGTCTGGTGCTATATCATACACTGTGCTACATTACACTGTTCCTGTGATTATTTAAAAGGAAGGCTACTTTGGCACACTGAGAAGTGATTAAGGATTAAAATAAATGAGCGACAGATGGCAAAAAATGCCAAATATTCAGATAATGTGGAGCAACCAGAATCTCATACATTGTGGGAGTATAAATCCTTAGGACCACTTTGGAAAACTGGCATTTTTCTAAATATATCTAAAGCAAATATATGCCTAACTTGTGATCCAGCAATTCCAACTCTAGGTAGATAACTCAGAGAAATGCATGCATGTGTTGTGTTCACTGTAAAACATGTACAAAAATGTTCACAGCTGCACTTTTTTGTTTTTAATCTTATTTATTCATGAGAGACAGAGAGAGAGGCAAAGGGAGAAGGAGGCTCCCTGCTCCGATGAGGGACTCAATCCCAGGACCCCGGGATCACGACCTGAGCTGAAGGCAGATGCTCAACCGACTGAGACACCCAGACACCCTGCACTTTTCAAAATAGCCCTTAATTAGAAACTACTTACATGCCCATCAACAGTAGAATGGGTAATTGTGGCATACTCACATAATGAAAAATTTTACACAATGAAAACGAACGTAGTACTATTACAAGCAACAGGTATGTTGTGAGCAACATATTTTGCCCACAAATATATCCTTGAGTAAAAGAAGCCAGAAAATAGTGTATGATTCTACTTTATATGCAATATAAAGCAGACAAAAAGTTCATTCTGGGACTATTGCTTCTGGGACTCAGGAAAATTTCTATTTCTTGATCTGCCTATTGTTACATGGATGTGTTTACTTTGTGAAAATGAATAGAACCATGTGCTTATGATTTGTGCACTTTTCTGTACATATGTGATATTTCTTTTTTTAATGATTTGTTTATTTGAGAGAGAGAGCACACACATGTGCACATGCAATGAGTGTGCACAAATGGGAGGAGTGTGCACGAATGGAAGAGAAGCTTCAAGAAGACTCCCTGCTGAGCATGGAGACCACCATGGGGCTCCATCCCATGACCCATGGGATCATAACCTGAGCTGAAACCAAGAGTCTGACGCTAAACCAACTGAGCCACTCAGGCACCTCTATATGTGATATTTCAATAAGAAAACTCAATGCAGGGGCCCCTGGGTGGCTCAGTTGGTTAAGCGTCTGCCTTTGGCTCAGGTCATGATCTCAGGGTCCTGGGATAGAGCCCTGAGTGGGGCTCCCCGCTCAGCCGGGAGCCTGCTTCTCCCTCTCCCTCTGCCTTCAGCTCCTCTGCTTGTGCTTTCTTTCTCTTTCTCTGTCAAGTAAATACATAAAATCTTAAAAAAAAGAAAAGAAAACTCAATGCAGGAAAATGAATGACGCCGATTCCAAAGCATGTGGAGCAGGTTTCTATGGACCACGAGGAAGAAATTACTTCATACCCAGGTGATTCAGCACATCTTCCT
This sequence comes from Zalophus californianus, assembly GCF_009762305.2. Taxonomy (NCBI): domain Eukaryota; kingdom Metazoa; phylum Chordata; class Mammalia; order Carnivora; family Otariidae; genus Zalophus; species Zalophus californianus. The sequence continues at coordinate 41,563,133 of NC_045611.1, forward strand.
ATCTGCAGTTTCCTGATAAGATTCTGAGATTTCTCCCTTTTTGCATGTCTAAGAAAGGAAGGGTCTGTGGTGTTTAGGCTGCTATAGTTTGCATAAAACACATGTTGCCTTTAGGTTCCTGCTGCCAAGAATCAGGAGTATGAGGTTGTAAGGGATCAGGGTCACAGATGGAGCATCCAGTCATCCTAGAAATATCCAGGAGACAACTGAGAGCTACTCTTTGAGGAAGCTACAGGGACCTTGAAGGGCCCTTGTTCCCCTGAACCCCAGCGATCAGGAATCAGAAAGTGGTTATTAACATTTTACCAAATGCTTAGGATTGTCAGGAATCCAATTGAGTAAAACTCTCAATAATGACTTTATTGGGTTTTTCTTGCCTGGTTAAAAGCTATAAACTGTACAAAAATAGGTTTGGGTAATTTAGAAATAAAATCATGGACCTTCACGATTTGTTTGGGTGTATGGATTAGCCGCCAATCTTCTTTACTGTCAATATCTACATTTAGACTCAGAATGACAGTTGATGGGCAGATGATCCTGGGACCCTGCCGGGCTTCAGGAAACAAAAAGATGCCTTTCCCTTAGTACATTGGTACACACTAATACATACATTTAAAATCAAAACCAAGCCACTGACATAAAAATGTTTTGGAAAAAAACCCCAGGGATGTAGTTAAAAGCAAAAACTCAAACGGCACAATGTGGTATACCTGCATCCCTCCTACCCTGGTGTACTTTGATCCGTGGCCTCCATTGTTACTGGTTTCTTCCGGGAGTTTACTGGAGATATGCTATGCATATCTCCGTATGTGTGGATGTATCCACACTGTGGATATAATAGCCACAATAAATTTGGCTATTTGTGTTTTCTTTCAATATTACTGGCAGCACCCCGTGGACTCTGTCTCACCCCTTGTTTTGCTCATTTAACAACACAAATTTGGCTATTTGTGTTTTCTTTCAATATTACTGGCAGCACCCTGTGGACTCTGTCTCACCCCTTGTTTTGTTCATTTAACAACACATGTTGGAGATCATGCCTCACCAGCATTTTTTTTTTTAAAGATTTTATTTATTTATTTGAGAAAGAGAGAATGAGAGATAGAAAGCACGAGAGGGAAGAGGGTGAGAGGGAGAAGCAGACTCCCTGCTGAGCAGGAAGCCCGATGTGGGACTCGATCCCGGGACTCCAGGATCATGACCTGAGCCGAAGGCAGTCGCTTAACCAACTGAGCCACCCAGGCGCCCTCACCAGCATTTTTTTTAATGCCTTAGACTATTCCATCATATAGAAATGTAATTGTATAGTATAGTAATTGTTCCAGCAAATTACCCCAAATCATAATGGCTTAAAAATAAGAACAGTTAGTTTATTATTATCTCTCAGGTTTCCAGGAGGTGGCTGAACTCAGCCAGGAGGCCTTGCATGCAGCTGCAGGAAGTGGAGTCATTTTGAATCTCCCTCATTCAAACATCTGGCAGTGGATGCTGATGGTTAGCTGGGGCGGGGGCTTGGTCACAGACCTACACAAAGCCTCTCTCTGTGGCCTGGGCTTCCTCACAGCAGGGAGGTTGGGTTCCCAGGGCCAGCATCCCAAATTGAATCTGCAAGTTAAAGCTTGGGTATGGGAGATGTAATGTTACCACTTTCGCTGTAACCTTTTGGTCAAGCACTTATGGAGCCTAGATTCAAGGGGAGGGAACATAGACTCTATTCTCAATGGGAGGTGTCAAACAATTCTGTAGCTATTTTTAAAACTTGTTTTAAAACATCTTTTGTTTTGGGGCGCCTGGGTGGCTCGGTTGGTTAAGCGACTGCCTTCGGCTCAGGTCATGATCCCCGATTCCCGGGATCGAGTCCCACATCGGGCTCCCGGCTCAGCGGGGAGGCTGCTTCTCCCTCTGACCCTCTCCCCTCTCATGCTGTTTCTCTCTCTCTCTCTCTCAAATAAAAAAAAAAAATCTTTTGTTTTTAAAGTCATGTACCATGACTTATTTAACTAGCTATCCATTCTTTTTTTTTTTCAAAATTATTTATTCAGTGCTTATTATGTGCCAAGCACTGTTCTAAGTTCTGAGGATACAGCAAAGAAAGTAAGAAAAACTGGTCCAAATCAATGTTCTTGTGGAGTTTACAGTTTTGATGCAGAGAGAAAGACAGTAGACATATATCAAATTATATGGAGTATTAAAGGTGGTAAGTGTTGTGGAAAAATGTAAAGTGGGATAAGGGGAATAGAGAGTGTAGCAAAATGCTTTCTTTTTAATTTTTAAAAGATCTTATTTATTTATTTGAGAGAGAGAGCGGGAGCACGTTCTCCTGCACTACGGGTGGGGGAGGGGCTGAGGGCGAGGGAGAAGCAGACTCCTCACTGAGCACAGAGCAAATAGGGGTTGTTTTAAAAATAGGGTTAGAGAAGACTTCACTGAGAAAGTAACCTTTGAGCAGATAACTGAAGAAGGTGAGGGAATGAGTCATGTGGCATCTGGGAGAAGGACATTCCAACCCAGGGGAACAGTGAACGCAAAGGCCTTGAGATCAGAGGGTGCTTACCGTGAGTGCTCAAGCAACAGCCCCACTCCCAGAGATTCTGATTTCGAAGCCCTGGGGGATGGATAGAGGGAATTTTAACAACATCCTGATGATTCTGACTCATGCCAACTTCTGACCCTCATTTTGAAAACCTGGGCTTCATCTGGATTTCATCTCAACCTCACAGCTTACTAGCTGAGCTTCGTCTTTCCCTTCTGTAAAAAGGTGTTTGGGGGTGGGATAACAGCACCCCATTTGAGAGATGGTTCTTTCTTTTTTTTTTTTTTTTTTTTTAAAGATTTTATTTATTTATTTCAGAGAGAGAGAGAATGAGAGATAGAAAGCACGAGAGGGAAGAGGGTCAGAGGGAGAAGCAGACTCCTTGCTGAGCAGAGAGCCCGATGTGGGACTCGATCCCGGGACTCCAGGATCATGACCTGAGCCGAAGGCAGTCGCTTAACCAACTGAGCCACCCAGGCGCCCGAGATGGTTCTTTCTTTAGGTTCAGTAGGGACGTCCTGAGCGTCCCCACCCCACCTCACAGCAGCCTTTTACAGGTCTGTTGGCTTTTTGTTTCCCTTTTCTCGTCTTCTTTCTCTTTTTAGTATTCTTCCCTGTTTTCTTTTTCCTTTTCCTTCCTTCCTTCCTTCCTTCCTTCCTTCCTTCCTTCCTTCCTTCCTTCCTTCCTTCCTTCCTTCTTTCTTTCCTTCTTTCCTTCTTTCCTCCCACTCTCTCTTTCTCCCGAGTTGCCTTAACCATGGACATCGGAGTTCCAGCGTCTGGAAATCCTTCCAGAGGTTTGGGAGAGGACTCCACCGATACAAACCTCAGAGTGATACTCTATAAAGCGCCTATCTGTGCGTATCTGGAAACAGAGGGCGGGGTGGGAGTGAAGGTGGACGGGAGGTTGCTGGCAGGGAGAGGGGCTCGGGGGCCAATGGGTCGGGGCGGGCAGACAACACCGAGCACCAGCCACGCGGCGGGACTTCTGGGTGGCTCCCAGCTTCTCCCAGGCGCCTCCTCCTGACCGGCTCCATGCGGAGCTAGGATGGGATGTCATGGCTGCCAGAGCCTCCGAGGCAACTCCTGCCGGGTCCGGCTGTCACAGGACGGGTTTGAGAACTCCCAGGCACAGACCTGTGGCGACAGGCAAGCCCGCCTGCACGTTCCTGCACCTGCACTCATAGCTTTGGTTCACGGAGGAGAAAGGGCTGAAGGCTTTCGGCCCTTCGAGGCTTCCGTAGCGAGGGGGCGGGGCCCGGAAGGGGCAGGATGGCGGCGCTGGACAGTGACAGCGATGAGGACTTGGTCAGCTATGGGACAGGCCTGGAGCCGCTGGAAGAAGGTGCGGGCCAGATTGGTCGCTGGGTTCTGTGAGAAACAGGTCCAGGATTCGGGGCAAAAACACTCAACCCTGTGCCGGGCCTCGGGTGGCCCCGGGGGCAAGGCTCTCTCGCTACTGGTGTCGGGAACAGAGACGAGAGAAACGTGCGGTGTGCTTTCGGAGTGCTCACGTTCTGGAGGGATGGATGGGAGACCCTGAGGGTGGGAAACAGAAAGATGACGAAACAGGCTCGTGTGAGAACAGGGGGTGGTCAGGCATTGTCTACCCTAGGAGAGGACGTTTGAGCTCAGACTTGAAACAGGAAGGAACCAACCGTATGAAGATCTGGGTAGGAGAGCATTTCAGTTAGAGGGAGCAGCAAGTGCAAAATTTTCTCGAGTCAGAGCCAGTTTGACAAATTGAGGGACAGGCGGGACTGTGTGGGTGGAGCCGACGGCACCAATGGGAGACTGGTAGAGATGATGTTGGGGGCAGGGGCTGTATCTACTTGGTATGTTAAGGGTGTTTGGATTTTATACTAAGTGTAGAGGAGTCATTGCGGGGTTTTACACAAGGGAGAGTTGTATATTTTAAGATTATTTCGCGCTGGATTTTGAGAATAGGCGGGTTGGGGGGTGGTGGGCAAGACTGAAGGAGGGAGATTAGCAAAAAGAAGTCTGGAGATGAGGATGGCTTGGACTGGGTTGTTAGCACTGGCAGGGATAAGTAATGGTCTGGGTAGAGGTGTAGGCTGAAGGCAGAGCAGACTGGACTTGCTGCTGAAATGTGGGGGTGAGGGCAAGGTGAAGTAAGGTCCTCTCCCATGTTTCTGGTCTGATGGCTTAACGACTCGATATGTTCAGCAATGTATTTGGTGCCCAGTAAGGACTGATGGTAGTGCTAGCCCTGTGGGAAGGACCAAGGAAGCATGGTAGCTAGGAGTTACTTGCAGGCCTTCTGTTGGTGGGATCTTATTTCCCACCCTGACCACATCTTACCAGGTTAGTTGTACTTCTGTACTTTCCACTGATGACCCTTTTTGTTCCCTACAAGTAGTTCTAACCATTAGAAACTTTTGCTGGACACTGGCCCTATTTCTACCCTCTACTTACAAAAGACAGAGGGACACTAGTCTTCTGAAAGCTTCTTTGTGTTTGAAGACAGCTCTTGCATTTCCTCTAAGACATCTCTGTACTACACTCAACATCCTCTAATATATTCAGTTTAAAGTCCTTGAAACCCCAATTTGTCAGAGCCTTTCTCCAAGTATGGGACCAGAATGTGGGTAGAGCAGGGCTACCATTGGTATGTTCTTCATTCTAGACTGTAGTTCTTTATTTTTTAAAAAGATTTTATTTATTCATTTGAGAGAGAGAGGACAAGCTGGGGGAGCAGCAGGCAGAGGGAGAAGCAGACTCCCCACTGAGCAGGGAGCCTGGCGCGGGGCTCCATCCCAGGAACCTGGGATCATGACCTGAGCCGAAGGCAGACACTTAACCGACTGAGGCACCCAGGTGCCCTCTTAGACTGTAGTTCTTTAATACAAGCAAAGATCACATTAGCCTTACTGGCAAACGCATCACCTCATGATCTCAAAGAATTTGTTGACAAAGATCCTGTATTAGAGGAGTTTCAAATCTAGTTGAAAACAAAAGTACAAGGTGTGCAAGTGCTACCTTATCTGATATAGACAGGAAATAGCCTACACAAGCTAGCAGAGAAATCTGAGAGAGCAGGATGGGATCCCTTGAAAACTGGTTAGATTTCACTATGCAGAAAGAGGGCAGGGGTTAAACATGCATGGGTGGAGGTTATTGCAGCCAGATTGGGCAGCTATTTATACATTTCTATATTTCTTGTCTTACACTCATTTCCTTGTGGGTGACACATTGTACCATCAACTATTTGATCTATATTTTTCTAATTCTTCCTCTTCGATCATGCACAGAAACTGAAGTGAAGCCTAATGGCCTAACCATGCTTTTGAAATGGAAGGAAGGGGCTTTGGATTTGTAGATCCTTTTTGCCCCGACTCTAAGATCATTCTTTAACTTCTCAGCACTGGAAGTTTTTGAAGATTGAGTCATTGTTTCCTATGCACTTTGAAGTGTAAATGCACTCTGAGTACATTTTACAGTATAACATACTAGCCAATAATCACTTTCCTTCTGCTTTGAAGTTTTAGTGACAGGTTAGACAAACATTAGTAGAGGAGGAACTCTACCACTTAATTAAAGTTGCTGGCCCTGACAGAAAGGTTTACTGGTTAAGAGACAGGGGCCAAAGTGTCTGTCACACACAGACCCATAGGCACATAGGCTCTCTGGCCTGCAAGGAAGGGGCACCAGCACTTACCTACTCTCATTAGATACTTTTAGTTGGCTCTGGAATTCTCCTCATCTCTGGTTTATCCTGTACTCAGATTAATTTTAGGACGATTTTCCTCTTTGACGTTATGACTTTCCCACTTAACACTATCTGTGGCTCCCATCACCCCCAGGACATACCATAGACCCCTAAGCACTGTGTTCAAGGCCTTCTGCCCTGTCTGCCCTTCCAGTTCCATCTTCTCCTTCCCTGCCTTCTGGTCAGACTAGACTACTTTTTCAAAAATATCTGACATTATCTTTTTAGACTTCCTGTTTACTGATGGAGTTAATGCTTCTGTTGGGAATTGTGTCTCTATCAGTAGCTATCAGATTCTGCTCATGCTGAAGGACACTGTGATGTGGTCCTTGTACATCATCAGAAGAGTTCCTATATATTCAGGTCTCCTCCCCTGGGCTCTGAGGGCCCTGGAGGCAGGGACAGAGTTGTGGTTAGTTTGCCACACCCAGGGTCTAGTACAGGGCTGCTTCCATGGTGAAGGATAGTATGGGTGATATCCCTGGCTTGGAAGTAGAACTGAGATCTGATGCAGCTTTGTACTTACTAGCTGTGGACACTGGGGCAGTTACTGAATCAGAGTGTCCTTATCAGGTATAATAAATGAGATAATATGTGTGAAAAGAAGGGATTAGTTGTTATTAGTAGCAGTAATTATAAGAGGGCCTGGCTAAAATGTCACCTCCTCCCTGGAGTTTTCTCCTGATGTGATTAGAGGTGGCACCTCCTCCTCAGGAGCTCTGTGGGCCCCCGCAGGCCATGCTGGTCGGCCCTCATTATCTGCCGCCACAGTTTCCACTTAGCTGTCTGCAGATCTTATCCCCCCTTCCTGATTAAGAGCACCTTGAGAACCAAGCAAGAATAGCACCTCGCATTGGCAGGCCCTGCCCTCTTACCTTAACCCAGTGGTTCTCAATTGGGGCTGATTTTGCCCCTCAGTGGACATTTGGTAAGGTCTGAAGACATTTTTGGTTGTCATGTCGGAGGGCGGGGCATGCTTACTGCCTGGCATCTGGTGTTCCAGGCCAGGGATGCTGCTAAACATCCAACGGTACACAGGACCGTCCCACAACAAAGAATTATCCAGTACCAACTGCCCATAGTGCTGAAGTTGAGAAACCCCCCTTAGCCAGTAGTCATGCCAGGTGCACACGTGGTAGTGGATCATGCGTAATTCATTTCTAAGAAACAGTGACGATCTTGGATTAGGGGACTCAAGTTGTAATTCAGTTCTTCAGACTGAAATGAAATCGTAGCTGATGTTGACTGAGCTTCGCTATGACTAGACACTGTGCTCAGGCCTGTGTGTGTGCACCAGCCTACCAGGTAGGTTCTGTTTCTTACCCTACTTTTACAGTTGGGGAGGCTGAGACTTGGAGAGTTCGAGTAACTTGGCCAAGTTCACCAAGCTAGCAAGTAGTAGGAGAGGGGGATTTGAACCCAGATCTCCTGGTCTTCAGAACCTGAGCTCTTGACTGCCCTGCTATGGGTTATACTCCAGAAATGACTTAAAGACCTCACAAGCTACTAGGAAGAATTTAGCACTATGAGGCTAGAAGTTCCTCTATTTTTTGTTCCATCTTCCAGAAGGAGTAACTGGCTTAATTATTGAATTAACAGGTACATATGGCCTTTCCTACTGTATATAATAATAATAATAATAATAATAATAATGGCAGCTAGTATTTTTAAAGTGTTTATTGTGTATCTCTTCTTGCTAAGTGCTTTATAGGCATTATCTTATTCAGTTTGCATAACAACTCTATGAAATAGCTATTACTATTTGTGTCACCCCCATTTTACGGATGAGGAAATTGAGGCATAGAGAAGTCAAGATGATGGAAGTCCTGGTGTTGGGAAGGTGGGGTGACAGCGCTGTGACTCTCAACTCCGTGCTTTTAACTGCTCTATAACTTGCTTTCTGTGCTGAATGTTTGAAAATAACTTTATGGTTACTTTTTATTTTTAATAGATTCAGAATTCTGAATTGCAGTTGATAAAATTAGTTAGTAATGTGGGTCATAGCGCCTGAAAGTTGAAACCTAAGGAACTTTTAGACTTTACTAAGTTCCTTTTCGCTTATGTGTTGTAGCAACCCACCCCTGTTCAGCAGAGCAGGAAAAGAATTAAGTCTAAAGAACAGTAACTATGGAATCAGGAGATTGCCAGAAATAAGGAACCTCTTAAGATTTGGGGAGAATGGGCAATACCAAAGGAAAAAATCTGGTCTCAGGTTGCTGTGAAGTTCTAGGAGAGATACAGAATTGTTCCTTCTGTCGCAAACCTCTGCCATGTGCCAGCCCAGCGACTTGCCTCTACCGCTGCCAGTAGGGTTCACCTCCATCTCTTTGAACCTCCCCCCTACCACCACCGTGTAGTTCAGTTTACATGTTAGAATTTTGTGGGAATCGGGCCACTTTTGCTAAAATGTATGTCTAATACAAATAAGAGATATCTATAATTGCCTTAGAACTATAAAGAAGATACCATGTGTTACTTTCTAAACTGTATAAGCAGGTAAAGTCTAAAAATAAAAAACTTAATTGATATTGTTATACCTGAGGGGCGTCCTGGTGGCTCAGTCTGTTGAGCATCGGACTCTTGCTTTCAGCTCAGGTCCTGATCTCAGGGTCGTGGGATCCAGCCCTGCATTGGGCTCTGTGCTCAGTGTGGAATCAGCTTCAGATTCTCTCTCCCTCTCCTACTGTCCCTCCCCACCACTCTCTCTCTCAAATAAATAAACAACTCTTCTTTTTTTTTTTTTAATTTTTTATTAATTTGACAGAGAGAGACACATCGAGAGAGGGAACACAAGCGGGGGGAGTGGGAGAGGGAGAAGCAGGCTTCCCGCCGAGCAGGGAGCCCGATGCGGGGCTCGATCCCAGGACCCCGGGACCATGACCTGAGCCGAAGGCAGACGCTTAACGACTGAGCCACCCAGGTGCCCCAATAAACAACTCTTCTAAAGAAAAATTGTTATATTTGAAATTACAAGAAATAAACAGTTCATTACGTTTAAAAAATGACATTTTCCCTAAATTTTTTCTAATCCACCATCCCTTTCTCTCTCATTCAAAATATTTTTTTCAGGTGAAAGACCAAAGAAACCAATTCCTCTTCAGGATCAGACTGTCAGAGATGAAAAAGGAAGGTATAAACGATTTCATGGAGCCTTCAGTGGAGGTTTCTCTGCTGGGTACTTCAACACCGTTGGCTCAAAGGAAGGTATGATTTTCCTGCTGATAGCTATAATATTGCTGAAGCAAATGACTGAAATACCATGTTTCTTTCCTCTTCCACCTCTCCCTTTTTTTAAATAAAATACTTCTTTAAACATCTTAATACACACACCATAGACTTTTGTGTTCTTTCAGTGTTTGGCATGTTTGCAGAGTCCATTGGTGTGTTGTTCATTACCATCTGTGAGTGAAAGTTTTCCTTCACTTAAAAAAAAAGATACATCCTAACCAGATGGTTAAATGATGATCGTGACTTCTGTTTTGTATCGCGTCTTGCCACACACGAACTGCTGTCACACAGATTCACTCAGATAATCTTTGTTTCACACAACTCAGTGACTGAGGAGGGCAGGTGTCAAAGCTGTTGTGTAGGTGAGGCCACTGAGGGTCAGAGCCACTCCCTCCTGACACTGGGGACCACAGCAGCACTTGTCAGTACCTGCCCTTGACCCGAAGAAAAATCAGTTACAGCTTGCACATTATGCAGTATTTAATAAGTTCTGCATTGTTTAAAGTAATGCATGTTTTTTAAATGTTCTCACATAGAAACTGAAGAAAATGGCTTTTATATGTCAGATATGAGGATGGGATGAACTGAGTAACTCCTGTAGCAGTTGTTAAGAATAAGATGGGGCACGTCTTTTATAGATACGTACAATAACTTGTATAGAACAACAGTACAATAGAGATGAAAAAAGCAGTACAAGAAAGAACCAGCCACGTAAGAGAAATAGTTGGGGTAAATAAGGTGGTTTAAAGTTCAGTATCCAGGATGTATAAAGAGCAGTGAGCAAATGATCAGAGTATTTGAACAGTTTACTCCAGAGGTGATAGAAACGCTGTGGAGTATTCAGCCTTACTATTAGGAAAGGCAAAGTAAGGTAACTAAGGCACTATTAAACTTGCACACTTATTTTTAACATTACAAATGTAAAAACTGGCAGTAGGATTATGAAGAAAGAAGGACACTAAGAGACAACTGAGTGTTGCAGGTTTAGGTGTGCCGCCTACCGTAATAAGACCAGCCCAAACGATTGTCAGGTAGACTGTGATAGGTTAATACACTGGAGTATCTCTTTACCATGAGGAGGACGGTACAGAAATCGGGCAGAGACTACAGAACTCCAGTAGTCCAGGCAGTAGCCTGGGAAAGCTGACCCTCACTCCTGGATAGCTGGGGCTGTCTCCCAGGCCTGCCCAGAAATCTGCTCTACCCACTAACCAAGAGTAGATCTGCCTCATACTCCTCAGGTCCACAAGACTCTTGTAGGAAATCAGAGAGGAGGTGTGTCAGTCTTAGAGAAAACTAAAAAAGTGTATCTTAGAAGGTTACAGATACATTTGACCTCCAGACCATTCTCATGCTGTAGGCATGGCACATGCTTGGTGACCGTGGACAGGGAGCAGGGGTGGTGTTATAGGACTCAGGAGTGTGATGGAACAGGGGGCCTGGGGTGGGCACAGCCTGCCCTTAGACTAGCCAGGTTGAGTCCTTGTCCTCGGGCCAGGGCCCCCTGAATGTTCCCATTGCTTCTGTGCCTTGCTTCTGTGACTCTGGTTCTAGCCACCCTTTCACGGCTGACTCATGCACCCTGACCTAGTATTTCTGTGATTTGTTAATAAGTTGGTGTCTGTTGTTACCCTGCTGGTCTCCAGAGTGGTCCTGCCTTTTAAGGTGACCTTGCATCTTTTGCTCATATGCCACTTTCAATGTAATAATTTGATTTCTCTTGGTTCCAAATTCTTAGGGGGAAACCTCACAGTATTCCCTAAGTTCTGACTACAGGAGATGTGGGCATTAATATGTTTATGTCATGTAATTATGTCTATATGAGCAGGGAAGGAGCTAAGAGTTTGTAGGTATTGGGAGTTTCAAGCCCATAATTGCACTGTTACTGAATTATTTAGTTATAAACCAAAATTGTAATATTCTAAATGCTTTTCTTTCAAGGATGGACACCCTCTTCCTTTGTGTCTTCACGACAGAACAGAGCAGACAAATCTGTTCTTGGTCCGGAAGACTTTATGGATGAAGAGGTGGGTAGGCACAACTTTAATTGCCACGTAGCCGGTGGAATGTGTGCGGTTGGCTGTTACAGCACCTTTACTCTCTCCAGAAGGTTCAGTGAACGATGCCTTCTTTGTTTGCAAAGCTTTATCTTTTAGGTATTTGGATTAGTGTGCTCTGTACATCAATGGATTCTTGTTCACTGGGATAATGTCTTATGCTGGGGCCAGTTTCTAAAGTTAAGAGTGGAGAGGAAAGTCATTTATAGGCAAATTTCCTTGAAAAGGCCCCAGTTGCCCCAAAAGTGCAGTACCCACGGAGCTGAGCCTGCAGCCTTCCTTCCATAGTGACTGCTGTACACACTGCAGTTGAAGGAACAGTGAACGACTAGACCAGGAAGGAGTGAAAGGGAGCCACGTGCAGGCATCTGGGTCCATCATTAAAGCAATGAAGACCGCCACCTTCTTAGGGGCAAATGGGGGCTGGGGGGGGGGTCCTACTGGCCTGCAGGATGGGCTCCAGTTTGTTTTAAAATTAATCCTCTGTTGCCTTGAAACCTAGTCGTGGATTCATTTGTGATAAAGATGAACTCAAACACTCTATTAACACGCTTTAGGCTGCAGGTAACAGGCAAGCAGAGGTCCCCTTCCTATTTGACTAGCGTAATCTATAAGGAAGCGTGACTCACACAACAAGACGTCTAGATGTCAATGAGGCCCCAGGTCCTCTCCTCCCTGCCATCTTCTGCATTCAGCTTGTCCTCATACCAGCCTTCCCTGTGGTCCCATGGTGGCTGCAGGAGTTCCAGATGGCACATCCAGGATGACAATATCCAGTGGAAGGAGGACTTTTTTTCTTGGTATCTTTTCTTGAGAGCAAGGAAACCATTCACATGAGTCCTGCTGTGGATTTTCCCTCACGTCTGCTTGGGCAGATTGTGGTTTTGTTTTGTTTTGTTTTTTAAGATTGATTTATTTATTTTGAGAGAGAGAGAGCGCGCGTGTGCATGTGGGGGAGGGAAGAGAGGGAGAGAGAAAATCTCCAGCAGACTCCCCGCTGAGCGGGAGCCCAATATGGGGCTCCACCTCACGACCCCAAGATCATGCCCTGAGCCCAAACCAAGAGTCGGGCCCTGACTGAGCCACCCAGGTGCCCTAGGCAGATTGTTTTTTTATTTTTATTTTATTTTTTTTAAAGATTTTATTTATATTTATTTGAGAGAGAGAGAATGAGAGATAGAGAGCACAAGAGGGAAGAGGGTCAGAGGGAGAAGCAGACTTCCTGCTGAGCAGGGACCCTGATGCAGGACTCGATCCCGGGACTCCAGGATCATGACCTGAGCCAAAGGCAGTCGCTTAACCAATTGAGCCACCCAGGCGCCCCAGATTGTTTTACGTGCTCATTCTCGAAGCAGTCGTTGGCAAAGGAAATGGGCTCAAAGGACTGGCTTAGAAAAGACATGAACTCCCATTCGCTAACCCTCCTCTGGTCCCAGCATACACACCAGGACACCATTGGGGGAGTGCATGGTGGCACAGAGGAAGGCAGGCGCCTGCACACTTCAGAGCTCTGTGAGGACCCAGGGAGAGGCACAGGCTGTTGGAAAGGCAGCCAACAGGAAATGCAAAAACACTTAAAGTTATCACGTAGACGCTCAGGAATGCTTGCTGGCTGTGACTCTAAGATTTGCCCCCTGCACTCTGACCCTTGAAATATTGTCCAAGAGGAACACACTTACTTACTGTAAAAGTCATTAGTGTATTTTAATTACTTCCTGTCTTCGTAGCTTGGCTGGGCCTCTTGTGGCCTCGCTGAGTGGCCATCGTCATGCCCTGTCCTCTGCCATCAGCCTTAGCTTATGTGCAGGGGCCAAAGTCAAATGTAAAGTCAGCTGCTGCATTGATCCCTAACTCAGCTGGGTAGTTTTTGTTTGTGTGGTGTTTGTTTTTTAAAGTTTGTATTTATTCATTTAAGTAATCTCTACCCTCAACACGGGGCTTGAACTCACGACCCTGAGATCAAGAGTCACATGCTTTTCTGACTGAGCCAGCCAGGCACCCCATCAGTTGTGTAGTTTTAACTGTTTTTAAGAAATAAAGCTATCTGATGTATTACAGTTAATCACTTACCAAATGATGTAAGTAATTCTGTTTGAATGTTTTTTTAAGGATCTTAGTGAATTTGGGATAGCACCTAAAGCGATTGTTACCACGGATGATTTTGCTTCCAAAACCAAAGATAGAATACGAGAAAAGGCCAGGCAATTAGCAGCTGCTACTGCCCCCATTCCTGGAGCTACTCTGCTTGATGACCTCATAACACCAGCAAAGTGAGAATTTAATTCTAACTTTTCCGATCTTGGCATCACTGCCTTGCAAATGTATAATGATCTTAATTACGAGTAGTTTTGTTACAAGTAGGAGAAGCCTAGCTTGAGTGAAAAAGGGGGTTTTGCCAAAAGGATCTTGCACTGTTATTGCATGGCGTGTTCTAGAGCTCCAGTGACTAGCTGTGCTGCTGGGAATCATTGAGGCTGGTGAGCTATTAGGAACAAGGGTGCCTTCCCTCCCACCCTTTCCCTCAAGCCTTAAGGGCTCTCTCCTGTCTGCCTCATTCTACCCTCTCTTTCTGCATATCTCCTTTTTCTGCTCCTGGGCGTGTAGCCTGATGTGGCCGCCTCAGACTCATGGTTTCCCAGACCACAGACTTGACAAGGACCATATAGAGTCCCTAGGTGTCCATTCCAAAGGCCCAGCAGAGAGGGCTTCGGATCGACTTCCTCAGGCTGGGTGTGCACCCAAATCCAGTCAGCTGTGGCCAGCACGGCAGGGCCATGCACTGCTGATGTGGAGGGGGGTGGGCTGTATTTAAGGGCTCAGGCACGACAAGGGTGTGAGCTGGACAGGGACTCAAAGGCTGCTTATTTCCTACTGTCCTCTAGTATTATAAAAGGAAGTTCACATTCAGTGCCTTGATATCCTAGATTATCTATTGGTTTTGAATTGTTGAGAAAAATGGGTTGGAAGGAAGGACAAGGAATCGGCCCTCGAGTAAAGAGAAAACCACGCCGACAGAAACCTGGTATGTATGCCGATTGTCACCCATTCTGTAGCATACTTTTTTTTTTTTTTGAGAGAGTAAGAGCGAGAGAGGGAGCATGAGTGGTGGTGGGGGGCAGGGTGGGGAGCAGAGGGAGAGGGAGAAGTAGACTCCCTGCTGAGCAGGGAGCCTGACACAGGGCTCAGTCTGAGAACCCTGGAATCATGACTTGGGCCAAAGTCAGACACTTAACTGATTGAGCCCCCCAGGCGCCCCTGTAGCATACTTTCTAATGGCTACATATTTCTAGAAATAAAATTGCTGGGTCGGGTAGTGTGCATGTACAGTTGACTGTTGAACAGGGGGGTTAGAGGCGCTAACCCTCGGGTAGTTGAAAATCCACATAAAATATTTATTTGTTTGTTCATTTGTTTGTTTTCAAGTATAATTAACATACAGTGTTATATTTCCACATGTTTCTTTTGACTCCCCCAAAGCTTAACTGCTAATAGCCTCCTGTTGACCAGGAGCCTTACCGATAACATAAACAGTCTATTAGCACGTGTTTTATATGTTATATGTATCCTATACTCTATTCTTAGAATAAAGTAAGCTATAAAAAAATTGATTAAGGAAATCAGAAGGAAGAGAAAATATATTTACATTAACGATACTATAAAAAGTCTGTGTATAAGTGGGCCCGTACAGTTCGAACCTGTGTTGTTCAAAGGTCAACTGTATTTTTAAAAAAATTTAATTTTGAGTATAGTTGACACACAGTGTTCCATTAGTTTCAGGTGTACGTCCTAGTGGTTTGACAAGCCTATACGTTCTGCTGTGCTCACCACCAGTGTAACTGCCATCTGTCACCATACAACACTGTTATAATACCACTGACTGTTCTTTGTGCTGGGCCTCTTATTCCCATGACTTATTCATTCCATAACTGGAGGCCTGTATCGCCCGCTTGCCTTCACCCATTTTGCCTCCTTCCCTCTAGCAATCATCAGTTTGTTCTCTGTATTTGTAAATCTGATTCTGCTATTTGTTTGTTCATGTATTTTTTTAGATTCCACATATGAGTGAAATCATATGATATTTATCTTTCTCAGTCTGACTTATCTCACTTAGCATAATACCCTCCAGGTCTGTTCATGTCACAAATGGCATGATCTCATCCTTTTTTATGGCTGCGTAATATCCCATTGCATATTTAGATGTACCCCATCTTTCTTATCCATTCGTTTATTGATGGATGCTTAGGCTGCTTCCATATCTTGACTGTTGTAAATAATGCTGCAGTAAACGTAGGGGTGCATGTATCTTTTCAAATCAGTGTTTTTGTTTTCTTTGGCTAAATACCCAGTAGTGGAATTACTGGATCGTATGGTATTTCTATTTTTAAGTTTTTGAGGCACCTCCATACTGTTTTCCATAGTGGCTTATCAATTTACATTCCCAAAAGGTCAACCATATTTTAAGGCTTTTTGTGTGTCATGCATAACAGCCTTCTGGAAGAATTTTACTAGTTTATATTCCTGCTAGCACTGCGTGAAACTGTTTCCTACTCTTGTCAAAACTGTGTCACAGCTTAACAGGGTTATTTTCCGTTTATTTCTTGCCCTTGGTCTCCCTAGCCAGGTGACAAACTCATGGTGCTGGGGCAATAGCAGTCAGTCATTAAGCACATTATTGCCAGAGTGTGGGCAGGGCAGGGGCTGGTGGAAAACAATTCTTCAGTGATCAGTCTCTGACCCTAAAGCCAGAGCACCTTTCATAACGGCTGTCGTGAATCTCTAAAGAGTGTCAGCAATTCCAGTTTCTATATTTTCAGTTGCTTATGACCAATGTATCTGAAATCTCTTTTATAGATCCTGGAGTAAAAATCTATGGCTGTGCATTACCCCCTGGAGGCTCTGAAGGATCTGAGGTATTATATGGGATAACTGACCTTGAGTTTGGTATGGAAACATCTGTTTCTTTATGAACGTGAAATTTTAGGGTCAAACGATTTTAGAAATCCGTCGGATCCCATTACAGTGAAATACTCCTACCCTAAAACTACCTTCACGTCAGAGAATGTAATTAGCAAAATGCCAGCACCATAGATATCCAAGTCTGTTCAGATTCTTAAAACGGCACTGTTTGTGTTAGTATCAAGAACTTGATTTAGTGATTTGTGATAGAGGAAAGGAAAGTTTGGTCAATGTTCTGTTTGGAGATAATCATTTGAAAATAGTATTTTATAGGACTTTGCACCAGGCAGTGAGTCACCTTCATTCCACTTTTTCATCATTGTGAGCAGGAGGAAGATGATGACTATGTGCCTGAAAATGTGACCTTTGCCCCCAAAGATGTCACACCTGTGGATTTCACACCTAAAGATAATGTGCATGGACTGGCTTACAAGGGTCTGGATCCCCACCAAGCATTGTTTGGAACTTCGGGAGAGCATTTTAATCTTTTCGGTGGGGGGCCCCAGGGGACCAGCAGTCTTCTTGGAGAGGTTGGAGTAAATAAAGGAAGAAAATTGGGAATCTCAGGCCAGGTAAAAGTTTCTGTTTCGTGAACATGGAAGCGTTGACAAATGAGAATGCTTTCCATATGTTATATATATGGTAGGCACTCATTATTCATTGACTAACCTGAAGACTTTGAAGTGGTTCTTTTTTCCGTACAGTCTTTTCTGAAGACATGTAAAGCACACCTTCCTGATTTTACTGCTGACATCCTGTGACCTAATGTTTTTGGTGGAGTTTGTGTGTTGCCAGGACTGAGGACTGCTTTCTCACACCCTTGTGGGACTGAGCAGAAAAACCACGCTTACCCCTTTGATTTAGTTAATAGTTGAATTGTAATCTGCCTCTCAAGTTCAAGTCCAAGTTTTACTACCTCTCAGACTGTTTCCTAGCGCTGCAAGCCCCAAGTTAGGAACATGAGTGTACGTTTCACTTGGGAGCCTTGCTTTTTACCGTTGAGGAGATGGAGAGCTTTCCCTGATTGCCTGTGCTCTCAAATTGATTTAGAAGCTCTTTCTTAAATTACATTTAGCAAATTTTGTCATTACCTTTTCTTTCCTATACATGTTCTTTCCCAATTTTTTTTAAACAAAAAGTGATACTTGTTGGAGGCCGTGTCCCACAATGATTAGGAGTTCTTACAGTAGCTGTTTCAGTAGTGGTAGCCTTCAGATCCTGGTCATCAGCCCTGGCTACACTGAACAGTAGATGAATATTCTGCCTTTCTCCTTTTGGAGGCCCTGTTCTTCTCCTGCCTTGCTGCTTGGGTGTGTTCTCCACACCTTCCTGTGTTAGGACCCAGACCTGTAGCTGCTCCTGGGCCCAGAGGACAGCTCCAGCACTGAAGGCAGGGCATTTACTTCTGGCCATGGTTTCCAAGACAACTTGAGTCTGTGTGTCAATCTGGTCTCCCACTTCCCTTGCCTCTTGGTGATCTTGCGGTGCTAATGTGGGCTATTCGGTCACATCCTTAAAGTAGCTTTATCCTTCAATGAGACACACCCTAAAACCTGTAATTGCTCAGTTCAAAACCTTGTTTTTGAAGGCTTTTGGTGTTGGTGCCCTGGAAGAGGAAGATGATGACATCTATGCCACGGAAACTTTATCCAAATATGACACCATTTTGAAGGATGAAGAGCCTGGAGATGGACTGTATGGCTGGACAGCCCCCAGGCAATATAAAAGTCAGAAAGGTAATTCCATAGGTCCACAACCGATGGTAGGACCACATGTCAGGGTATTATAGGAAGAAGGGGTTGCAAAATTGATAATGGAGTTGGGGGTTGTGGGTGAAAGATGTAGGGTGAGAAACAAAGTGGGGAGAAGAGAGGCCCAGTGTGGAGAGTAAGGCAGAAGCTAGATGTAGACCGGGGGGAGCCAGAGCCAGCTGTTGAGACGAGGCCGAGGTGGGGAGGGGGAAGAGGTCTGGAATCAGGCAAGGAGCGAGTACGAGGGCAGGTGCTTGTGCTGCAGGGTAGAAGTAGCATGGGGTCAGAGGGAAGCCCGAGGACCTGGGCAGCTGGCCAAGGTAGGCCAGCTCAGGCAGCGGGTCGGAGGCCAGGTGTGGGGGTCTGCAGCAAGGGGAACACGGCACCCAGCTGGTCTCCTCACTTGAGTCCCTGGCTCTTAGGAGGCTCTTGTTGGGCTAGGAGATGGATACCTCTCAACGCAACTTGGATTTCAAGTCAGAGTCTGTAGGGATTCAGATCCTATGGTTCTAAGTAGAAGGTCTGTGTTTCTTTCCAGAAAAGGTACAGGGAGGAGACAGTGTGGAGCAGGCGTGAGTAGCCTGTGATTTGGAGTCACGTGACTGGATTTGGATTGCTGCAGGACCTTGGGCGAGACTCATAACCTTTCTGGGTGTCATTTGTAAAGTGATGATCAAATCCACTCTGAGGGTCATTGTGAGGATTAAGTGGCATAACTCCATGTTGGGCACAGTACCTGTCCAAAGACTGAATAAATAGCACCCACTCTTCTTTGGTTATAATAGTAAGAAGCTCCAAGGTGAAGTAAGGAGGTGATTGCTGAGAGAAAACATCTACAGAGACATTTCTAGCTGTCCTTAAATCTGATTGAACTCCTGTAAAATACATCTGAAACACACATGTTGAAATAATCTAAGTAATCCAAGCGTAACTTCCCAAAAGGATGCCTATTTTGCATGTCTGGAAGAAAAAAAGGGGCAAAACAATTTTTAGAGGTGTTTGCTTGATGACTGTGAACACATGTTCTGAAGACAGACTGCCTCTGCTCCAGCCCTGGCTCTGCCCAGTTGTCAGCTGTGGCCTCAGGCAGGCTGCTTCATCTTCCTGTGCCTCAGTGTCCTTGCCTGGACCGTGGGCACGACCAGGGCCCACCCATAGGGCTGTTCGCGGCCGGAAAAGGCTTAAGACATGCCGGGCACACGGCAGGCACTCTGTAAGTGTCAGGGGCCTCTGTCCTCATCACCAAAAAAAGAATCTAGGGTTTTACACAAGATGCTGGGAGAGTGTGCACCCAAATGTTAGTTTGGTGTTACCGTTTCCTTTTGGTTGCCTGTATTTTCAAAATTTTCTACTAAGACTATGTATTTTTATAACTTAAAAGAAAATGTATGGGGCACCTGGGTGGCTCAGTCCGTTAACTATGTGTCTCTTGATTTTGGCTCAGATCATGATCTTAGGGATGGGGCCCCACATCAGGCCCTGTGCTGGGTGTGGAGCCTGCTTAAGATTTTCTCTCTCTCCCTCTCCCCGTGTCCTTCCCCAGGCCCTCTCTCTAAGAAAAAAAAAAAAAAGGAAAAGAAAAAAATATCAATATGTTATAATAGTATTATAGATTATACTAACATGTATTAACATGTTATTAACATGTTAATAAATAATTAACATTAATTATATTGAATATGTTAATATGTTAATATAATACTGTATCATATTAAGATGTATTAATTATATAATACGAATATCCATATATATTGATTATATAGTAATTACTAATCTATAATAGATATACATTTTTTTTTAAAGATTTTATTTATTTGAGAGAGAGAATGAGAGACAGAAAGCATGAGAGGGAGGAGGGTGAGAAGGAGAAGCAGACTCCCCGCTGAGCAGGGAGCCCAATGCGGGACTCGATCCCGGGACTCCAGGATCATGACCCGAGCCGAAGGCAGTCGCTTAACCAACTGAGCCACCCAGGCGCCCTAGATATACATATTTAAATCTGCCTCCTGGGCCAAATCTTTGGCTTTTCCTTTATGCAACACCTTTGTGCCTGTTGACTGAATTCCACCCTTCTCCTCATCAAGCCTGAGCTGGTGACTTTCCCTGACCTCCCTAGGCTCCTCATATCCCCTCTCTGCTATGGCTCCCTCTCCTCTCCACCCCAGGCACAGCTTCTGTAGTTTTGACCTTAAGGTTTTTCATTGAGTGAATCTAAATTTAGCCAATCTTCATGGTTGATTTTTAAACTATTATTTTTTTTTCATGATCCATGTGGCTATAATAAATATTCTGTGGCTCTGTCTTTATGCACATTTGTTTCTTATTTCTTCAGAATAAATTCACAAAAGTAAAATTGCTGGGCTTTAAACGAATACAAAATTCTAAGAGTATGAAAGATTTCTAAATTTTTTTTTAATTTTAATTTAATTTAATTTTAATTCCAGTTTAGTTAACGTACAGTATAATATTAGCTTCAGGTGTACAATATAGTGATTCAACAGTTCCATACATCACCCGCTGCTTATTATGACAGGTGCACTCCTTAAGCCCCATCACCTGTTTGTTTGTTTGTTTTTTTAAGATTTATTTATTTATTTGAGAGAGAGAGCGAACTTGTGGGTGCATGCAAGTGAGTATGCTCAAGTGGGGGAGGGGAAGAGGGAGAGAATCTTCAAGCATTCTCCCCTCTGAGTGCCGAGCCTGACATGAGGCTCAATCCTACAGCCAATGAGATCGTGACCCGAGTTGAAATGAAGAGTTGGAGGCTTAACCAGCTGAGCCACCCAGGTGCCTCAGTCCCCATCACCTATTTCACCCATCCTCCCACGCACCTCCCCTCTGGTAACCACTAGTTTGTTCTCTATAGTTAAGAGTCTGTTTCTTGGTTTGTCTCTTTCCCTCTTTTTTCCCTTTGCTTATTTCTTTGGTTTCTTAAATTCCACATATGAGTGAAATCATACGGTATTTGTCTTTGACTTATTTTGCTTAGCATTATGCTCTCTAGCTGTATCCACGTCATTGCAAATGGCAGGATTTCATGCTTTTTGATGGTTGAGTAATATTCAATGGTGTATATATACCACATCTTCTTTATCCATTCATCTGTCAATGGACACTTGGGCTGCTTCCATAATTTGGCTCTTGTAAATAATGCTGCTATAAACATAGGGGTGCCAAGAGTGAAAATTAATCCCAAATTATCCCACAGAATTTTAGGAACTTCAGAAGCTGATACAAAAGTTCAACATGAGTTGAAGTGCAAAGAATGCTTTTGAGGGGGGAAGGATAGTTACAGGGCTGGGCTGCATTATAAGTGGCTGCAGACTTCAGTCCTGCCTGCAGACTTCAGTCCTGCCTGCACCGTGGGTGGTCATGTCTACTTCAGGACCAGATAGCCAGCTTGTGTACATGCTCATGGTGGTCATGCAGAAGGAGCTTATGGCTACAGAAAATGCATTTCGTGCATATGGATTTTTTTTTAAAGATTTTATTTATTTATTTGACACAGAGAGAGAGAGCACAAGCAGGGGAAGCAGCAGAGGGAGAGGGAGAAGCAGGCTCCCTGCTCAGCGGGGAGCCCGATGTGGGGCTTGATCCCAGGACCCCAGGATCATGACCTGAGCCGAAGGCAGATGTTAGTAACTGACTGAGCCACCCAGGTACCCCTGCATATGGATTTTTGACATAACCACTACGCTCAGGAAATCCTTGAGAATCAAAGAGCCCTGTCCATTAGGTTGTCTCCACAACCAATGGCCAATCCCTGGCTCCAAGTCAAGAGGGCACTGGTCATTCTGTTTCCTGAGTGATCTTTAGTGATCTTTATCTCTTGTTAGAATTTGGTTTGGGGAAGAAAAACAAAAGTACCTTTTAATTTGAACTGAGATTAGATTACTGGCTGACCTGGTTATATTGTCTTCTCTGCTTTATTTGGATAGTTGCTAAGGAAATTGGGGGGTTAGTCTCCCCCTGGTTCTTCACCTGGTTTTAGAAATGACTTTCTCATGGTTATGATTTTATTTTTAACCACACTTGTCCTCTTGATGTTTTTTCTTGAGATCTTTTACTCCACAGAGTCTATTCTTTGGTGCCCCTAGGCTTAGCTTAGGACCTAAGATACTTTTTCTAAAAACAGTATTGAGGTACTTGTCTGGGAGAGCCATAGCCTCACATCCGGGGCAACCTAATCAGCTGAGGGTGCTGTGGGCCAGGCTGCCAGTCACTGAGTCAACAGAGGTGTGAAGGCTTTACGTACCATTCTTCCCTCCTCTTTACTGCTATCTCTGTGAGATAATCATGTGTGGTTTGTGGTATTTATGTTCTTGGAGATAAAAAAACTGACGTCTTTTGTCTTATTCTAACCTTCTCTGCTTCTGAAATTAATCAATGACATCATTTTATAGAATCAGAGAAAGATCTTCGATACATTGGCAAAATTTTGGATGGATTTTCCTTGGCTTCTAAACCTTTATCGTCTAAGAAAGTAAGGAAAGCATTTATTTATTTCTTTATTTTACTGGTTTAGTACTTAAAATCTTTGCTGCTATGTAATCTGAATTATTATATTAACAATTGAAAATTAAGTAAATTCTGTTTTCTAAAAGCAACAGTATAATCACTAGTGATTGTCCAGGTAAACATATTCTGCATTAGAAATGTCAGTCGGTAATCACAATGTATCCAAAATACCTAATAGCTGATCTTTTATTAATTTTTTAAAAATTTTATTATGTTATGTTAGTCACCATACAGTACATCATTAGTTTTTGTTGTAGCGTTCCATGATTCATTGTTTGCATATTTTAATTGCTAATCTTTTAAATCCAAGCTCCAAGTAAGTGGTTATTTCCATTAAAAAAAGAATTACTTTAGAAACTGGGGGTGGGGTGGGGAATGGAATTGATATAATTCCAAGGGCAGTGTAACTTAAGGAAACGTAGAAAATTTCAAGAAGTCATAAAACGCCCCTGTCCTGCTTCCTTCTGAACGCCATAAAAAGTGTTGGCTGGTGTGGACAGGGTTCCCTGGACTCCTTGCCTGGGCAAACAGAAGGGAGGGAGGCCATGTGCCTGCAGGTCAAGCCCCATGGAGAGCTCCGCATGCATTTCCAGAGAGTCCTGTTTTTGTGAGATCGTTGTACAGCTTAGGCCAAGTGGTACTCTCGCCACCCATCAGAGCCATGTGCTCACAGGCAGGCGTCACTGGGTTACAGGTGCTGGTGGCTCAGGTGGGGTTCCTGGCCATTTGCCTTGTTGGCATCCCGTTTTAGATGGTTCCATACTTTAATTTGCTCTTTGTTTCTGTATTCAGCAAATATTTGTTAAGTACCTCTGTGGCTTGGCCTGTGGTCCCTCAGAACAGGGGAGGTCAGGGGCAATGCAGCCTAAAAAACATTTGGGGTTACAGTAGCTTTGATTTGTTTTGTTGTGATAGTGTGTTGGAACAGCGAGCAGAACATATTCAGAACAGCGTTGGGCACATCATAAGCTGCTGTTATTACCAGAAATGTCAAGTAACGTCAAAGGAGAATGGAGGTTTTTTATGTGTCTGAAAGGAGAGCAGAAAAGTGGCTGAGAAGTACTCACTTGTCTCAGGGCTCAAGGACTCCCTCCCTCCAGGGCTCAGTAGGACTAAGTCCTGGCCCCCAAGAGCAGCCCTCCCCCAGCAGGGGCACCAGAAGCACGAATTCACTCTAGCAGGGCCGAGGGCCATGACCCGGGTGACAGGCATTGGGACGCTGTTTGCTGGAGTAGTGCTTTGGGCGGAATGACTCAGAAGAGGGCTGTGTTCCCCTAGCCTTTCACACACAGGCCAGTTTTCTACATGTGTGGCCAAAAACCCAGCCTCTGCATCCAGACGCCAAACAGATCAGTGATTTCGCAGAGGTGCCTGCAAAATTTGAGTCCACTGGAGGGTATTAAGAAGAGTCATGGCTGCGCACTGCCCCCCCCCGCGCCCTTGCTGTCATGCTCCTCTGGATTTTTGTGTCATGGCCATAAAGGAGGGTTTGCCAGCTGACCTGGGAGCCCACGTGTTTAGAGAAGGCAGTCAAGCTGAGATGATAAAGAAATGAGACCTCCTGGCAGTGATGCCAGCTCTCTTCATGGGCTGTCACAGTGCTGGGTGCTTACTGTGGTGCGTCTCAGCCACCTGGGGGCCCCACCTGGCACCAGCTGTGTGCTATGGGACGCGGGCATCAGTGTCGTTAAACCCTCAGGGGAGCCCTGTGTGCAGCCGGGCCCCAGAACCATAGCCAGAGAGCATTCGGGATGGCCCTGGTTGCAGAGCTCAGTCAGGGTTTCAGGTAGCTGAAAACTCTAGAAAATGGCTTATATAAGACTATCCATAAATACATGTTTGTTAGACTCAGAGCAAGGGAGACCATTTAGCACAGTAATTTAAAAGTACCTAATACTTTTCTTTTAATACTTTTCTGTTCTGTCATCATCAGTGCCTGAATTCCTCAAATATATTTCAATTTCAATCCGGTTAGCTTTTGAATTAAAACTACCTCAGATCAAAAAATAAGTCCCGAAGCTCTAACTTGGAACTGAAACATAACCAGAAAAAGAATTCTGAATTTAAAAGCAACTTATTTAAAGTTATTACTTTTTTTTTCTAAGTCTCAAATCATACTTTTCTAAATGTTCTGATTTTCAGTAGGCCAGTTCTGCGTGTGAGCCAGTACGTTGTGTTAACTATTGCCACCTTTCTTATCACATAAAATATGCATATTCACATCTCTCTGTAGAAGTGGGCAGGGGTAATATTAAAAATGTGTGGTCCTGGTGGCTCTCCAGATCCAGAATGGATGTTGGCTGGACACCTGGAGGGGCTGTGCTCAGTGCAACCTCCCTGCTGGAAGCTGGCCTGGCGAGGGCAGGGTTAACAACACTCAATGGGATACAGTTTTCTTGATTAAGTCAAACATGGTCATCTCACAGCCTGTCTTTTCTGAGTTTTTTTTTTTTTTTTAAGACTTACCCACCACCTGAATTGCCAAGAGACTATCGGCCGGTGCATTACTTCAGACCTGTGGTAGTTGCAACCTCAGAGAACTCCCGCTTACTCCAGGTATTGTCCGAGTCAGCTGGAAAGTCAGTGCCTGACCCAGGGACACTCAGTAGGCACCAACTGAATGCCTCCAAACGGGGGGAGTTGCTGGGAGAAACACCTGTTCAAGGTAGGTGCCATGAAGAAGATTAAGAACGTTACGTTGATAATAATTGGAGTTACCAAAATCAAAATGGAGAGTTGTTTTCTCAATGACACCTTTTAGGTGGTTTAGTATTCCCTCACGGGGAGAACAAAATTGTGTATTGTGAATGGCACACATAGCAGTGTATGGATCCCTTACTTTTTTTTTTTTTAAGATTTTTTATTTATTTATTAGAGAGAGCACAAGCAGGGGGAGCAGCAGACAGAGGAAGAGGGAGAAGTGGGCTACATGCTGAGCAAGGAGTCTGATGTGGGACTCGATCCTAGGACCCTGTGATCATGACCTGAGCTGAAAGCAGACGCTTAACCGACTGAGCCACCCTGGCACCCCCATATCCCTTACTTTTTTTTTTTTTTTAAGATTTTTTATTTATTTATTTGAGACAGAGAATGAGATAGAGAGAGAGCACGAGAGGGGAGAGGGTCAGAGGGAGAAGCAGACTCCCTGCCGAGCAGGGAGCCCGATGCGGGACCCGATCCTGGGACTCCGGGATCATGACCTGAGCCGAAGGCAGTCGCTTAACCAACTGAGCCACCCAGGCGCCCCCCATATCCCTTACTTTTTAAGACTTGTTGTCTTCTAACATAAGTTTGGGTTGTGCCATTGAAATCACAACCCTGGTCTTAAACTCAGCAGTTTTCAGACTTGGAATAATTGCCAGGAATGTGGTGCAGACCAGGACACGGGTGCCTTCGCTGTCCCTACAGAGCCTGGGAAAGTGTGATTTTTTTTTCTCAGGGGAAAGGGTACTGTAGCTAAAAGGAACAAGTGCATCTGAAAGTGTGGACAAGTGTGGAGAATCTCTTGTAGGTTGGTGCAGAAAGACCCACGGTGAGAGGTGACCTTGGACTTGGCAGTTGGGAGCCTGATAGGTATCTCAAATATAATAGACCACAGCAGAAGTTGTGGTTCCCCACTTCCTATTCCAGACTTGCTATTCCCCTGGTTTTCCCTTTGTCAGTGACCCACTGCTTAGATCAGAATGTAGGAATCCTAATTCCTGCCCCCGCTCCAAGTCCATCAGCAAGTCCTTTCAGCGCTGCCCCCAACACGCTGGGAACCCCATCCTGTGTTTCCGCTGCTTCCACCTGGGAGTAAGCGCCCATCCTCCCTCACCTGGACCATTGTGGGGCCTCGTTATTGGCCTCCTTACTTTCCCACCTTCCTCTCTGCTGATGAACCAAATCATATCACTGCCTCTCTTAAAACACTCCAGTCCTTCTTACACTGAAGACAAGTCCAGGCTCCCCAGCAGGCTGCGTGATCCAGCCCTGGCTCCTTTTCCGGCCATGTCTTATCCCACTCTCCCACAACCCTCTGTGCTGCAGCCTTGTGATCCTGCTTTCTGCCCTCTGACCGCGCCCACCATGACATGCCCGCTGCAGGGGCCTTGACATTCACTGTCTCCTCTGCCTCTGCTCTTCCCTCACACTTCGGCTCCTTTTACTCAACTCACAACAACTACGATCTCTTTGGAGGGAACTTCCGGCCTTTCCCTGCCCCCGCCAACACGTGCTAGAGATTCTCCGCACCCCACTCCCAGCCCTCGTCTGTCAGTCTCCTTCAGTGGTGTCACCCTGTTTCCTTTATGGTCCTCCTCTCATAGCCATCCTCGGGGGTTGACTTTGGGCTTCTCTTAAGCCCATGCCCCCAGCTAGTGAGAGCGGGGCCTTGTCTGCGGTGTCCTCACGGCCCAGGCCAGTGCTCCGGGGCCGCTGTGACAGGAGTGAACGCTGCAGGGGCAGCTGGCTCTGAACCGGGGTTTGTGCCAGGCAGGACTGTCGGGTGGTGGCCCCTCAGGCTGGGGGTCCCGAGCCGGGGATGTCAGCTCCGTCATTCTAGGACCACTCGCTCACCTGATAAACACCCGTGTATTGGCCTGCACTTCTGCCCGCTGTAAAGCACGAGTCTTGTTATTTCATCACTGTCTAGTTCACAGGGCTGTTACGAATAGAGATGGAAAATCTACGTGTGACATGCTCCAGCGACATACATTTGTGATACTGAACATGTATGCACCACAGAAATGTCAATATAGTTGTCTTAGGTTACTTCTCATCTCTTCCTGTTATTGTTTTTATTTAGGTTCGGCTACTTCAGTGTTAGAGTTTCTGTCCCAAAAAGATAAAGAGAGGATCAAAGAAATGAAGCAGGCAACTGACCTGAAAGCAGCTCAACTCAAGGCCAGGAGTCTGGCCCAGAATGCCTCCAGCAGCAGAGCCCAGCCCTCCTCCTCAGACGTCGGGCACTGCTCGTGGCGCGTGGCACTGAGTGGTGGGACAGCCCCCACAAGAGCCAGCAACTTCAAACCTTTTGCAAAAGATCCAGAAAAGCAAAAACGATATGAAGAGTTTTTAGTAAATATGAAACGGGGTCAGAAAGGTGGGTGCTAGGCCTGGATCTCCTACCTCTCGGCCGGAGGGAAGTGCTCTTGCTCTTCTGGCCCTCGTCCCAGATTTGGATTTGAAGCATCCCACTCTGCCAGTGTTTTGCTTTGTCCAGCTGCAAACAGTGCAGATTGTAGTCCCTGGCTCTTGACCTTAGAAAGTAAGAACAAGTAGCTTGTGTTTCTCCATATCTCAGGACCCAAAGATAGCTGTTATAAGTAGAGGGAACACGCCTTGGCGGTGGCTAATGTGCTAAACCACAGACCGTTTACTATTTGCAAATGCTTGCCTTCTGTAAGTGTTGTATTTCACACCAAGAGAACAAGGTCATCCCCACTTTATCTTAAAATCCTAATCAACCAGCCCTAAACTGTGGTCTAAAATTTGATTTAAAAGGGTAGTTGGCTTTGAACCATTACAAGGGGGAAAAATCACTCTCTAGTCTATGGAGTAAATTTGGGCAGACTGAGGAGAGGGATTGGTGTCATTCACGGTAGTGGTTGTGAGAGTCGACAGCAAATCTGAGGTATTGGTTTTCTTTTTTTTTTTTTTTTAAGATTTTATTTATTTATTTGAGAGAGAGAGAGAGGACAAATGGTGGGGAGGGGCAGAGGGAGAGAGGGAGAGAAGCACACTCCCTGCTGAGCAGGGAGCCTGATGTGGGGCTCCATCCCAGGACCCTGAGATCATAACCTGAGCCAAAGGCAGACACTTAACCGACTGAGCCACCCAGGCGCCCCTGAGGCATCAGTTTTCAAAAGCAGAGGGCGGTCTATTGTGTCTTCACTCCCTACTAAGAACCCACACGCTGATGTTTATTTGTTGAATTTAAAAAAAGTTAGAGAAAGGAGTGTTTTTTTGCCAAAACTAGGAATATAGTTGGGATGAGCTTATCACTATCTAGGAGCGGTAGCAAGTTCCTGGCTTCGAAGATTTAATAAGCAAAATGTTTTTCTCTGTTCTGTGAGGTAGACAGAATTCAATAAAAGAATCATGCTGAGGGGGAGAGCACTATTACCTGACAAGTACTCCCCACCATGCTCTTAGAAACCAGGGTAAGGATTGGCGTCCCCTCTGGTAAAATCTATAGGGAGACAGTGGGACCCACTTGATATTCTCCTTTAAGCCCTATGTTTTTCCTAAGAGTGAAGCAATTTGTTTTTCCTTGTCCCATAGATGCCCTGGAACGTTGTCTGGACCCCAGCATGACAGAGTGGGAGCGAGGCCGCGAGCGGGATGAGTTTGCTCGGGCTGCTCTACTCTATGTGTCTTCCCGTTCAACCTTGTCCTCCAGGTTCACGCATGCCAAGGAGGAGGACGATTCGGATCAGGTGGAAGTCCCTCGAGACCAAGAGGTCTGTCGCCATCATGTCCCTAGCTGATGAATTTTAAAATTAAAACAAATATTTTAGGTCCCTCAATGGAATGATCACCAGAGACACAGTATTATAGAATAAGAAATGATTTTATGCTTTTAGCTTCCAATATAGTTTAGCAAAAAATGTTGCAGCATGACAGCTGTTTTGTAATTTTGGACGATTGCTTGAAAACTTTTCAGTGGAAGAGCAGTCAGGTCAATGGTGTGACCACTTGATGAAAGAGAATAAATGTCTTTTCCCAGAATGATGTCAATGACAAGCAGTCAGCTGTGAAGATGAAGATGTTCGGGAAGCTCACCCGAGACACATTTGAGTGGCACCCTGACAAGCTTCTATGTAAGAGGTTTAATGTCCCTGACCCTTATCCAGAGTAAGTGGATAAATCTGCCCTTACATCAGTGCTCACTTTCCCGTATTAAAGCTATCTTTCCCTCTCAGCTACTCATGTAAATTCCCTTTTTCTAGATGAATTTACTTGTAAATGCTTAGAGTTGCAGATTTAACTTCCATTGATTTGTTACTAAAAAAATAAGCAAACGTCCAGGAAGCAAACTTTGTTCCGTATCGAAGATATGAAACTCAGATATGTCAAGTTACAAAAAGATAATGCTCGTCTAATTTGCCGCCTTTTTAACAATGTGCATACAGTTTACATTTAAAATGTTACTTATGCTAATTCTTTATAAAAGTTTGACACTTACTTGATTATAAACACTACAAAAAAGCATATATAGTTGAATCAGAGGTTTTGTCAAAAATTTAGGTATATTTTTAGCAGTGGAACTTTTCCGTAATGGAAATACATTCTCTATTTCTTTTTCTTTTTAAGTAGGCTCCACGGAGCCTAACATGGGGCTTGAGCTCACAGCCCTGAGATCAAGAATTGAGCTGAGATCAAGAGTCGGACACCTAACTGACTGAGCCACTCAGGCACCCTAGAAATACATTTTCTAATTTTCAAAGTTAAATTCTAGATCTTACTATGATAGGGAAAACCTCATGGGCTCTAAAGTCAGCCATTCCAAATTCTTAAACTTGCTTTGAGAAGCAAA
This sequence comes from Zalophus californianus, assembly GCF_009762305.2. Taxonomy (NCBI): domain Eukaryota; kingdom Metazoa; phylum Chordata; class Mammalia; order Carnivora; family Otariidae; genus Zalophus; species Zalophus californianus. The sequence goes on from NC_045611.1 coordinate 41,593,425, forward strand.
ATTACCCTCAGGGACCTCTTAGCAAGTAGAAGAGCTAGTGGTGAAAAACACAAGATGTTATCTAATAACACGAATTGTTATTAAAATTACACATATATGTTTTCTTTTCAACCCACAGTTCAACTTTGGTTGGCTTACCAAGAGTAAAACGTGACAAATACTCAGTCTTCAACTTTCTGACGCTCCCAGAGACAGCATCCTTGCCTCCAACTCAAGCATCGAGTGAAAAAGTACCACAGCACCAAGGTCCCGACAGTGAGTGGGGCTTCCTCGGGTCCATGCGCTGACCATGGTCTCAACCCCTAACCCATGGGGAAAACAGAATAAAGTCTTAAGGGTACACATAGTGCAAGCTCTCCCTCCATTAAGAGACTTGTTCATGTGAATACATTAGCTCATGTTGTAAGAGTCCAGATGTCTACTGTTTGGGGTTGGGGCTCTGCCTCACCATCTGCCACATTCCCAACACCTTACACCGTGCCTGGCCCATAGTAGGTTTGCTGATGTTCTGGAATGAATTAAAGAGCCACAGTGGAGAGCTTGCCTTTTGCTCACTAATTCTGATATTATGTCTCTGTCCTACCTTTCAGAACCAAGAAAGCCATCCAGATGGGATACATCTAAACAAGAAAAGAAAGAAGATTCCATTAGTGAATTTTTAAGTTTGGCTAGATCAAAAGTTGGTCCACCTAAACAAGAGTCCAGTCCATTAGTAATCAAAGAGGAAGAGCATGTGACGGAATCACTCTCAAATAAGGTATCTGGGGCTTCCAGGTTCTCTTTGCAGGCTGACTATGGCATTTGTCCTCTGTGATGGTGCTTTTTCATCACTCAATAGGAGGGTTCCACAAACTTTCTGTGAAGGGCCAGATATTAAATATATTAGGCTTTGTGGGCCATATAGTGTCTGTCACAACCACTCAACTCTACTGTTGAATGTGAAAGAAATCATAGGCAATATGAAAAAAATTGGGTTCATCTATGTTCCAATAAAATTTTATTTACAAAGCAGACAGTGGGTTGGATTTTGCCCATAGGCTGTAGTTACCAACACCTGCTCTATATTACAATAGTTTCAATCATATGTTTGATCATGAGGAAAGATTATAAACTGCTCTGCCAAGAATGGCTTTTACTTAGCATCAACCATTGAAATAAAATTCAATGTGTTTTCTTTTGTGGAGAATATAAACAAAATATACATTGTGTTTTTAAAAAAATTACTGCTTTAATAGTTAAAACTTGAATTTAATAAAAAGTTACTTTTATTTATAATAGCCTCATTTTTAAATGAACATGCATTAAAAGGTATAGTTCAGTGAGTTTTTATACATACATAGATTTGTGGAGGGGCACCTGGGTGGCTCAGCCAGTAAAGCGTCTGCCTTTGGTTCAGGTCATGATCCCAGGGTCCTGGGATCGAGCCCCGCATTGAGCTTTCTGCTCAGCGGGGAGCCTTCTTCTCCCTCTCCCTTTGCCTGCCGCTCCCCCTGCTTCTGTGCTCTCTCCCTCTGTCAAATAAATAAATAAATAAATAAAAATCTTAAAAAAAAAAAAAAAAGATTTGTGGAACCACCACCACAATCAGGATGCAAGATGGTACTATCACCCCAAAAAACTCCCTCCTGCTCTCATACCCCCGCCTCCTGCAAAGGCCTACCAATCATTGATCTATTCTGTCTCTATAGTTTTGTTCTTTCCAAAATATTATATAAATGGAATCAGACAATATACGTATATAACTTTTTGAGACTGGGTTCTTCCACTCAGTATCAAACCTTTGAGATTCACCAGTAATGTATTATCAATAGTTCATTCCTTTTTATTGCTAAATAATATTTTGTTGTGTGGGTGAGCCACAGTTTGTTGGTTGTTCACCCTTTAAGGACGTATGGTGGTTTCCGGCTTTTGGCTCTCATAAATAAAGCTGCTAATGGCATTCATGTGCAGAGTTTTGTGTGAATATAAGTTTTCATTTCTCTAGGGTAAATACCCAATAGTGGGATTGCTGGGTAATATATACATGTAGATTTAACTTTATAAGAAACTGCCAAACTTTATACCAAAGTGCTTGCTTTGTGTATTTTGAAACTCTCTTGTTAGGTGCATACAGATTTAGTATTGTTTTATCTTTTTGCTGAATCAAACCTTTTATCATTAGGTAATATTACTCTTTATTTCTGACAATTTGCACAGTATGTATTTTTTCATCTTTTTACTTTTAGCCTATTTATTTCATTGTGTTTAAAGTGGATTTTTGATAAAAAGTATGTCATTGTGTGTCCTTTTTTAATAATACATTTAGATAATCTGTATGTTTTACTTTGTGTGTTTTAGCCATTAGCATTTATTGTAATTTGTTGACATATTTGGATTTAGGTCTACAGTTTTGTTTCCTGTCTGTTCCCACTCTTTTTGTTGCTCTCTTTCTCCTTTCTTACTTTGTTTTGTATTACTTGAATAATTACCAGTATACTATTTTTAATTTATCTATTACATTTTTAACTCTATTTTTTTAATGATTGCTCTACAATATACATGTTTACTTTTTCACAGTTTACTTAGAATTGATATTGTACCATCCTAAGAGGAATGTGGAATCTTTACCTCTCTCTAGGTCCCTTTACTCTCCTGGCTTTATGATGTCGCCTTATGTATTACGTGCACACACACTAAAAACCTCATAAGAGTTTTTTAATTTTTGCTTTCAGTTGTTAATACATGTTTAAAGAACCGATGAGCTGACAATCCGTTTTATTTACTTGGATATTTACCATTGCTGTTGCAATGGTAACAGCTTTCTCACCTATCAGTTCCTCTGTTTGAGGAACTCCCTGTATTGAGCATTTCTTTTAGAGCAGGTGCAACAAGTTCTTCTCTTAATTTTTCCTTCGTCTGAGAATGTCCATGTTTTATCTTCATTCCTGAAGGATGTTTTTGCTGGATATAGAATTCTGGGTCAACAGGTCTTTCCTTTAGCCCTTTTAAGAATGTTGTGCCACTTTCCTCTGGCCTTCCTGATTGCCGATAAGAAATCTAGTTGTTCAGCTTGTTGTTCCTTTCCTTAGGATGACGTGACTTTTCCTCTGGCTGATCTCAAGATTTTCACTTCATCTTTGGTTTTTTACTGTTTGACTATGATGTGTCTGAGCGTGGATTTCTTTGAGATTCTTTTGTTTGGGGTTTGCTGAGCTTCCTGAATCTTGTCTTTCACCAAATCTGGGACATTTTCAGCCATTATTTTTTCAAATATATTTTCTGCTGCACACTCTCACACCTCTCCTGGGACTCTGGTGACATAAACGTTAGACCTTTTGATATTGTCCCCCAATTCTCTTTTCAATCTGTTTTCTCTCTCTGTTCAAATCAGATAATTTCTATTGATCTGTCATCAAGTTCGCTGACTCTTTCTTCTGTCATCTCCATTCTGCTAGAGAACCCATTCGGTGAATTTCTTACTTTGGTTATTGTATTTTTCATTTCTAAAGTTCTCATTTGGTTCATCTTTATATCTTTTATTTCTTTGCTGAGACCCTTTTATCTTTCCATTTGTTTAACCTTATTCTTGAACCACGTAATAGTGGCTTTAAAGTCTGCCACATAATTCTAACACTTTTGTCATTTGGGGTTAGTGTCTATTGATTGTCTTTTGCAAGTTGAGTTTTTCCTGGTTGGTTGTATACCAAGTAATTTTGGATTACATCCTAGCCATTTTGGACATTATGTTATGGGACCTTAGGTTTGTTTAAATTATAGGGAGAATGGTGAAGTTTTGTTTTGTTTTAGCAGACAGCTGACCTAATTAGGTTCAGGCTACATCCCTGTTCCAACCCACCTGGGTTCAAATGTCATTCCAGTTTTCAGAGTCTTTATAGCTATGCTATTCAGATCTTTCCTGCGGGTGTACTTCCCAGTGGCTGGTCTGGGACCTGGCTGGTAGTTAATCCCCTAGATCTGTTATCAAAACCTTTCGTTTGCTTTTTAGAGTCAGATTTACCCTTGCACAGCTCAGATGTGAGCCAGGAGCTCACAAACTTTCTATGGTATCACTCTCTTACGAGCTCCTCATCATGATCTTCCTGATGCTGTCTGACTTTCAGGCTCCCTGTCACACCCTCCATTCAGAAGGCTGGAACTTAGTTTCCCTGCTCTGGGTTGCACTTCCTATGACTTTATCTGTGGCTGGAGTCAAGTGGCAAGAGGGCAAGAAGGGGGAAAAAGCAGTAGGATTTGCTTCAGATTGTTGAGACCACCGCTTCTCTGGTCAGAGAAAAGGGTTCCCATCCATCAAAGCCTGGCAGCTGCTGCCAGCGTGGATTTGGAACCTCTCCATGAGGTTTCTACTGTTATTATTTATTTTTATTTTTTTGAAGATTTTTATTTATTTATTATTTGATAGAGAGAGAGAGTGAGAGAGGGAACACAAGCGGGGGAGTGGGAGAGGGAGAAGCGGGCTTCCCGCTGAGCAGGGAGCCCGACTCAGAACTCAATCCCAGGACCCTGGGATCATGACCTAAGCCAAAGGCAGATGCTTAACAACTGAGCCACCCAGGCGCCCCTCTACTGTTATTTCTTAAATGGCATAAAACCTTACTCAGGGATTCTGGCTCTGTGCTATGGTCATTGGGTTAGGAGGACTTCTAGATTTTCCCAGAAATCATGTTGAGATAGTATTTAGATAATTTTGCCTGGAAAAAGTCTTGGTTCTTGCTTTTTCACTTATTAGCCAGGTGACTGTAGGAATCTCACTTGCATTCTCTGGGTTATTTAATTTCTTTCTTTGAAAGCTTTTTCTGAGTTGGCATAGTGTGAATGGCCAGAAGTGTCTGTGAAGACGGATATGGGCCAGTTGCCATTCAGTTGCAGCCTGTGCATGTGACGCTGATACCTGTGGTTTGCCGTAAAGACATCAGATTCATGACTTTTCTGGGGAATTGTTGCCATGAGCTCCTGTGCTTCCCTGTCAGCCTCTCTCTCCTGACTTCTTGTATAATTTTTAAAAAAGATTTTATTTATTTATTTGAGAGAGAGAGCAGGAGTGGGGGGACGTGGCAGAGGGAGAAGAAGCAGCAGACTTACTGCTGAACAGGGAGCCCTACTCAGGGCTCGATCCCAGAATCCTGAGATCATGACCTGAGCTGAAGGGCAGACTCCTTCTTGTATAATTTTGAACAATTTTGAAGCGGTGTCAGAAGTTTAAATGTAATTTAGATACTTTTGTTCCCTGAACCACTTGAGCATAAGTTGCCAACCAGGTGCCCGGCTCTGCTGTGTTTCCTTCAAGGAAGGGTGTTCCCCTGTAGAACCGAAGTACATCCATCAAGGTCTGGGAATCAGCACTGATGCATTCCTGCTGTGTCTAATCCTTGGACCCATTCAGGTTCCACCAGTTGTCCTAATAATGACCTTTATAGCAGAAAATGCTGCTTGGGGTCACTCATTGCATTTAGTATCAGAGCCCCTTTAGACTCGTTCAGTCTGGTACAATTCCTGTCTTTCAGAATCTTGAGGCTTGAAGATTGCAGGCCAGTATTCTGTAGAGTGTCCTCAGTTTGGGCCTCTCTGATGTTTCCTCAGGATTAGATTCAGGTTCTGCCCTTTCGGCAGGACTACCTCAGTGGGGCTACGGCTGGGCTCTCGCTGCATGCTGTCAGGCGGTGCACGGCGTCCACTTGTCCCGTTGCTGGTGTTCACTTTGGTCACTTGAGTAAGGTGGTATCTGCCAGTCTTTTCTGTTGTGAAGTTAGTTTTTTTGCCCTCTGTACTTAGTAAGTACTTTTATTTATTAATTTATCACTAATTTTTACTTAATTATTTTATTTTATTTTTTATTTATTTATTTTTTAAAGATTTTATTTATTTATTTGACAGAGAGATAGCGAGAGCAGGAACACAAGCAGGGGGAGAGGGAGTGGGAGAAGCAGGCTTCCCGCAGAGCAGGGAGCCCAGTGTGGGGCTTGATCCCAGGACCCTGGGATCATGACCTGAGCCGAAGGCAGATGCTTAACGACTGAGCCACCCAGGCGCCCCATACTTAATTATTTTAATGACTATCAAGGAGCTCTGAAATATATACATATCTTGTTCCTCATCAAACTGTGGACCCATGGTTTCCTGTTTTATTTAAGGACTAACTCAGTATTACCCTTATTTATTTTAATGTTCAAATGGTCTTAGTTTGGCTGGCTGGAGCTCCTTCAGGAGGTTGGCTTCTGTGTTTTTTTGGGATGTTCCTCTTACTCTGTAAGCTTGTCTTTGCTCTCTGGGCACAGTGATGTCCGGGCGTATCTTTGTGTTTATTCAGCCCCAGCTCTGGAATCAGTCCTTTCTCCAAGGTGCCCCAGTTATTTTTAGTAGGGAATGGTGTACTTTACTTCTTTAATTTTTTTCTGTGAAGAGAGTTTACTTTAAAACTACAAATGTCACTGTCTTGTACCAGTTTTCCTCCTGTGGGTATTTGTAACTCTGCTCCAGAAACTGGAGGTGATAGGGTATGGGGAGTGACCCCGCTGAGAGTGAGGAGAACCAGTGGTAGAGTCCAGACCCACCTCCTTGGCACGAATTCGAATTCGCACCGTGAGTGCATCCTCGTGTCTCTGACCCGGGTTCTTCAGGGGTACAGTGGAAGGACCGGAGTGGATTCTGATCGAGGCCAGTCCCGGGGCTCTCTGTCTCATCATGGCTGTTTGCACTTAGCACATCAGATTACCCCACGCCCATCTGGGGAGAAGCTGCTGGTGGGGAGGAGTCGTGTCTTCTTCATGCCTTTGCTCCTTGTTTATTTAATTGAGTCTGTACAACGTTACTGCCTGTCTGTTCGGCGAATCTGGTTGTCCACAGCTGGGCTTCCTGTAGGACTAGCGACGTGTAGTTGTGAAGGGAAGTTCCTTGACCATGGAATGCACGGGCTCCCTGCGCCCTCCCCTCCGTGCGGAGCCCCTGTTTTCTCCGCAGCATTTTATATGAGTAGGCTGCCTTCATTAACCTCTCATCTTGGTCCTCTGAAGGCTCGATAGACTCTTGAGAACAGGACAGAGGTACTGTGCTAGTTCCCACTGCATTTTTGTGGTTCCTTTGCCATTCTGATGAATGACCCGTCTCCAGGAGAGTCTTTGGCTGCTTCTACCAGTTGGCTCGTTCTGCAGTGGTTGAATCAGAAACATCAGAAGAATAAATGCCATGTGAGCGGTCATTGTTTAGCTAGGCAGCGCGTGGGTGGGGAACCCATGTACCTGAGCATAAACGTGTGTGTCTCTGTCTTTCTAGAACGTCTGGCTCCCCTCACCTTTACTTCTTCATTCCTGACTCTTATTTCATTGTTAATACAGAATATAAGCAAAGGTGAGGATTCACAGACTGAAGGAGAAGGCAGCCGTCCATCCATGGACTTGTTTAAGGCCATCTTTGCCAGTTCGTCTGATGAGAAGTCCTCATCCTCTGAGGATGAGCAAGGTGACAGCGAGGATGATCAGGCAGGTCCTGGGGAGGCTGGCTTCAAAAGCTCCCAAGAGACTGACTCAGTGGAAACCTCATCTGTGGCACACAGTACGTGGATACTTTAGATTTGGGGATCTAAAGAAGAAAATGAGGATGTCTCTAGAGAAGCTGCTTCTTTGTTTAGTGTGCAGTTCTTTTTTTTTTTTTTTTTTTAATTTAAGTTCAGTTAGCCAACATGGTACATCATTACTCTCAGGTAGCGTCAACAATTTCTCAGTTGCGTGTAACACCCAGTGCTCATCACATCACGTTAGTGTGCAGTTCTAACCCAGGATAATTAGCAAGCAATGATGTTTTAATCTTTTATATTTTTAATTGTGGCATCAGATATAAATTTCTGGTGTATTTTTAGGATAGCTGTGTTTGATAATATTGATTTTCCTTGCCCTAGTTGAGAAGAATTTAAAACTAGTAAATTTATTGTTTAAAAAATAGATTTTTTTTTTTTTTTTTGACCTGGTTGATGATGAGGTGCTAGGATTATTGGCAACATTTGGTCCTGGGTATACAGGGGCTCTTCCCCGAGCCAGGAGTTTTGGCACAGAAAAGGAGGCCCTTCGGCGCTTGCAAGCGTCAGAGACTTTTCAGATGCTTGGGTGGGTGGACAGAATTTTCCATCTCAGCCTTTGGGTGGTCTGTGATCCCTGTCAGTCTGTGGTGGACTTGGGTATAATATTTTTAGTGTCTTTAGCCAAAAAAATGCAAAGAGATATAAAATATTGTTTATTCTTAGATGATTCATAAATGCCTATTTCCTATTTCTGTGGGGAAAAAAGCCACCCAACTTATTTTTTATTTCAAAGTGATATATACTTGAATTGTTAAAGTTTAAAAATATAGAAATGTAGAAAGCTTAAGTCCCTTGGAATCCCACTTCCCTGAGATAAACATTGTTAATATTTTGATGCATATTTTTCCATACTTTTTGCATTTTTCTTTCCACTCTCTGAAGACATAGTCCTCTCTTTAAAAAACGAGATTATTACTGTGAATATGGTAATTTGTTTATATTCAGCTTTTCCCTTCTTTGATAATTTATTTAGAGTGAAATTAGACTTTCTGAGCTGGGACATAGTCTTAGATCCCTGTTGTTAAGTTTTTCTTCTTCTCAGAGGATATCTTTCCTTGAAGACATCTTTCAACCCTTCAGGTCTCAGTGAGGTGATCCCGAGCGCGTGCTATACACACCCCTCTGTGTTGCAGCCCTTGGTGCACTTGGTTGCAGATACCCCGTGTGACTGACTTCCCAGCTCAGATGTCCACGAGGTTGGAGGTCAGGTTTACATGCTCACTGCTGTATCCTTAGCGCCTGGCGTGAGCTAGTTAAGCAAAGTGGTGAAGAAAAGCACGCATTATCTGGTGGCAACAGGTATTAATTAAAGAATCAAACACGTTAGTATTAGTATAATATTATTTACTATTAATATAAATAGAATTAATACTCTGGTGTTTTTCAGCTAGCGAGCCGGCACCCCAGGAGCCCGTACCTTCATTCCCGATACAAAAGCTGCAGATAGATGAAAGAGAACCCTTCGGCCCACGGCTGCCTCCTGTCTTCTGCCCTAGTGAGTTGAGAGCTCGTTGGTTCACCCATTTGCATCAGCACCAGTGTCTCCCCTGAGCTGTGACAACTCTAACCGTCTTATCACCTCTACCTGTCTAATGCAACACGAGGTCAACCACATACATACAGTTGACCCTTGAGCAAGGCAGGAGTTAGGGGTGCCAACACCATGCACAGTCGAAAATCTGCATATAACTTTTGACTTCCCCCAAAACTTAATTACTAATAGCCTACTGTGGACCAGATTCCTTACCCATCACATACACAATTGGTTAACACTTCTTACGTATGTTATATGTATTATGTACTGTATTCTTACAGTAAAGTAAGCTAGAGAAAAGCAAATGTTGTTAAGAAAATCACAAGGAAGTGAAAATACATGTACAGTACTGTGCTTATTGAAAAAAATTCACACATAGTGGCTCTGTGTAGACTCGTGTTGTTCAGGGGTCGCTGTATATACATCTGTTTCTGGTTTATTTGTTCTTAGCCACATTGTGAATCTCATCGCTTTCCACAGAGTGCCTAAATGATAGTTGTTGCTTTATAGCCTCCGAGACCTTGCAACTTCTTTTTCTTTCTAACACTTAGATACGTACAGTAGAGTCCTGAGCGTCTCAGATGTCACTTTGAGAAATAAAAAAATTAAAAAATCTAGGACACCGGGTTGGGTGAGGAATTGCAGGGAGAAAGGTATTCGGAGACTTTTTTATAGTTTGGCTAATGTAGCAAATAAAGTAAAAGTAATTCTTTCAGAAGTAAACGCAGTCCATCCTCCCCCAGTGTCAGTCAGCAACATCTCAAACTGACATCTCGTTAAAATGTTTAGACTGGCCTATCCTCTCCTTGAAGGCCAGGTTAGCAAACACCTGATAACCTGGCCCAGGTACATAGATGACATAATTCTATTATTTCCCTGATAGTTTCCTATAGCACCCACATAAAAATATTGTTTTGGTTAGTGAAGCCAGTCTTCAAAGAGGTGATAAAAAAAGTGTGAGGTTTTGAAAAATTGCAGTGAATATATTTCTGATTTGCTTTAGTTGTTCAGATCTTCAGCTTAAAATAAGTATTTCAACATCTAAAAGCGAAGTTATTTATGCCCATTTCTCAGACCATCTTTGATAGCCTTGTAATAGTTAATTACTTAATTTTGTCTATGGGTTATCAAGGGGAGATGGTTTTTCAAAAACGAGCATTAAAAAAAAAAGTTGGGGGGGGTCAGATTTTAAAATACCTGACCAAATGATGGGACTGGAGAGTTACAGGCACCTGTTCCCTGGGTTTGGAAATATCCATGCTTCTGAAACACCTCTCCCTTAGGTGGAAAAAGCTGATGATCTACCCTGCTTCTACTGTTGTTAATTTTTGCTGATTTGGTTACCTGGAAGTTAATGCCCTATGAAAACATTTTGTTCAGCATTTGGAGGTGGAGAATTCAGGCATATGCCACTTGTTTGGTCATTTTTAATGGCGACATACATTGTGTTGTTTTGATGCTAGTTTTCTAGGGTTTCAGTTTATAAGACAAATTCATGTATAATGTGCTTTCATAAAGGGAGGAGTTGACATTTATGTGCCAGATTCTAGGCTATGGGATTCACGTGCCTGGTTCCATCCAGTCCTCTATGGCCCTGAGAGAACAGGGAGTCTTACTGTCTCTATTCATAGATGTGGGGACTGAGGCTTGGAGAAGTTGAGCAATGAACCCCTGCTGGCAACCTCAGCTGAGGTTCAGACTCTGGTCCGTCTCTGAGCTTGCCCGAGGATATTAAATTGCAAAAGGCTTGTGCAATCTGGTCCACTTTTATCTTCATCTGACTCATCTAGCCGATAAGGCAGTGGCAAGATACTGGCTGGATCACACAGGTCCAGTATTGAGGTTTCTGGCAGTTTCTAAATATAGAGCTACCAGGTGACATGCTAATCTGCTTATCAGTGAGGCAGGGCAGGAGTTCCACCCTAATGTTAAACATTCCACCTACATCAACAGTTCCCAGTTCAGTAATTTAGTCTTCCTTTAACCTAGCAGTTCACGTGTGTGTTACGTGTGTGTTACATTTGCGTTACATTTGCCTTTCAGATCTTCGTCAGACACTTGAGGCACCTCACAAAGAGAAACATAAAAAGAACAAAGAAAAACACAAGACCAAGAAGGAGCACAGACGGAGGAAAGAGAAGGTGAGTACCTTCTAGGTGTCCCGGGACCGGATGCAGGCTCTGGTGTCCTTGCTTCTGTCCTGCAGACAAGCCCCGCCCCCCCTCGGGGCACGTGGGCCTCTGCACACCTTGGCAGAAATGTTGACATTCATATAAGCCTTCAATTTTCAAGAACTTTCAGACAGAATATTTTAATTACTCAGTTGTACTTAGAACAGTTTTTATTTGTGAACATTAAAAAGTAGGCAAAAAGGACATTGAAATACTTTAGAGTAATGGTTGAATATTAAATAATAGAATAGTATTAATTGGCTATTCATTCAATATTAGATGAAGATACTGTTTTGAACATTTTTTCTCTACAACTTTTGTCATCATTACAAACACAGATTTGGGTCCATAGCTTGCTACTTGAGGTAAGGGAAACTTGAAGGAGTAGTGTGTGCTCTCACCCTGACAGCCCCAATCTCATGATCCGTGTGTATCCAGTGATGGCACAAGCTTTTAATTCGGTTAATGAGTGTGTTGGGTCCCAGAGTGCTCTGGGCAGTGGTGGAATGGATGACAAACAGCTCCATAATTGGCTACCTGAAAGAAAGGATTCATGAGCTTGGAAGGTGTACCTGAAAGAAAGGATTCCTGAGCTTGGAAGATGATGAAAGTTCTGTTGTGGTGACAGGGAAAAAATGTGCTGCCAGGTTGAAAACCAAATTCATTTGTTTCTCACCAATGTATCTGCTCTTCTCGGATCTTCTACTTGTTTCTTTGTTGTGCTTTTCCACCGTCCTTGTCATCCTGATAGGTAGTTGATCACATATGCCTAACGACATGGACCTTTGAGCTCATGGGAGGTGGCAGGCCTCACCTGGCTTAAGATGGGGGCTAAGTGGCAAGATGGCATGCTGCCCGCATCTGCCTGGTTCTGCTGTGTCTGCGCGGGAGGAGTCCTCAGTGTGTGGGGCGGAGAGTGTGCACAGCTGTGTGCCCTGGGCTGTCCCATAGGAGGCTCGTTCCAAATGAGGTGTTTTGTCTTTGTGTTTGAATGAGCCCAGCAACCAAATGCTTCCTTAGCCTGTCATCATAGGAATCGGGAAGGGAAACGCCCATTGGCCCCCCCCACACCCCGCCTCGCCTCACTATTCTTTTTCAGAAAAGGAAGCACCGGAAGCACAAACACAAAGGCAAGCAAAAGAATAAAAAATCGGAGAAGAGTAGTAGTTCTGAGAATGCAGACAGCAGCGACAGCCAGAGCGATGACGAGGGGCCTGCAGACCTGTCACCCCAGGAGCTGCTCAGAAGGTAGGGGGTGGGGCACGGTGGTTTCCGGACGCCCTCCAGAGGCTTGTGGGAATCTTGATGTAGTTGCTGAGAGGCAGATGTCAGAAGTGATAAATGTATATATTGACTAGGCTTTTTAGAAGTTCATTTTTTACTACACAAGTAATATGTGAATATATTATCATTGTGAAAATTCAAACCTTACAGAGAAAGCTTCAAGTGGTCCTCGAGCAGTTTCCAAACCTCTCTCTCCAGCAACCTCTGCCGTCAGCTTCGTGTGTAACTTTTAAGACTTTTTTGTTCAGTCTTTCTTATACACACACACACATACCATATGTACACACACGTTTTGTTGCACATTTTAAAAATAAATACTACAATTTTATGTAGCATAAATCTATGGATTATGAACATGTAGAATGAAGAAATACTGCCAAATTATTTCTGGAAGTGTCTGTATCCATTTCACCTTGTTACTACATCAGCTACAAACAGTTCAGAAATGTTTGTCAGCATGATGGGCGAAGAATGGCATCTCACTTTTAATTTGTATTTCTCGGACTAGTAATGAGGTTGAGTGGCTGGAGGACAGCCTTTGCCTATGTGCTCGCTTCTGAGTAGCTTGCTCACATTCTTTGTACAGTGTTCTGTTTTCTGTTACATTGTTTGTTTTACTTGTTTCAGTCAAGTAAGGTAGTATTTTGCTGATTTTTAGGAATTAAAAAAGGATAATTCTGGATATGAATCCCTTGTGTTTTAGTGTGTTACCTATCATGTGACTTTTAATTATCTTTGTTGTACAGAAGCTCTAATTTTTGGTGCCCTCAGTTTTACTAATGGTTGGGCAGGGTATGTTTTATAATTTTGTCTCCTAAAGGTCTTCCCTAACCCAAGAGTTTATATATGTTTATGAGCTATTCTGCTTTTATAGTTTTGTTTTTGTTTAATCTGTTTGGATTTTTTGGTGAGTTTGAGCCCCATGTTGGGTGTAGAGAGTACTTAAAATAAATTAATATTTTAAATTAAAATGAATAAATAAATTAATTAGAAAAAAGAAAAGAAAATCAAGAAAGGTACTCAGGACCCCAGTTTGTTCTGCTTCAGTGCACGGCCCTCCTAGGAGGGGATGGGTGGAGGATGGCATCGGGGGTGGTTGTGGTCCTGCCTGGATGTCACGGTCTTCACTGCTGCCATGGCCTGGTCACCACGGGGCTGGGAAGGGGAAGTCCAGCTGCGGGCTCAGGATGAAGGGGGAGAGGCAGGGGTGAGCCCTTTATGTCAGCCCTACGCGCCGAACTGGCTCATTAAAGGTAGAGTAGCTTGGTCATGTCCACAGTCCCTGTGCGGGCCTGCTCCTCCATTCTTCACTCTGGTTTCTTTTCTTTTCTTTTCTTTTTAATATTATTTATTTATTTATTTATTTGAGAGAGAGAATGAGAGAGAGAGAGCATGGGGGGGAGAGTCAGAGGGAGAAGCAGACTCCCTGCTGAGCAGGGAGCCCGACACGGGACTCGATCCCGGGACTCCAGGATCATGACCTGAGCCGAAGGCAGTCGCCCAACCAACTGAGCCACCCAGGCGCCCCTTCACTCTGGTTTCTTTCTTTCTTTCTTTTTATTTATTTTTTTTGAGAAAGAGCATGAGAGAGCATGAGTAGGGGGAGGAGCAGAGGGAGAGGGAGAAGCTGACTCCCTGCTAAGCATGGAGCCCAATGCAAGGTTCAATCCCAGGACTCCGGGATCATGACCTGAGCTGAAGGCAGACACTTAACCCACTGAGCCACCCCAGGCGCCCCTCTTTGGTTTCTTAGCCATTTGGTACTGTTCTGTCCACCCTGTTTTAATTACTCTGGCCTTGTAAGCATATCTTGCCATCTGGAAATACAAGTGCCACCCCTTATTCTTTTCCATTTACTTCTTCAGAATGGACAATACATCTCATGATTCAAAAATACAAAGGAGTTGAGCATTTCAGTTTCATCCCGAGCCTCCTGAAGTGGCTGTGCCCACTCCTGTTTCCCTGTCCTCCTGCACACCAGTATGATGGGGGGGGCGGGGGAGGAGCATACCCCAGGCATGGCTCATTTCATCCACATGCACCCCTGTGAGGCAGACACCTGGGGCCCCTCGTCTTTATAGGTGGGACAGGGAAGTTAGGTCACGTGGCCAGGCCCACAGAACCTCACCAACACCTGAGGCCCTCACCCTTGAGCATTTGGGGCCATCTGATGAGTCGTTCCTGCTGGGGAAGCCCGTCAGTGCCCATTTGGAGGGCGCGGTGGGAGGGCTGGAGCAGGGGCTTGCTGTGGGCACCGTGCAGCAGTCGGAAAACATGGGCACACAGCTGTGCACTGATTGGATCTAAAACTTACCATCAAGAGACCCAAAGCTGCAGAACAGTGTATACAGGTGGTGCTGTTGATGTTAAAATGTTGTCCTCAGGCCTTTGGGTTTCCCTGCGTGCACACGTATGTACATCCTTGCCTAGGAAGAGGGCTGGAGGGGTTCTTGCACCCACGAGAGCACCTCTCTTCAAGGAAGGGAGGGTCAGAAGTGTGGAGTGCCCTTATCTGACACTTGTGGTTGCTACAGGTGTAGTCCCACCGCTCCTCACCCCGAGTCTCCTAGGTTCTCCTCTGGGAGCCTGGAGGGCCCTCCATCCTCTGTGTCTCGCTCCCCTCTGTGCATTGCCTGTCTGCACCCATCTCCTAGGAGGGGTGGCAGGAGGCTCACGACCACAGGGGCTCGTTTGCATTCCCAGCACCTGGCTTGGAATGTCACTCTTGGTAAGGGCCCTGGTACTTTTCTTCTGGGACCATGCAGTTTGGTTCTGGTGCAATCGCAGTCAGCTGCCTCCACCCCCTTCTCCCGAGACACCGGTCTACCTCCTGTCTCTATCAGTTTGTCTTGCCCATTCTAGAATTTCATAGACAAAGAATCATATGGTTTAGTAAACGCTGTAGTGCACACACGTATGTATATGCACACAGACCATAAGCTTCCAGCTCCGTGCATTCTTGCTGCCCGATCAAGGGATACCCCAGCACCCCACAGCCACTCGTGTCTCCTCCCACTTAGCCTGGCTACCCCCATTCCCACAGGTAACCCCTCTGCTGGCCTCTGTCACCATTGATTAGCGCTTGGGCTTTACTTAAAGGAACCATGGAGAAGGACTCTCACATCGGCCACATGATTCTGGCAGCAGCAGCTGGCTTGCCCTCATTGCTGTGGAGTAACCCTTTATGGGACCACAGAGTATTCATCTCTTCTGTTGTTGGGGACATCTGGTTTTCCACTTTGGGGCTGTTGAGCAAGGATCTAGAGGCAGTGTGGCCCAGCTCTACTCGATGAATGCCCTTGTGCCCTTGAAGCCGAGATTTAAGACTGTCAGCTTAGGAGCTTTTGGCCCTGGAACAAACATGTTTGTTTTGTTTTGTTTTCAGTTCCTTCCCAGTGCTCCTACATGAGATAGGTGAAACCAGGATTAGAACTTGCTTTTATAAACAGGTCCTAATATGAGGTGTGGAGTGTGAGTCTCCCGGTAGGGGCCACAGAAAAGCATATTAAGAAGGCAGATTAAATGATGCTTTCATAGTTTGCAGTCATCCTCTGTGCTCTGTGGGTACACGTGTGCCCCTGGGACTTGGGGAGGTCTGGCATACTCGGCTCCCACGGAGCTGTCTGGCTTTCCAGTTCTTACCTAATTGTCCTTCTTTCTCCTTTATTTCCTTTTCCAGGCTGAAAAGTCTTCCACTAAGGAGGCAGTAATTGAATTCTACCCTGGCCTTTCCCAGTCCCAGGTCTCCTCCATGATGGAAGCTCATCGACTGCTCGCTTAATACCTTGTACAGATTGTATTTATATGTAAATTCATGCTGTAAAATAATTTTTAAAACCTTGACATTTCAAAGGCTGCCTTGGAAGGTTGTAGGAATTGATTTCTCTTTTTAACTTCGGTTAGTGTCAGAGGAAACAATTCAGACTGTACAGTTTAATTAAAATGGAATTTTTCTATTTTCTTCTTGATTTTTTATTTCCTGAAACTTTTGAAAAGAAATGAAAAGTGAAATGTTTTCTCTGATTTTGCTCATGAAGAAAGCCGAGGCCAGATAAGGACAATTGGACTTAATTAAGGACTTGTAAGAGTGAAGGAAGTGGTTGTTTCCCCATTCCTCAGGCACTGGGCTCCTGCCTCTCCTGGTGCATGGTGGTGGCCAGGAGCCCAATGGGCGGTCCAGTGCCAGGATCCTAGCAGGTGGCCTCAGCCTTTTAGGGTGGATGTCACCAAAGTGTCCCAGACAGTTTCTGAGACCAAGCGCCGGAGAGTGTGCACCCACAGCCCAGGTCACACAGGCTCCAGGTCCTTGCTCTGCAGCCCTGGTTCCCCGCTCAGGAGCTGCATCATCATCACTGATGAGACCTTTGAGAAAAGTTGCAGGGGTTCAGAGTGACAGCATAGAAAGATCAGAAGGATTTCCAAAGTAGAAATAAGGAAGAAAACCACTTCTACTTCTACCATCCAGAGATGATAACCCTTAGTATTTGGGAATATCCACCCATCTTTTTTTTTTTTTTTTAAGATTTTATTTATTAGAGCGAGCGAGAGAGAGCACAGGCAGGGAGAGCTACAGAGGGAGAGGGAGAAGCAGGCTCCCTGCTGAGCAGGGAGCCCGACTGGGGACTCATCCTAGGACCCTGGGATCATAACCGGAGCCGAAGGCAGACGCTTAACCGACTGAGCCACCCAGGCGTCCCCCCACCCAGTCTTTTTCTATCGGTGGGGCTGCTTCCCGACTAGAGGTGACATTCGTTCTCTGTCATTGACATTGTGACAGGTATTTCCTTCATGCTCTTATATATTGTGTGTCCCCACTCCCGACAGCTGCATCTGAATTCATCCAGGGCCCATTCTGTAACTCAGTGACCATTTCTCTGTTGTTGACACGAGTCGGTTGGCCAGGAGCCCCCGCACAGGTAGAGGGCACACAGAAATCGTCCTGGGAGAGGGAGCCAGGATGACCCAAAAGGAGGCCGCGGGGATGGGGCTGCTGGTTTCGCCCGCTTGGCCTCAGTCCTTTTGTGCCCAGGGCTCAAGCCCAGTGTTTCTGGGAGTAAGCGCGCCCCGCGTGGAGCGGAGACAGGGAGATCGCAGCGCCCGCGGAGGGCACGTGAGCCCCCGGAAGCGGCCGCAGGGCGCAGGCGCGCGGGGCCACCGTTCGCGGCTGCGCCCGGGTGCTGGGTGCCCGCCACCGTTCGCGGCCCGGCCTGGGTGCTGGGTGCCGGCCACCAGCAGGCCAGGCTCCGAGATGGCCTCCCAGCCGCCGTGCGCCCCCTGCTCCCCAGAATGCCTGGACGAGGACGGGAAGACAGTGTCCCAGCTCCGTAGCGTGCAGCTGCCCTCCATCCTCTCTAGCGACCTTGAGCAACTGTTCCATAAACTGCCCGATGTGGCTCTGATCAGGGCCTATGGCCGCTTCAGGCTGTCGACGTTGGAGGCACACCAGGACCCGCTGCTGGCTCCCTTTGACCCCCTGGAGGTCAGCAAGGACTCACCACCACCCCAGGAGCACCCGAAGCCTGAGAAGAAGTTCTGGGGCGACCAGGAAACCCTCTCCAAGGTCAGACTACGGGGGTGGGGGTGAGGAACGCAGACTTGAACCCGGTACGTGGGGAGGTCGCAGTGAGCGGGCTAAGGAGAGCCGTGGGGAGCCACTTGGTTTTGCCAGGGCCCCCCGAGTGAAGCCACTGGGCTGCTGTCTCTGGGAAAACAAGGCTGTCCTGGGGGAGGACAGTGTTTCAAAGTGGGGGATCCTGACCCCACCCAGACTGACTTCTGGCCGAGCCTCCCAAACGTCCCCAGGTGACATCCCCAAGTGCATACTCTAGGGTCAGTGAAGGAGCCCTCTGTACCCATGAAACAGTTTGCTCCAGAAGCAACAGAAAACCTAGAAGAATGAAAAGAAAAACAAAAAAATACAAAACAACCCCCCCCCAAAACCCCTATCAACACTACTTTGTCTTCTCTGTGATACTTGAGAGACATCGCATTAAAACAAAGGCTGGTGGCTGGGAGTAGGAAATAATCTGTGAACGGAGAGAATTCCTGGGGATGATGAAGGATTTCCTAACCAAAATCCTCCACGGAGGCTTTAAAATCAGAGCAGAGAACTGAAACAGAAAATTAGAAAACAAAGTTCATGGGATACTCTGAGACCCAAAGAACAAATGTAAAGGATCGATGACCTTGAGAGAAAAGGTAATGTGTGCCGGAGAGATCCAGAAGAGCCGATCTACACAGAGGAGGTGTTGGAGAGGAAGAGGGAGCAGGGGTAGGAAAGAAAGAGAAGCAAACAGTGACAGTCTCCCTGGGCTGAGGAAGAGGGTGGTGCTCCCTTGGAAAGAGCCAGTCCAGTTCAATGCAAGATTGCAGGCAAATATAGCCCATCTTTAGTGAATGCCTGAGTTGCAAGGGAAGGAGCAAAGACCACAGACGGAAAAGCCTGCGATTAGCCTGAGATGCTTGACTTCCTGGCCAGCCCTCAGAACACCTGGGAGCAGAGCCCACAACGGGGATTGCTGATTGGCTCTGTGATCTCTTCCAGCAAAGTGTGTGTCAGCGCTTTTAGTCATGATATTTATTCTGATTTTTTTTAAGTAAAAATTTTTTTAAAGATTTTATTTATTCATTTGAGACACAGAGATACAGAGAGAGAGAGCATGAGCAGGGGGAGAAGCAGAGGGAGAGGGAGAAGCAGGTTCCCCGCTGAGCCAGGAGCCCAACATGGGGCTCAATCCCAGAACTCTGGGATCATGACCTGAGCCAAAGGCTCAGCAAACTCTTTCATGGGTACGGAGGGCTCCTTCACTGACCCGGGGGTATGCTTAACCATCTGAGCCACCCAGGAGCCCCTGATTTTTTTTAAAGTAAAATTAGAGGAGAGCACAGAAATTTTCAATAGAACATCCCCAAGATTCAAATTCAATAGATTTAAAATGTTCTGCTTTTTTTTTTAATAGGTCTCCCTAGCATAGCAACTTTGTCCCCACTGCCCCATTTCTTCTCTACAGAGGCAAGAAATGTTTCTAGTTTCTTCTGTATCCTTATAGAGATAAATTATGCATTTCCCAGCACATACATGTATATATCCCCCCTTTTTTTACATAAATGGAAGCATACCTTAGACCCCTTATGCACCTAGTTTTAAATTTTTTACTTAGCGTATTTTAGAGATCTTTCCATATCATAAAGAAGCAACTTCCTTGTTCTTTTTTACCAGCAGTATCCCACTGGGTGGCCATCGTCTGGTTACTTTAACCAGCCTCCTGTGGACGCACATTCAGGTGGCGTATGATTTTTTTTGACCTAAAGTTTTTATGACCCATGAAGATGACAGAAGTTGAGAAGGTCTGTAACTTCTCCCAGAGGAAAGTTTCTGACCTAAGAATTCTCTACCTGGCCAAATTGCAGATCCCCAACAAAGGCAACAGAAAGACGTTTTCTTCAGACCTGCAAAAACTCAGAAATGATGCTTCTCTTTGAGCACAAAGTTACTCAGGGGAGCACTCCAGCAAACAGAAAAAAAGAAAAAAAATCTCCCTCTGCCCCCCCCCCCCATGCTCTCTCCCTCACTCACTCTCACTCACTCTATCTCAAATAAATAAATAAATAAAATCTTAAAAAAAATCCAAATGAAGAACTTCAGTAAAACAAAGAGCGGTTTAGAATAAACAGAGGGGACCAATGACTGAAAACAATACACTCTGGTTAACGTGGCTGTGTAGCTCAATGAAAATGTTAACAAATGATCCTTTAAAACGAAGGTGCGGGCGCCTGGCTGGCTCAGTCGTTAAGCGGCTGCCTTTGGCTCTGGTCATGATCCCAGGGTCCTGGGATCGAGTCCCACATTGGGCTCCCCGCTCAGCGGGAAGCCTGCTTCTCCATCTCCCACTCCCCCTGCTTGTGTTCCTGCTCTCACTGTCTCTGTCTTTGTCTCTGTCAAATAAATAAAATCTTAAAAAAAATAAATAAATAAAATGAAGGTGCACAATGCAAAACTAATCATGTTCCAGATGATTTCATCGAAGTCTTTGAGATGGTTTGCTAAAGCACATTCTCAAGAGATAATGTTTCATTCCTGGTGTTTATTTAATGCACACTCACACAAGGATGTGTCACAATATTTAAAAAATAATTGGCTCAAGACCCCCTCCCCCCGCACACCAGTCTCGACCCTGTGGCTTCCGAGCGCATTTAAGATGAAGTCCAGAGATCTGACCATGACTTTCTGGGCCATTTCGCAAATGGCTTATCTCGCTGTTGTCCCCCTCCCCTGTGACCTGCGGACATCCAGCCTGTACTGCCCCCCCCCCCCGGGGAAGGGCGCCCCACGGTCCAGGGTGCATGCGCAGCAGCCTGTTCACTTGTCTCTGGCCCAGAGTTGGCCCTGAGCTGGCCCCGCATGCGGGCTGTCGGACGGCCGCGCCCCACCTCCCCCCGGCGAGGTGGGTAGGAGCCTGTTCAGCCCCCGCCCCGCCCACGCCTACGGGGACTTTCGCTCCCCGCTTGGGGTCTTTGCCCCTCGGTTCCGGCCAGCTCTGCAGTACCTAGGTCAAGGCCTGACGAGTCTATGCATATTTATTGATCAAGGGAAGGAACGCTATATATGTAAAAAAAGAACTGATTTTTTTTGTTGTTTTTACAAAATTTGGACTGTCCTCTATATGACATTTTTGTTAGTGCCTCCAAAGACGACTCTGTGTATTTGGAACGTCTCTCCGCAGCGTCTCGGGGTCCCTTTCCCTAATGAACCGCAAAAGTACTATGCCCAGAAAAAACTCGGAACGGGCGTCCCCAGAAAGGATGATGGGGTTGAGGGATGCGCCACCCCCCCCGCCCCCCGCCCCGTTCCTGCTGGTCTGTTTGGCCATAATTAAGCTCTGTTTTTGCCAGGCGAGAACAAAGACCAAGGAGTTTGGCCTGGAGACCGAGGCAGCTGCAAAATGGGGAGCTGGGGGCGGTTCGGGCACCCACGACAGAGGTGGTAGAGTCCCGGGGAGGCGGCTGGTTCCCCAGGGCTGCTGGATGCCCCGGGGCCCGCCGCCCGCCAGGCTTGCCTACCTCCCCTGGTGGCCGCGACCCCGGGTGAGTCCCTGTCCCACCTCTCCGCGCTTCCAGGAGGCGGAGAATGCCTCCTTCCCCGCATCCCCACACCCCTGCGCTCCCCGCAACCCCGGTCCTCACACCTCCCCTCATCCCTGCACCTACTGCTGAGCCTGCCTCACTCTAGCCGGATCCCCCCATCCAGAGTCCCTGCACCTCCGCACTCCCTGGGGCAGAGCCCCAAACCCTGGTTCCTGTGTCCCGCATGCCCTCGCTTTCTTCACACTCCCACAGCCGGGCATCCCCACATCCCGGACACACACCCCAGCCCGACACACATCCCCTGCATGCCATGGGGGGTGGGCAGTAGACCATTTCAGGCTTGCTCCTTCTATCCCCCTCCCTTTTAAAAATATTGCTTTATTGAGGTGTAATTCACATATCAGACAATTTACCCATATAAAGTGTGGGGTTTAGCGCATTGGCAGAGATCTGCAACCAGCCACACATCACTGTAGAACATTTCATCATCTGGAAAAGAAGCCCCATACTCATTAGCAGTCAGTCCCCATTTCTCCTCAAGCCATCCTCCAACTCTAGCTAACTACTGATTTGGTCTCTGTCCCTATAAAGTTGCTTATTCTAGACCTTTGCTAGAAAGAGAATCAAACAGCATGTGGTCCTTTGTGACTGGCTCCTTTTCCTTAGTATAATGTTTTCGAGGTGCATCCATGTTGCAGGATGTACTAGTACTTCATTTATTTAAAAGTACATATATTGCATATAATAAATACATGTTATATGTATCATAAATAGACTTTGTTCTTTAGAGCAGTTTTTGGTTCACAGCAAAGCTGAGCAGAAGATGGAGAGATTTCTTGTATATCCCCTACCTCCACACATGCATGGCCTTATTATCAACATGCTCCACTAAATTAAATATTTAAAACAATTGATGATCCTACAATGATACCCAAAGTCCACAGTTTCACTCTGCGTGTTGTACATTGTATGGGTTTGGACAAATGTATACTGACATGTACAGTCATTATGTTATCATGCAGAGTAGTTGCATTGTCCTAAAAATCCTCTGTGCTCTGCCCGTTATCTCTCCAAACCTCCCAACCCCTGGTAACCACTGATCTCTTTACTGTCTCTATATAGTTTCCAGAATGTCATCTATCTGGATGCATACAGTATGTGGTCTTTTCAGACTGGCTTCTTTCACTAGTAATTTCATTAGTAATCTGAAATCTACCAATGAATGTACTGAATCTACTAAATCTTTCATTAGTAATGTAAATTTAAGTTTCCTGAATGTTTTTTCATGACTCATGTGTCTTTTCATGGCTTGGTAGCTCATTTATTTTTAGCACTGAATAATATCCCATTATTTGGATGTACCATAGTTTATTTATCCATTCATCTACCGAAGGACATCTTCAGGTTCTTCAAGGTTACTTCCAAGCTCTGGCAATAGTGGATAAAGCTGTAAAAAACATCCGTGTGCAGGTTTTTGTGTGGATATAAGTTTTAAACTCCTCTGGATAAATACCAAGGAGTATGATTGCTGGATTGTATGTTAAGAATATGTTTAGTTTTATAAGACACCGTCAAACTGTCTTCAAAGGTACCTGTACCATTTTGCATCCCCACCAGCAATGAATGAGAGTTCCTGGGATCATGACCTGAACTGAAGGCAGATGCTTAACGACTGAGCCACCCAGGTGCCCCTAAAATAAAATATTTCTAATTCCTCACTCATGTCCATTGTATCATTGGTGTCATTCATTTGTGTGTGTGTGTGTGTGTATATATAATTAACATGATTATATATATATGTACACATAATATATACATAATCATGTTAATTATATAATATATAATATATTGTTGCTATTATAAGAATATATACTATATATAACATGTTATATATAATATGTTGTTGCTATTTTTTACATTGTTGCTATTATTATTTTGAACAAACTATTGTCTGTTAGATCAATTAAGAATAAGAACAAAGTTTTTATTTTACCTTCACCTCTTCCTTCTTTGGTGCTCTCCTTGCTTTGTGTAGATCTGAGTTTCTGACCTATATCATTTTCCTCCTCTCTAAAGAACTTTTAACATTTCTTGCAAGGCAGATCTATTGGTAACAAAATTTTCTCAATTTTTTTTGTCTGAGAAAATATTTGTCCTTCACTTTTTTAAAAAAAGATTTTATTTATTTATTTGACAGAGAGAGACACAGAGAGAGAGAGAGGGAACACAAGCAGGGGGAGTGGGAGAAGCAGACCCCCCACTGAGCAGGGAGCCCGATGCGGGGCTCGATCCCAGGACCCTGGGATCATGACCTGAGCCGAAGGCAGATGCTTAATGACTGAGCAACCCAGGTGCCCCTGTCCTTCACTTTTGAAGGATAATTTTGCAGGATACAAATTTCTAGGTTGGTGGGTTTTTCCCCCTCCTAATACTTTATTTTATTTATTTATTTATTTTTAAATATTTTATTTATTTATTTGAGAGAGAGAGAGAATGAGAGATAGAAAGCACGAGAGGGAAAGAGGGTCAGAGAGAGAAGCAGACTCCCTGCTGAGCAGGAAGTCCGATGTGGGACTCGATCCCGGGACTCCAGGATCATGACCTGAGCTGAAGGCAGTCACTTAACCAACTGAGCTACCCAGGCGCCCCCCCCCAATACTTTAAATATTTCACTATAGTCTCTTCTTATTTGCATGGTTTCTGAGAAGGTGGATGTGATTCTTATCTTTGCTCCTTTATAGGAAAGGCATTATTTTCCTCTAGCTTCTTTTAAGAATGTCCTTTTATCTTTGATTTTCTGGATCTTTAAAATTATGTACCTAGGTGTAGATTTTTTTTTTTCATTTATCCTGTTTGGTGTTCTCTGAGCTTCCTAGATCTGTGGTTTGGCATTTGAAATTAATTTGGGGGGACTTCTCAATCATTATTGTTTCAAATATTTCTCTTCCCTTTTCTCATCTCCTTCTGGTATTTTCATTATGCATATATTACACCATTGTAGTTCTCCCACAGTTCTGGCAAATTCTGTTCCATTTCTTTAGGTCTTTTTTTTCCTGTTTGCTTTTCAGTTTTGGAGGTTTCTATTGATATATTCTCAAGCTCAGAGATTCTTTCCTTAGCCATGTCTAGTCTAATAACACATCAAAGATACTCTTTATCTGTTACAGTGTTTTTGATCTGTAGCATTTCTTTTTAGTTCTTTCTTTGAATTTCCATCTCTACTTACATTGCATACTGTCTACTACATTCATTAGAGCCCTTAGCATATTAACCACTGGTGTTTTAAGTTCCTGGTCTGATAATTCCAACATCCTTGCCATATCTGTGTCTGGTTTTGTTGTTAGGTTTGCGGTTTCTCTTCAAGCTCTGTTTTCTGCCTCTTAGGATTGTACTTTTTTTTTTTTCCTGATAGCCAGACATGACGTACTGGGTAAAAGGAACAGCTGTAAATAAGCTGTAGTAATGTGATGCTAACGTGTAGGGGGCAGAGAAGGTCTATAGTCCTGTGACTAGGTCTCAGTTTTTTAGTGGGCCTCTGCCTCAGGGTGGTGGACTTCACAGGTGCTTTTAAAGTCTGCACCCTCTGCCCCCCATTCTGAGGTTAAGTGGGATTGGAAGGCTAGAGTGGCCATCTGGGTGTTTCCCTCCTCCCACGTGGCAGGCCAGAGCTGGCCAGGGTTGGGTATTTCCTTTCCCCCGGGTCAGTTAGGCTCTGATAAAATCCCATCAGGGTTATGGTCTGGCTAAATAATTTCTCCTGACAGCCGAGCTTGTTAGGTAGAACACAATGCTGCTGTGGAATATTTCAAAGTGATTCTTTTCCACCCCTCTCCCAGCCAGAAGCATGAGGGGATTTTTCTCTGATCTTCACTGTGAGGACCAGGTCCGCTGCTGGAGGTAATGCTAACATGAATGTGAGGGCCCCGCATGGCTGGACCCCCCTGGAGTTTTTAACCCTCAAAATTATCCATGCTGCACCTCCAGCAACTTGTCAGTTATAGGTCAGGTTTCCCGATCCTGGGCCTGGTTCCCATGGAGGTTACTGCTCTTGGATTTCTGCTCTATAATTTGGGATTCTTTGTATTTGCCTGTCTCTCCAGTTTTGGGGGCAGCAGTCTGCTCTGTGACCTCACTTGTCTTATGAATCCAGGAAGAATTGTTGATTTCAGCCCAGAAATGAGAAGTCCTTCATTCCTGTCATATGGCCTAGTCATGTTTCATCATGTGAACATGCCTCATTTTATCTGTTCATTCACCAGTGGATGTATATTCGGATTGTTTCCATTTGTTTGATTATTCTGAATAATACTGCTATGAGCACCCATGCTCTAATTTTTGTGTGGCCATATGTTTTCATTTCTGTTAGGTATACATCTAGGAGTGAAGTTGCTGGATCATATATTTGTATATGTTTTAATTTTTGAGGAATTACTGAATTATATCCCAAAGGGGCTACACCATTTTACATTCCCACCAGGACTTCTGAGTCCTCCACATTCTTGCTAGCAGTTGTTTTTATCTTACTTTTTGATTGTAGATGTCCTAGTGGGTATGAGGTGGTATCTCAATATGGTCTTTTTTTTTTTTTAAGATTTTATTTATTTGAGAGAGAGCTAGCACAAGAGTGGGGGGAGGGGCAGAAGGAGAGGGAGAAGCAGACTCTGCGCTGAGCACAAAGCCTGACATGGGGATTCATCCTAGGAGTCTAAGATCATGACCTGAGCCAAAGTCAGACGCTTAACTGACTGAGCCACCCAGGTGCCCCTCAATTTATATGTGATTTATATTTTCATAATGGCTAATGATGTTGAGCACATTTCCATGCACTTAGAGCTCATTGACATGTCGTCTTTGGAGAAATGCCTATTCAGATGTTTTGCCCATTTTAAAATTGGGCAAATTTTCTATTGTTGAGTTTTGAGCATTCTTTATGTATTCTAGGTAAAAATCTCTCATCTGATATATGATTTCCAAAAGTTTTCGTCCATTGTGTGGGTTGTTTTTTCACCCTCCTGATGGTGACCTCTGAAGAGCAAGTTTTAAATTTTGATAATGCCCATGTTCACATTGTTGCTGCTGCCGCCGCCTGTGCATGTGGTGTCGAAACCACTGCCTAACGTGAGTTCCTGAACACTTACAACTATGTGTTCTTCTAAGAGCCTTGTGGTTTTAGTTCTCACATTGAGATCTTTGATCCATCTTGAGTTAACCTTGGTAGGTGGTGTGAGGCAATGGCCCACCTTCATTCTTTTGCAGGTGGATTTTATTTGTCTCAGCACGATCTGTTGAAAAGACTAATCTCTCCAGTTTTAACTACTTGGCACCCTTGTTAAGGAAGCAAGGGACCTAAAATATGAGGGCTTATTTCTGGATTCTGAATTCTGTTCTATCAATCTCTATGTCTTTTGTTCGGCCAGTAACTACAGTGTCTTGACTACGGTCACTTTTTGTGTGTGGTAAATTTTGAAATTGGGAATTGTGAGTACTCCACCTTTGTTCTTTTTCAGAATTGTTTTGGCTATTTTGTTTTCCTTGAGCATCCATGTAAGTTTTAGGATCAGCTTGTCAATTTTGGAAAGGAAGTCAGCTAGGATCTTGAGGGGATACTGCTGAATCTGTAGATCATCTTGGAATGTATTTTCATCTTAACAATAGTAAGGTAATAGCTAATCCATGAATAGGGCCTGCTTTCCCATGTCTTTGGGTCTTCTAAAGTTTCTTCCAACAATGTTCTGTAATTTTCAGAGTATAAGTTTTACACTTTTTTTTGTTAAATGCATTCCTATTTTGATGCCTTTAATGGAATTTTTTTTTAGTTTTTTTTTCCAGTTTGTTCATTGCAAGTGTATAGAAGCACAATTGATTTTTTGATATTAATCTTGTGTTTTGTAAGCTGTTGAACTCATTCAATCTCTCTCTCTTTTTTTTTTTTCAGATCCCGTTTAAAGTTCTGAGGGGACATGAGGACCTTGTGAGCTCCTGTAACTTCTGTGTGGGTGACACGAAGCTCCTCAGTGGCTCTTATGACTGCACTCTAAAGCTGTGGGTAGGTGGCCTGGTGTAGGTGAGATGAGAACATCCCAGTAGGGGATATAAGCTTGTGCCATATCTTATGGAGAGTTCCCAGATGCTCAAGGATCCCAAAGACTTGGAGAGAATTTTCTGAGCGAAATGCAAGAAGGAGAAGCCAAGTGAGGGTTCAACCCTAGCGTCAAGCCCCTGGAGAGAAATGAGTTTAGTGTGGCTGCTGGTGGCCTGTTGATTTGGAAAACAGTAGGAGCGGGGGATGGGGACAACTGGCAGAGCCCCCCACCTACTGTTGGACAGTTCCCGCTGTACCTAGGGCTTACCTGGGATCTCTGAGCTGTGGCCTCTCTTTGGGTCTCCTTCTCATTTGGGAACTTCACTTCCATCCACAGAGATGGTATGGCCAGTCCTAGGTGGTCACAGAGGATAGAAAAGTGGCCAGGCCTGGGACCTGTCCATGAGGGGTGGTTTGGAGGGGCAGGCTTGAGCATGGCTAAGTGCCCCAAGGTGCAGGAAACAGGGGCACAAGGAACAGGGGTGTGTGATGGTCAGATGAGGTTGCAGAGACGTGGCCACCGAGAACTCTTCCAAAGCCTCTGGGCATAGCCAGCAGATGGGGGCCTTGCTGATCAGTCAGGAGGGGGTAATGAGGGAGCGGGGATGGGGGATGTCAATGGTCATCAGGGCCCAGGCCACAGATGACTGGGTGGCTGGGGCTTGGGCCCATGGGGGACAACAGTCCATTCTGAGTTTTGCCATCTCCTCTGGCTTCAGGGGCAGGAGGGGATAGAAAGGCATCTGGGCTGGTTCCTGGGTTCCGGTTTGGGTAATCAGGTGAAGGATAGCTCCTCACCCTCCAGATGACCACAAGGTCATCTTCTGTGTCATCAGTGGGTACCAAGGCCTGGCAGACTAGGCAGGAAGGTTTGCGGATGGTCCAAGTGGTTCAGGTGTATGACTCTGGGTGGTCACATGACCTCCTGGGCCTCCCTGAAGCTCTCCAGGTCCAGCTGCATACTGGGGCTACCCTGGGGCCTGCCTGGATGCCCAACAGCCATCCGTTCCCCACCTCTGCTGTGGCTCATGAGCTCCTGCTGGGAAAACTTGTGGTTCTTCTGAGAGCCTTAAACCCTTTCCCAGCCCTCTGGGGAGACTGAGGAGCCAGGGGCGAGGGGGCTCTATGGGTTGTCATCACCCCGGGGAGGGGGAGGGGGAAGGCAGCTTTCCAAGTGTGCTCCCTGCTTGGCCAGCTCAGATCTTCCCCACATTCTTCCCACCTTTTGAACCAGTGGAGGGACTCACGGGGTTTCTGTCTGTTTGGGCCAAAAGGCTCTTGTCTCTAAAAGGGGAAATCCACCTGTTTTATCTTGTCATCCCAAGATTAGAGACCATCCACTGAGATGTCCGTGGTTCTCCACAGTGGTCTGGCTGCCTAGTCCACACCACTGTTTCCAGGATGCAGTCACTTCCGCCTGTCCAAGTGTCCCGACACCAGCCTCGCTCACGGCCTTGCCTGCCTCTGCCAATTTCTCCAGGTCCCTCCCAGCGCCACCCCCATCCCCCAGCCCCCGCCAGAGTCGCCAGTTGTCTGCCTTGGCTGGCCCCATTGAAACCTCCTCCGAGAAGTTCTCCTTCCTGCTCCTGGTTCTCTTTTCCCCACCTTTGCCCTTTGGCGGGCTTCTCCCTCGGCTCTCCCTGCCCCAGTGTAGCTATCATTCCTAAGCGCTCCCTGGGCAGATGACCCAGCCATTGCCCGGCACACTGCCTTCTGCTGTCAAGGTATCTCGGCCAAAATGTCCCCTTGCTTCTTCCTCGTCTTCCCACTCCTGTCACCTCGCATCTCCTCTCCCTCCTCTTGGGCCCCACCCAGAACCCAAGCATCTCATTTAATCTTTTGGAAGCTCCCTTCACCCTCACTGTGGACCATTGTGAATAATTTGCAAAGTCCATACATGTATGAAGAAGTTGAGGAAAATCTCTCTTTTTTTTTTTTTTTAAAGATTTTTATTTATTTGACAGAGAGAAACACAGCGAGAGCAGGAACACAAGCAGGGGGAGTGAGAGAGGGAGAAGCAGGCTTCCCGCGGAGCAGGGAGCCCGATGCGGGGCTCGATCCTAGGACCCCGGGATCATGACCTGAGCCGAAGGCAGACGCTTAATGCCTGAGCCACCCAGGCGCCTTTTTTTTTTTTAAGAGAGAGAGAGAGGGGAGATGGAGGGGCAGAGGGAGAGAGAGAATCTCAAGCCGACTCTGTGCTGGGTGCAGAGCCCAAAGTGGGGCTTGATCTCACAACTGTGAGATCATGACCTGAGCCGAAACCAAGGGTCAGACGCTTAACCGACTGAGCCACCCAGGGACCCTGGGGAGAAATCATTCTTAATCCCGTACCCAACATCCCTCTAATACATTGGCATGCCTCTTTCCAGTTATTAAGAAATAGCAACTTTGGTGGTTTTCCTCACGGCACAGAGAAGAAACAAGAGCCATTACCTCACAACCCTGGAGTTAACTGCTGTGAAAATGTTGGAGGGGTGACTGGGTGGCTCAGTCGTTAAGCGTCTGCCTTCGGCTCAGGTCATGATCCCAGGGTTCCGGGATGGAGCCCCGCTTCGGGCTCCCTGTTCAGCAGGAAGTCTGCCTCTCCCTCTCTCACTGCCCCCTGCTTGTGTTCCCTCTTTTGTTGTGTCTCTTTAAAAAAAAAATGTTGGGATATAAGTTCATTTTTTTCTTGTTCGCACACGTATACCCATGTTTACTAAATTGAGACCATAAAGAAACACTGTTTATATAACCGCAATAAACTTGGGCTGTGGGTATTGTCACATTTCCCTATTTTCCCAACTATTTAGTGGAGCCCCTCTTTTCCTCCCCTTCACTTAAAATATGACCAGTACCCCTGCCTTGAATTATCTGAGTCAGTTATCTGAGTCCACAGAGGGGTTCCTGCCTCCAAATGTCAGGTGAAAAGGAAGCTGTCTTTCGCTTATTTATTTCAAGAAACAGTCAGTACAAAACAGAGACATTTCCACTGCCTTTGGATTTCACTAACAAAATCTGGCTTGTTTGCCATCTACTTCTTGTGGAAGGATTCTCTTCACAAGCAGTGCACCTGTTCCAAAAGGGTTCTCTGTCTACTGGTGCCGTTCCTCTTACTGGCCAGCAGGTGTCACTATTGAGTGCTGAAGCTGCACATGGACCCCCTGCTGCTGGTCCATTTCACGGCTGACCTTAGCCTGCCCGGGGGTGGGCTGCACAGACCGCAGTCCCAGGCCCCACAGTGATCGTTTTCTTAGTTCCATGTTTGTGCTAGAGCCACGCCCCAGCCAGGGAAGCTGGATCGCAGGCAGGCCGCCTGGACCCGTTCTTCTCTCCCAGCCAGTAGACTTGTGAATCCAGGCTTGCAGCTTGGATGTGTTCTGTCCTGGTGAGTTCCTCCTTGGATTCCCGCTGTCTCTTCCTACCTCTGATTAGGGCCTGCTGGGTTCCCCCAACACGACCCCACTGTTTCAAGTCCTAATGGAGTGGGGGTTGAGGGCCTGGGTCTGTGTAGAAAAGGGTTCATATAGCAGGTGTGAGACTGCCGTGGAGGGTGGCCTTGGCGGGCATCTGGGAGCTGGACTGGCCCATGGTGTCCTGCAATCTGCTAAGTGATAAGGAGGGCTCAGTGTACCCAGACTGTTGGTGTAAGCCATGTGGTTCATGCTGGGCATCTGCTTTCCTTCTGGGAGTCTGGATTTTGGTGTGTGCTAGGGAATTCCCTCAAAAACCCTGGGCTCCAAGGCTCAGGCACATCTCCCCAGTAGATGACACATCACACATGTTATCACAACTGGTTGCTGGAGGAATTAGGCATGTCCGTGTGACCCACTGGAGAGACTCTTGGAAGCTTGTGCCTCGTCTCCTCTGGACTCCACCCCAGGTTCCTTCCCCTTTGCTGATTTTGCTTTGTGTCCTTTGCTGTAATAAATCTTAGCTGAGAGTCTGACTATCTGCAGGGTCCTGTGGGGGTCCTGGAGAATCACCGAGCCTGGGGTAGCCTTGGGGACCCCTGACAGAGGGTTCTTTGTCCCCCAACAAAACTTGGACTCTTTCTTTCTTTCTTTCTCTCTTTCTTTAAGATTTTAGTTATTTGTCAGAGAAAGAGAGAGTGAGAGCGAGCACAAACGAGGAGTGGCAGGCGGGGGGAGAAGCAGACTTAGCAGGGAGCCCGATGCGGGGCTCGATCCCAGGACCCTGGGATCATGACCTGAGCTGAAGGCAGACGCTTAACCGACTGAGCCACCCAGGCGCCCCTTGACTTGGGCTCTTAATACAAAATGGGCTCTGCCCATCAGGAAGTACTGTCCCAGGCCTGCCCCGGGCAGGCCAGAAGCCTCCATGCTCCGCATTTTCACCCAGCAACCCAAGCCCTTTCTCGGAATTCATTGTCTTACCAGTAACCTGTTTTTCAAGGGGACTTTCTACCGCAGCTTATCCTGAAAAGCTCTGGGCACATTTCTAACTGAGAATATTTCACCTCTGCCACAATGGGCACTTTTCACTTTGGCACCCTGTTTTCTTCTCTTCATGTTCTCGAGCTATTGCCGGGCTTCGATCTCATTGTTGTCTTTAGTCATCAGCCGCCCGCGTGCTAACAGTGGCTGGCGCCCCACGTTTGGCCTGCTGGGATCTGTTTTAACTGCTCCCCTGAGGTGACCCGTGCCAGCGTGCCTGCCATCCCCTCTAACACCTGATGGACCTTTCTCCGCACAAGCCTTGGACTTGGGTGGACAAGGGTGGCTCTGACTGTTAGGAGGGACCCCTCGGAGTCACATGGCCGGGTCAAAGGGCGTGAACTCTTTCAACAAGTTCTTGAAAGGTCTTGTGAGATTCTGCCAAGCCCCTTTGGCCGGTAGAGATGGAGTAATTGTCTGCAGCCCTGTGCCCCCGGGGTGCCTGTGCAGGGGAGGGGGCGTTCTCCAGGGACGCCGTGGGGGGCAGGGCGCCCTCGCTGCTCTGGGGAGAGGCAGCGGGGTGAGGGGCGGCGTGGGACCCAGGGGTTGTCACACTTCGCTGCTGTGGTTAAGCTCAGCACGCGACTTCCGTCCGCGGCTGGGTGACCTTGCTCTCCTCTCTCTCCTGTTGATTTGAGGATGCTGTGGATGGCTCAGTCATTCGGGATTTTGAGGAGAGGCCCAAAGCTCCTGTTCTAGAGTGCAGCGTGACGGCTGACAGCAGAAGGTGACCTTTCCCTCGTCCGGCGCTGGGCGGGAGGAGCGAGGGGGCAGGCCAGCGAGCAGCATGCCAGGGACACTTCTCTTCTCCCGCCTCTGTCCCCACGGTTCCCATGTTTTGCTGGGAGAGTCAAGGGGATGTGGAACTCTTGGAAAATGTAAAGCGCGGACAAGACCACACGTATGGTGGCTCAGACAAAGCCAGTCTGCATTTCCTTCATGGAGATGCTTTTCCGTGGTCACACCCGTGGCCCCGCTGAAGCCGCAAGGGGCCACGGCGACTGAGGCCCAGGTGGCATCTCACAGGGGGAAACGGAAGTCCAGGACATGAGATAGGCCTTTAAAACACAAGGGGCTTTGCTTTTTTTTTTTTTTTTAAGATTTTATTTATTTATTTGGCGTCCCAAGGACAACTTTTTCTTTTCTTTTTTTTTGGTAAGACTTTATTTTTTTATTTGACACAGAGAGAGAGACAGCGAGAGAGGGAACACAAGCAGGGGCAGTGGGAGAGGGAGAAGCAGGCTTCCCGCTGAGCAGGGAGCCCGATGCGGGGCTCGATCCCAGGACCCTGGGACCATGACCCGAGCAGAAGGCAGACGCTTAATTGACTGAGCCACCCAGGAGTCCCAAGAGGCTTTGCTTTAAAACAGATTTGCTTGTGCCCTGAGCAGCAGCTACAAAGCTCGTAAAAACTCAAGTGGGAATTTATCCTCCATGGGGGACACGGATTGCCCTGGAAACACGCAGCGGGAGAGAGGTACATGTATATTAGTACGGACAAAGGTACATTTATATTATTTTACTAAATGTACAAGAAAACGTTTCAGAAAAAAGTGAGCTGTCAAAGTGTTCCTGTAAAAAGACGGCCACGTGAGCAGAGAAGGAAAGGGTTGGTCCGCGTGAGTGGTAGGTAGCCCCTCAGAAGAAGACTGTCATTCGCAGAAGAGAAGAAACAGTCTCTTTAATGTCCTGAGGATGGAAGAACATATGTGGGTGGCTGAGGGACTCAGGAAGAGCACGCAGTGGCGCCTCGGCATGAGGTTCCGTCCGTTTCCAGGGAGGCTCATGGAGGGGGCTCAGGGAGCATCCTTAGAAAGATTCGGGGATTACTTTGCAGTCTTGGTCCTAAGTTATAGACATTTTCTGTGAAGAATTTTCTATGTTGTTTGTTTTTTCATAGAACCCATAGCCATAACGGTCTGGGTCATTTTCTTGGCAGAATTATCACAGCGTCCTATGACAAAGCGGTGAGGGCTTGGGACCTTGAGACAGGCAAGCTCCTGGTGAGTGTGGCCTGCCCACTGCATGGCAACACAGGCTCTTGACTGGGCTTGGTGGGGGCAGGGAGAGGGGGGCCTCAGGCGGGGGCTGGGGTGGGAAGGGAAACCAGTCTTTCAGAAAAGGAGAATTTTCTCAGGGACACCAGGTGCTGGAGGGGGATGCATCAGGGAAGGAAACTTCTTGAGGCAGGCAGAGGAGGGCTTTTGCTGGAAGGATGGGAAGGGTTTGGGTACACAAGCAGGGGGAGTGGGGGAGAAAGGGGCGTGGCATTCCAGGCTGAGGGAAATACACAGGCAAAGAGACTCTCCCCTGTGGGGGTGTTGGGACTTGATGGGGTAGCAAGTAGAGCTGAGGCCATGGGACAAAGACCACGTGGTGAAAGAATGAGTGTTCTGGGGATGGTCTTCTCCCAAGCTTGGAGGGGCCACCATCTATCCATCCAAACCAGCCTGAGACTCCCTCCCTCTCTGCCCCATGCCCTGGCAGCCCCGGCCCTGCCAAGGGGGGCTCCCCGGGGAGCTCCTCATCGCCTCCCCTTTGCTCCTCTTTTCTTCTTAGTGCAAAGATCAATGTATAGTCACCATAAACACCCCAAAGATTATAGTTAATATGTTGGCATCTCTTTTCCTATGTCTGCACACATTTCCAGATGAACACAGGTGAGTATGTTCTGTTAACGACGTGGCATCATTCTGTGCATACTTTCTGGATCTTGACTTTTTTTTTTTTCACTCAAAAATAAATAGTGGGTAAGTACACATCAACGTCATTCCTTTTTCATGGACACATGGATTCCATGGGATAGATAAGTCAGGCTCTATTGCACTATTCCCTGCTATAGGACATTAGGGCTGTTTTTACTTTTCTCTATCATAAGCGATGCTATGATGAGGAAACTTTGTGTGTAAATTTTTATACACACGATGCAATATTTTTAAGGACATAGAGCTGGATTTTATTGCTATAAATAGAGCTGGATTTTATTGCTATAAATAGAGCTGGATTTTATTGCTAATTTGGTATAGAAACATGGCCTTTTAAAAATTATCCTCTGGACATCTGTGCCAACTCCTCTCTGATGCCCTGGAAGGGTGCTCCCTATCTTACCGGCCAGATAGCATGATTTTTAAAAAATTTTAGCCCACTTTGGTCAGTGGAAAAATGAGATTAGCATTGATTGCTCCTGACTTTGAGCATTTATTCCAAATGTTTGTTTCTTCTCTTGTACATTTCCTGCTCTTGTCTCCAGCCAGTTTTTCTATTTGAGATGCTTTTCTTTTTCTTCTTTAAACATCTTTTTAGTGCTTTGATTTATTTTTGTTGCCCCAGCGATCCACGCCCCTTGCCAACTAGAAAGCTGAATTAGTTATCCACCACTGTTGGGCAAATTAGCCCGAAACTTAACAGCTTGAAACAACAAACGCTTATTATCTACCACTTTCTGACAGAAATCTAGGAGCAGCTTAGCTGGGTGGTTCTGGTTCAGGTTTCTTACGAGGTCACTGTTCAGATGTCCCCTGGG
Organism: Zalophus californianus; assembly: GCF_009762305.2. Taxonomy (NCBI): domain Eukaryota; kingdom Metazoa; phylum Chordata; class Mammalia; order Carnivora; family Otariidae; genus Zalophus; species Zalophus californianus. The sequence goes on from NC_045611.1 coordinate 41,629,109, forward strand.
GTACAGTCATCTGAAGGTTCAACTGGGGCTAAAGACTCCCCTTCCAAGATGGCGCACTCAGATGGCTTTGGTCAGGAGCCCTCAGTTGCTCTCCGCCATAGGGCTGCTTGAGTGTCCTCAAGATGTGGGAATTTGCTCCCTCAGAGTAAGTGATCCAAGAGAGAGCAAGGAGGAAGCCACAGTTTCTTTTATGACTTGGTCACACACTGTCACTTCTGCCATATTCTATTCATTAGAAGTGAGTCACCAAGTCCAGCCCATGCTCAAGGGGTGGGGAACTAGGCTCTACCTTTTGGAAGGTGGAATGGCGAAGAATTTGTGGGCATACTTTAAAACTGTCATAGTGGCAATACCATAATTTGTAAGATACAGAGAGACCATCCTTTCCTAGAATGTTGAGCGGCTCATTGTCCCCTTCTTGAGGTTTGGTGCCTGTCTCTCCCGGGAGAGTGTGGGCGGCCTGAGGGGCTGGGCTGGGGTGTCTTGTCCATGGTGCGAGGCCCAGGGCAGACACCTAATAAACACTCGTTTACCCAACTGAGTAGGAGGAAACTTGGCCATTACGAGAACCTTGTGACCAGTTCCACTAGATGCTCTACCTGTCCTTGTCCATCTCTCCTGCACACAGATTCATTAATTACATTTATTAATTTAATTAATTAATTAAACCAACCGCAGTTTAAAATTCAGTTCCTTATTTGCACTAGCCATTGCAAATACTCAATGGCCCCATGTGGCCCAGAGACTAATCAACGTATCGGATGGTGCATAGATGGAACATTTCTGTCATCACAGAAAGTTCTACCGGACCACGGGGCTAGAGAGAAAACCACCTTTTGATTGTTGCCCTATTCAGTGGAAGATCAATCACGAAACCTTCATAGCCTCCTGTAAGGTTTCTCCTGATGGCAAATATGTGGTCTCGGCCTTGGATGTGGACCGCGCGATCTGTATAACAGATGCAGAAAATGCCACCACCGTGTCGCACATCAAAAGTGAGTTTGCAGGGGCTCCCTGCTCTGTTCTGTCTGCCATGGTAACAGCCACTTGTCACTTGACCAACAGTGACTTTTGATGGCCTTATTTGGTGAGGCTATAATGAGCCACATCATTAGCGACGGGACACTCACTGATAAAACACCAGTGGCTAAGACCTTGCCTGATTCTCATCAGTTAAGGCTAATCACGGGATTAGCCCTGTGCTTGTCATAAATGAAACAGTGTTCTGGTCCAGCGTTACGTGGACAGGTAAAGCCCAACCCTTTATCGAGTGGAGGCTCGGCCTTCATAACATTTTTATCTGTATTTTTAAAATATAAAGATAATAAACATCAGATGTCAATTTCCTGGTTGTGATACGGTACAACAGTTATACAAGCTGTTTCTTTTGGAGGAAACTGGGTGACGGGCATACAGGATCTCTCTGTCTTACTCCTTACAACTGCATGCAACTTGACGGTTATCTCAAAATAAAACATTAAAAAAATATGTAATCATCGTAAAAAATGTGGTAAGTACATAAAGTTGAAAAGTGAAAGGCTGCTGTATGTGTCCTGTCTCCTTCGCTGGGGTGTCTATTATTAACAATACATTGCTGGGTGGCCTTCCTGACCTCGGTGAGTGTGCGCATGCGTGTGTGTTTGCACACTCCATGCCTACTTCCCATGTGTACCTCGTGTTTCTGTTTCTGAGCACGGACCTGGGACATGGGCGCTGCCCCCTGGCTGCACCTCCCTTTCCTGTGTCCGTTCATCCTCTACCTGTCCTCAGCCTCCAGCCTCTAGCTGCACACCATGCTTCTCCACGCTCTGTCCCACCTTCAGGCCTTTGCATCTGCTACTCATTCTGCTGGGAGCCCTCTTCTTATTCTGGTTCCCCTGCTAACTTTCAAGGTCCCTCCTCGACCTCTCAGGGCTGGGCCAGGAGCCGTGACCTACCGCACACCCCTCTCGTGGCCCCCACGACGTGCTATGGGCTGTTGCTTGCACAAGGGCGTCTCCCCATCAGACTGGGAGCTCTGTGGGTACAGGGAGCTGTTCGGCCATGCCTCTCATTCTAAGCCTGGCACATGGTCAGCACCCAGGAGATGTTTGTGCAAGTGTAGAGTCTCTTGTGAAACTGGTATCGTGTTTCTGTAACATGGTTGCTGCCCAGGGGGAGGCCCATGGAATGCCAGGTAATGAGTTCCTTTTCGTGTGCCTCAGATCATCACAACCGGTCCCTCACAGCGTGCTGCTTTGACCCCGACAGCCAGAAGGTGGCTTCCGTCTCGCTGGACAAAAGCATCAAGATCTGGGATATTACATCCCAGGCCACGCTGCTCACCATCACCAAGTGAGGAGGGGCCCCCTCCTGCAGCAGGGAGGTGGGCCCAGGTCCCTGTTCATGCGCTCCTGGATTCGGCCTGCACACGGTCGGCTTGCGATAGGGTGTCCACATGGGGCATCTCTAGCTTGGTCACAGGTGCTCAGAGGAAGCTGGAGATGGAGAAAGGGAAGGAGGGAGCCAGGTGGGGGGAACACCACTAGCTGTGGCTAGTGGGCAGGGACAGGGCTCAGGTGCACTTGTTTTCACTTGAGCCAACCCTGGAAAACATTGTGCAGAGCTCCCCCATCTCCCTCCCAAATGTGAATTTCCAGTGTCTCCTGTAAAAGGGGAAGATCTGATCGTCCAGGGCATGCAAGGGTTCCCTGGCAGGTGGCCCCCACTGGGTTGGGGGGGCAGGCCTCTCCAGCAGGCCCTGGAGTCAGGATCCCAGAATGTGTATATGCCCCGTCACCCTGCCCACTGCGCTCAGTGATGAGCCCTGCTGGCCTGGGACAGGCTGTCCCTTGGGGATCTGGCCTGGAGTTAAGAGTGTGCAGGTTCGTATCCTGTGTGACGTTGGGCTTTAGATTCCTCACCTGCAAACTGAGCAGAGGCGAGGTCTGAGCAAGACAGCACACGCCATCCTCAGCACGGGCCACATGGTGCATGCTCAGCACGTGCTGTTACCGAGAGGGACTCTCAGCGTTGGGGGTGCTGTGGGCCACTTCCCTAGGGCAGGGAGGGGTGCGGGCAGTGGAGGGAGCCGCAGTTCCTGCTGTGGGTGTCACAGCCCACTGTGTTCTGTTTTCCCCATGGGGGTGGAAAGAGAAATAAGCAAAATGTTTATTGGTATTTTTGATCAACCTAAAATGTATGATTTTTTTTTTTGAAATGTAGCTTTTAGCAAGAAAAGATAAAGGCAAAGATTCTCAGTGCCACACGACAGGGATGGCTTCGGGGCATGCAACCTCTGAAGTTACACAGGGTCTCCCACACAGAGCGCCCCACGCTTGATTTCATGCTCTGCTGTCAATGTCCTTAAATTCTTAGTTTTTGAACAAGGGGCCTTGCATGTTTTTATTTCCAAAATATGTAAATTACTTTTTGAAAATGTAAAACATGCAATACAGTACAAAATTAAAAAGGAACAAAAGAATATCTAATGAAAAATAGCTCTTACCTGTCTCGAGGTCATTCACTTTCCCCTTTCCCTCCTTCCTGTCTACAGTTCCGTGGTTCGGGGGATATCACATTACTTTTTAAATTGCGGGGTAAAACTATATATAACGTAGAATTTTCCTTTTAACCATTTTTAAAGAGATGTATTTATTTTAAAGATATTTATTTATTTATTTATTTATTTATTTATTTATTTATTTGACAGAGAGAGGCACAGCGAGAGAGGGAACACAAGCAGAGGGAGTGTGAGAGGGAGAAGCAGGCTTCCCGCGGAGCAGGGAGCCCGATGCGGGGCTCGATCCCAGGACCCTGGGATCATGACCTGAGCTGAAGGCAGACGCTTAATGACTGAGCCACCCAGGCGCCCCGAGATGTATTTATTTTAGAGAGAGAAAGCATAGCAGTGAGGGGCAGAGGGAGAGGGGGAGAGAGAGGAGGGGGGAGGGGCAGAGGGAAAGGAAAGAGAGAAATCTCAAGCAGGCTCCATGCCCAGTGTGAGCCCCAAGCAGGACTCGATCTCACAACACTGACATCATGACCTGAGCCGAAATCAAGAGTTGGACGCTTCACTGACTCAGCCACCCAGGTGCCCCTCCCCTTCCTTCCTTAAGGATATTTTTGCCAGATATAAAAATCGGGGTTGACTGGTTTTTTTCTTTCATTATTTGAAAATCTGTCCTGTCATTTTCTTCTCATCTTCATGGTCTCTGATGAAGAATCCACTGCCATTCAAATTGTTCTTCCCCTGTAGGTAAGGGGCCATTTCTCTCTTGCTGCTTCCAAGACTTTTTTCTTTGTCTTAAGTTTTCATAAGTTTAATTATGTATTTATTTAATTTCGTTTTTTCTAGGTAATCTCTAACCCCAGTATGGGGCTTGAACTCATGACATAAAGATCAGGTATTGCATTTGAAGTTCAATTATGATGTGTCAGGGGGTAGATTTCTTTGGGTTTATCCTACTTTAGTTTCATTTAGCTTTTTGAATCTGTAGGTTTATGTCTTTTGTCAAATTTGGTAAAATTTCAGATATAATCTCTTTGATTACTTTTTCAGTGCTACCTCTTTTCCCTCTGGGACTCTGATGACACAAATTTTAGATCTTTTGTTATAGTCCCACAGGTCTCTCAGGCTGTTTTTTTCTTCCAGCCTATTTTTTGGACTGTTTAATTTATATTGTCTGTCTCCATATTCACTGATTCTCTTCTCTGTCCTTTTCATTGAATTTTTAATTTTGGATATCCTATTTTTCAGTTCTAAAGTTTCCATGTGGCTCTTTGTCACATCTTCGATTTCTTGGCAGAGGCTTTCTATCTTTTCATTTGCTTCAAGCATGATTATAATTGTCCATAGAAGCATTTTTATGGTTGCTGCTTAAAAATCCTTATCAGATAATTCTCTCTGTGTCATCTCAGTGTTGGGCATCTGTTGATTACTTTCTCATTCACAATGAGATATTCCTGGCTCTTAGTATGATGAGTGATTTCCCTTTGTTGTGTGTATTAATTATATTAGAAAACTCTCAGTCTTAAAATCTTGTTTTAGCAGGCCACCTCAGTAGAGCCTGGCAAGCACGGCAGTCTAGGCTCCCCTCTTGGCCCTTGCTGACAGGGCTGGGGATGGGATGCAGGTTTTCCTGAGATGTTTGGCTGGAGTAAGTTGGGTCGGGTCTACAAGTTTTCTGTCTTGTCAGGCTACCCATTTGGCTAGAAAGAACAGGCTTTTCTTGAGGGCCTTCTTATGGTCCCCATTGTTTCTTGGGTTACAGGCTTTTCCAGTATTCAGTACAGGATACATGAAGAAAAATAAAACCCCAGGGATGTACAGCACACCATTCTTGTGTCATGCTGGTCTGCATTCTTGTCTCCATCTTTCCTAGTCTCCTCTTTGCTTTATAAATGCCCAGGATTGTGTGCTGTACTTAACAGGAGAAATCGGGAGAAGTGCATCGATTCTATCCTGTCCAGGAGCAAGGGCAACATAAGCACTTTCCCCAAACTTTTGTTAAGTATAACCATCTTTTATGAGAAGTGGAATTTATTTGAAATGAGAGCCCCATCCTGGAAAATAGAGATAGCCCTGGTTTAAATCCCAACAACAGTGTTTGGATTCTGAGGAAGGCTTTTTATCCATCTCCAGTATATGCTGGGATGGCTCTTAGCCTAATGGCCACAGGGATTTGGAAAGTTTTACCCTGGATACCCCTGGGAAGTTGACATTTCTTTTCCTTTGCTCTTAGTCCGTGCATTACAAAGAACTGAAACAGAGTCCAAAACTCTGGCCTGAGCTCTAGAAAAAACAGTTTTGTCCAAGCTTTCCTTCAAGTAAAATGACTGATTTTATGATCCAGCCTACTCAGAGATGCTCATCTATGTTTATAGGTTTCTCTTGAAAACTTTATAACAGAAGATGAGATTCATGGGGAAAATACTTTGAGGATCACTAAGAAAACACAAACAGCAAAACTCTGACAGATTTTTTTTCTGTTTTTAAAAAAAGACATACAAAAATTGAGAATGGAGAACTCAAAACTTAATTAAATGCACAGCATTCAAATATGCTTTAATGACACTGAAGACAGATGAAGAGAGAGGGAGTAGTTGGGAGGGGAAGTGGGAGGAGGTGGTAAGAGAGGGGTGGGGAATGAGCAGCCTCCACATCTCGGAGAGAAAGGAGGTGGAGGGTGAGCAGGAGAAACCCAGCTTGTAAGTGTGATCCAGTACGAGACCTGGAGGGCTGTTATTCTATTGACCACCACTAACAGATTTTCTGATGCTCTTTTCCCTCAAGTCTCAGGTAGCTCTAAAAAGTGCAGTCGTTCTCAACCAGGGGCAATTTTGTCCCCCAGTGGACAATTTGTCAATGTCTGGAGACATTTTTAGTTGTCACAACTGAATATAGGGCTACTGGCATCTAGTGGGTAGAGCCCAGGGATGCTGTTCAACATCTTACAATGTACAATGACAACCCCCTACCACAAAGAATTGTGGGTAGCACAGAATGTCCGTATTGCCATGGTTGAGAAATCCTGGAATAGTGTGGCATAGTCAAAGCAATTAAGATCTGGATCATGGTAATATATATATACAATGGAATCTTACACAGCCATCAAAAAGAACGAAATCTTGCCATTTGCAATGACATGGCTAGAGCTAGAGTGTATTATGCTAAGCGAAATAAGTCAGTCAGAGAAAGACAAATACCATATGATTTCACTCATATGTGGAATTTTGGAAGCAAAACAGATGAACACAGGGGAAGAGGGGAGAAAGAGAGAGAAAGAGGGAAGCAAAAGCAAACCATAAGAGACTCTTAACAAACTGAAAGGTTGCTGGAGGGAGGCGGGTGGGGGATGGGCTAAATGGGTGATGGGCATTAAGGAGGGCACTTGTTGTGATGAGCACTGGGTGTTGTATGTAAGTGATGAATCACTAGATTCTACTCCTGAAACCAATATTACACTACATGTTAACTAACTAGAATTTAAATAAAAATTTGGAAAAAAAAAAAGATCTGGACCATGGTAAGCAGTGATCAAAGACTGATGTCCCATTAAGTCACAGGGGATCAGCTCCAGGACCCCCATCTTATCTGTGTCCTCAGATCCTCCAGGCATGAAGTGCTAATGTGTGCACCCTTCCACCTGTGTTTCAGGGCGCATTCCAGTGCAATCTCAAACTGCTGTTTTACCTTCAGTGGCCATTTCCTGTGTACAAGCTCTTGGGATAAAACCTTAAAAATATGGAACGTCCATACAGGGGAGTTTCGGAACTGTGGAGCCTGTGTGACTCTGATGAAGGGCCATGAAGGTTCTGTGAGCTCCTGCCACTTTTCCAGAGACAGTGAGTCATTAACACATAGAAAGATTTCACACCTATGGGAGTGCTGGGGCAGATCTCCTCGTGTTCTATTCCCACGGACTTGCCGTAGTATAGAGAGGCAATTTTTCATGATGCCAATGGTGAGGGTGGATTTATTTTCAATGAGAACACAAAAGCCAAGAGGGACATTCATAGGCAGAAGTTTGCAAGTAGTGGGGACTCAGCTTAATGTGGCTTAGCAGCCAGAGATATTTATTAACCCCTGTAATGGGGAAGTCCAAGAGCTGATCTCACTTCAGGTGTGGCTGGGTCCAGACACTCAGACTGTGCTTTCAGGGAGCCAGTCCTAGAGAAAGAGAGACCCTTCTTTTAGATGGTACCAGCACAAGTCCCAGGAAAGTCTTTCATTGGCTCAGCTTAGGACATACCCCCATCTCTGAACCAATCACTTTAGCAGGGGATGAAAGGCTCTGATTGGCTAGGTTTGAGTGACTCACCCACCCCCCCTGAGCTAGAGGTGGGAGTCAGTACCCTCCAACCAGAAGGAATGAGAGTATTGTATGGGGTGTTTCCCCATGGGAAATTGGGGTGTTGTTGACAAGTGAAGGGTCACGGATGCCAGCAGGGGTGATGACAGGAAGCGGCCTCAGGCCACTAGCCTCTTGACACCCAGGAGCCAATGGCTTTACTCTCCATTCTCGTGGGAAGTGGGGTTTGCTCTGTGTGTGGTTCAGGGGCCCCCAGCTAGTACAGAAGCAATCAGAGCCTGGCTTGCGAAGTGATAGGGTGTTTTTGAACAACTCTTCCTCTTCACAACCAGTCTCTGTGAGTTAAACCCCATTATGAGGCGTCCCACTGGTTTCTGGCCTTGTGTTTTTGGGGTTCAGAGTTGCCTATAGTCAGTTATCACTATTCACACATTCCACATTTGTTGGGTAAAATTTATTCGTAACCCTAAAATCAGTATTTGTGGCATTTTTGTGATGAGGCATGGGGTGTGGACATGCGCAGGGCAGTGAAGAGTGTGAATTAGCCTCTGCACACCCTCCCAGCTGCATTTGAACAAGGCGACCCTCTGCCTTCTTGTTTCAGCTCTCTTATTGGAAAGTGTCCATTTTGCAGTCCCTTTAGTGCCCACTTATTTTTGCATTTTTGTGGTTTTGGTTGGTGCTTTGGTGTTTAAAGGGCCCCCAAGCACAGGGCTCAAGTGCTTGCTGTCCAGGGTTCCTCAGTGCGAGAAGGCCGTGACTCACCTTACAGGGAAAACACGGGTGTTGGATAAGCTTGGTTCAGGCATGAGCTCTGGCACTGATGGCCATGAGTTTAATGTTAATGAATAAATACTATGTCTCGACTAAAGTGTGTTTCAACAGAAACAGACCTAAAACAAGGTTATGGATTGATCGGTTAGTGAAGTGTTATGAACAGAGAGGCTCCTAGGAAGCTAATCCTATATATTCTCTAGGAGAAATTGTTCACCATTGACTAATTCAGGGTCTGTGATGGCTTTACAGAACATAACTGCCATGAATAATGAGAATGGACTGTAACTGGCTGGGGGTCATTGAGCCACCCCAGGAAGGTGTTTGAGTGTCCTTGGAGTGAACCATGGTAGCATCTCACAAATGCAACCTTAGCCCGCTTTGACCTTGCTGAAGGAGGAAGCAGTTGGCAGGGGAAGATGACTCCCTCCCCACCCCACCCCCATCCCCTGAAGCTTTATCATTTTGTGTTGTAGCCTCTTTTCTCGTGTCTGGAGGGTTCGACAGGACTGTGGCTATCTGGGATGTAGGAGAAGGCTACCGGAAGCTCTCCTTGAAGGTACCGATGTCAGCATCAGATAGAGGGTCAATGCTGGGTGCTGGTGCTGGGGATACAGCAGTGGGTGAGACAGACCTAGAATTCCTCACTAGAGCCGACACCTCTGTGGAGAACAGAACAAGAAACCAACAAGCAAATCATCGACTGTGATGAGTGAAACAGAGAAACCACAACAGGGTGATGTGAAAGAAATAGACCCCAAGGACTAATCCACAGTGGGTGGGCAGGGAGGGCTTGTTGGAGAAGGTGGCATCTGAGCTGAGAACTTAAAGACAAGGAAAGACTGGGTGAATGAGGATCTGGGGGAAGTGCATTCTAGGCAGAGGAAACAGCAAATGCAAAAACTCAGAGGTGGAAAAGTGTCTAAGAACAGCAGAAATTACTCAGCAGAAAGATGAATGCCACAATGAGACATACACAGGAAGCTATGGGCTCCAAAATGGTGGGTTTCTGAGTGCTTTTGCCTACAAGTTAGAGGAGACTCAACTCAAAGTGGCTTTATGATGAGGGGATGGATTGACCCAACTTGGCAGGAATCCAGAGAGGTTAGGCAGTCCCAGGACTGGCTACAGCAGCGCCTCTGAACCAAGTGCCCCCTTGCCCAAGATTTCTGCAGCCTCCCTGGTCCTGTGATCTCATGGTTTGGCTGTGAATGCTTGCATCCACGACTCTGGGTCCCTCTGTTCCCTGTGGGCCCAAGCATAGACTTGCCCCCCACCCCCCCCCGCCGATCACCACAACATTCAGGCTCCCGGGGCTCGGCTATCTGGAGGACTCTTCTACAAGGGTTTTGGCGGAGGCCAAGGGAGGTTACGTCACAGCAAATAAACAGCTTACAACTGAGTGTTCAACCTCCCTGTGTTTAAAAGTCCCTTTGTCCTCTCTCCATTCCCCCCCCCCCAAGCTCCTGTCCTTTGTTATGCATGGCACTTTGACTTCTCTCCTGCTCCCCTTCCTCCTACCATACCACACTGGCTCGCCTTAGGCCTCTTTCCAAAAGGGGAAGGCCAAAGAATGGTCAAGATGCTGACGCAGAGCCCTGACGTCATTAAGTGTTTCTCTCCTCTGAGCTCCTTTTTTACCCGAGGAAAATAACTCCCCATTTGCTTAGGCCACCGGGGATAAGTTTGCAGCGACTTAAAGCAAAAGCCCCCTTACCAGGAGGACCTCCGAATGGTTAGTTCTCAGAACAGAGAATGCAAACGAAAACCTGCAAGAGGTGCTCTGGGACCAGCTGGGAATATAGTCACTCTTTTTCCATCCTGCTAAAAACTAGAGTACTATTTTAAAGAGCACAGTGCCATAATGTACACGTGCATCATCAACCTTTACGCTTCGCGTCAAATGTCATCGGTGACGTTAAGGAAGCGCAATTAGTTACTCTTAAATGCATGCCTCACTGGAGTCCTGACTTTGTGCTTGTGCTTTTGTTTTTGTTGTGCTTACTAAGGTTTTTCCTCTAGGTGCTTGTTAAAATTCTATTTTTCTTCAGGGCCACAGTGACTGGGTGACAGACGTTGCCATTAGCAACAACAAGAAATGGGTCCTGTCTGCTTCAAAGGTAAAAGTGGCCAACCTTTGAGTAACTTACAATCTCTCTCACGTTTGTGAGAATTGGTGTTCATAGAACCGTTACTGTCAAGCTAAATTCCTGGGCTGGCTCAGTCTGAGGCCCCTCCCCCAAGCCCCCACGCCAGGCCATCCTCAGTGCAGGGAGCTGGCTGGGAACGTGGGAAGCAGGTCCTTATGTCTGCTCAGGTGGGGAGTTGCCAGGGATTTCTATATCTGCGACCATTGATATTTGAGCTTTGTTGGAGCAAGGGCCTGCCCAGACCACTGAGTGATGGAGCCAATGGGGGGGGGCCTTCGGGGGGAAAGGCGTCAAGTTCACTGGCAAGCAGCAGAGACCGCCCTGAGCTCTCAGGTGGGTCTTCCCTCTCTGTGTCACTACATCCTCGAATTCCCATGCCAGTGGCACAGAAGAGCTATCCCGAGGTCTGTCCTTCAGGTGTGAGCACAAGAGAAGTGGCGGGGGAGGGTGTCCCACCTTGCCCTTCCCCCGTTGACCTTTATTAAAGCCATGTCATTCTCTAGTCTGGGGGTTTCCAGGTGTATGGGACCGTGGGTGAGACTCGGCCTACTATGACCAACTTGTTAGAGAGCCAACCCAGACTGTCACACCCAACCCTAATACCATAATAGTAGAACACATAATAAAAGTTCTATGCCTATGCATTATTATTTTAACATAAAAATATGAAAGATGATTATGACAGCTATATCTCAGTAAAGCTGGAAGAAAGTAAAAGTGCAAACCAAAATAAGAAAAATGAATGTTTATTTGAAATGCATGTCTCATTCTGTATTTTTTACCTCTCTGTTACGTAAATGCTAGTATTGAAACAGTCATGATTGGACTACTTAACAGCAGCAATTAGTAGTAACTAATAATAGGACTAATTTTATTTTATTTTTATATTGTATATTTTATAATGTTTCTATGTTTTATATTTTATAATGTTTTAATTTTTATACTGTTTTATATTTTGTTTTTATTTTTATATAAAATATTTTGTTTCTTTTACATATTTTTTATTTTATAACGTTTCAGACTTTTAAAAAAGTCTTCATTGGGGGGCACCTGGGTGGCTCAGTTGTTAAGCGTCTGCCTTCGGCTCAGGTCATGATCCCAGGGTCCTGGGATCGAGCCCCGCATTGGGCGCCCTGCTCGGCAGGAAGCCGGCTTCTCCCTCTCCCACTCCCCCTGCTTGTGTTCCCTCTCTCGCTGTGTCTCTCTCTGTCAAATAAATAAATAAAATCTTAAAAAAAATAAAAATAAAAATAAAAAAGTCTTCACTGGATATTTAAATGTGGTAGGCTATATTATCGGGTGTGCTTAAGATACATAAATGTAGGACTTAAAGAAAAGAATACAAGTACAATAAGATTGGTTACATAAACATTACTTCTATTTATTTATGTATTTATTTCCCCAGCTATATTGAGCTCTAAGTGACATATAACACAGCCTAAGTTTAGGGGGTACACTGTGTTCTCTGGACTGCCACAGCCTCGGGATACCCTTCTTTTCTCTGAGGTAGCAGTAAGACGGAGTACTGACAAATGTAAAATTTACTTTAGCTTGCAGCTCTGCTCTTACCAAGCGCACTTCTCACTAATTCCTGGGTCAGCCCACGGGATGCCATCAAGCTAAAACACCCTCTCAGCCAAAGCTGCCACTCGTGGAATACTCAGGGTTTTTACCCACTAGACCTCACAGGTTTTTAGATTTGCAGGAATTCGGTTCTGGCTCTCCGAAGCTGCGCGAAGGGACTCAGTCCGCAAACCTCTTCTAGTGACTGAGACATTTTGTCATTCAGCCGGGTCCTTCGCCACAAGACTCGCATCAGGAAGGCTAGCCATGTCTAAAGTGGCCGTTACTGTAAAAGGGCCTGAAGTCCATTGGATGCCATTATGATTCGAGCCTCTCTTTCTCAGGGAAATGGCTTGAAAGCACAGAGGTAATCTGAACTTGTGATAATAACGCTGGATCCCAAATAAGGCACGGTTTTAGAAAAGCACCTGAGAATGTCCTGTTTGGCGTGACGGCTCTTTTCTGGTGATTTTCTTTTTAAGATTTTTATTTATTTATTGAGAGAGAGAGAGAATGATAGAGAGAGAGCAAGAGAAGGGGGAGGGTCAGAGGGAGAAGCAGACTCCCCGCTGAGTAGGGAGCCCGATGCGGGACTCGATCCTGGGACTCCAGCATCATGACCTGAGCCGAAGGCAGTCGCTTAACCAACTGAGCCGTCCAGGCACCCTCTTTTCTGGTGATTTATTTATTTATTTATATTTTAAGTACCAAAGCAGTCTTATTTCCAAAAAAAAAAAAAAAGACCCCTGTTTTCATTGTATGAATTTTGGTCACGACCTGCAACCGAGGGGCAGTCACTTCATCCTTTTGTGGCCTCTTCAAAGATCCTCAAACAGTGTTGGAGAAACAGGGCATACCTTTCTTTGTAATTCTATCGTTAATCACTTTCCTCCACTCTCACTCTCATCCTCAATGCATTTCAAAACCAGAGGATATTCTTCTTTTTTTAAAGATTTTTATTTATTCATTTGAGACACAGAGATACAGAGAGAGAGCATGGGCAGGGGTAGAGGCAGAGGGAGAGGGAGAAGCAAGCTCCCTGCTGAGCCAGGAGCCCGATGCGGGGCTCCATCCCAGGACCCTGGGATCATGACCCCAGCCGAAGGCAGACGCCCAACTATCTGGCCCACCCAGGCGCCCCAGAGGATATTCTTCTTGTGCCACACTTTTAAACATATGATTTTATGGCAGGCCCACATTTTAAGTATCTTCTCTAGAGGTGACAATTATAACAGCCATCTTGGAGGTACATGTTTAAGGAACACACCTTCTTCCATTTCTACAAAGTCATCATTTTTATAAAGTGCTTCTACACTTTTTGAGGAAGGGGAAAGGCGACTAAAAACTTGTATCAAGAAAGACCCCAGAGGTGCCTCCTGGGTGGCTCAGTTGGGTAAGCGTCCAACTCTTGGTTTTGGCTCAGGTCTTGGGATCAAGCCCTGTGTCAGGCTCTGTGCTCAGCGGGGAGTCTGCTTAAGATTCACTCTTTCCCTCTCCCTCTGCCGATCCCCCTGTTCTTTCTCTCTTTCTCTCTCTCAAAAAAAACAAAAACAAAAACAAAAAACCCAACATCACAGGTGAGCCAATCACACTGCTTTTTGGAGTGTGGTATACATAATGTGTAGGCCATTTAGTGGGTGAGATCTTTTCATTTACTTTGGAAAGAAGTTGATAGGCTGAATGGAATTTTCCAGAATTTACATTTGCATTGTTTGCTGAATATGTAGATAGATGAGCAACGTCTAGTTTGTATTCGGATAAGATGTCAACATGCTTTTATGTTTTCTGCATTTTCACTAAAATCTTCATAGAAATCAAGAAGATGATTTGAAACTCCCAACTTTTGAATCAAAGTATTTAAGGGCTAGGTTGCAGGGATTTGGCAAATCACTTGATATACTGTGGAAAATGATTGTTGGTGGACTCTGACAGCTCCACACAGCAAGGGGCCAACAAAGATGTAATCACTTTCCCCTTTTGTTCTCCCTCATGGCATTTAGTTGAATTTAGTTGCGCCTGGTGATTCAGGAAATGTAACATTACTCAGTGTGTTAGTTTCTTATTGCTGCTATAATAAATCACCATACACTTTACCTCTTACACAACAAAAACTGAGTATCTTACAGTTCTGTGAGACAGAAGTATGACACGGTCTTGTGGGGCTAAAATCAAGGCATCCACAGGAATGTATTCCTTTCTGTAGGCTCTAGGGAATAGTTAATTTCCTTACCCTTTCTAGAAGCCACCCACATTCCTTGGCTTGTGCATCTTCTTGCATCTTCAAAGCCAACAACATTGTATCTCTCTGTGCTTTCTTCTATAGTCACATATTCCTCTCACTTTGTCCACTTTTAAGGACATTTGTCACTATGTCTAGCCTGTCTGGATAACCCAGAACAATCTCCCTATTGTAAGATCAGCTGATCAGTCAACTTAATTCCATCTACAACCTTAATTCCCCTTTATTCTGTCACCTAACATATTCACAGGTTCTGGGGATTAGGGTGAGAACTTCTGGGGCGTGGGCATTGTTCTACTGACTACACTCCATTCCATAAAAACAATTAAAGGAATGATATGATAATGGGTGATCATTTGAGCAGTATTCCCAAACTAATTCATCAGTTACTATTGTCTCAGGAGTACCGGTGTCTTTTTTAAAAAATAGATTTTATTGTTTAGAGCAGTTTTAGATATACAGAAAGTTGGGCTAATAGTATAGAGAGTTCCCATATATTCCGTTCTCCTCCCCAGTTTCCACTATTAGTAATAATGTCTTGCATTGAGCGTGGTATATTTGATACAACTGAAGAACCAATATTGATACATTATTATTAACTAAAGTCCATAGTTTACATTTCTCTCTTTATGTTGTATGGGTTTTGCCAAATGCATGTAATGTATCCACCATGACAGTTACAAACAATAGTTTCAGCCCCTAAAAATTCCCTGTGCTCCATCTGTTCATCCCTCCCCTTCATCCCCAGAACCCCCGGTGACTTTTTACTGTCTATAGATTTGTCTTTTCCAGAATGCCATATAGTTGGATGCATGCAGTCTGTGGCCTTTGCAGACTGGCTTCCTTCACTTAGCGATATGCATTGAAGGGTCCTCCCTGTCTCCTTAAGACTTGACAGCTCATTTTTAAAAATCACTGAATAATATTCCACTGTCTGGTATACCACAGTTTGTTTTTCCTTTCTCTTAATTGATGGACATCTTGATGGCTTCCAGTTTTGGGTAATTATGAATAAAGCTGCCATAAACATCTGTATGCGGGTTTTTGTGTAGCCATGAGTTTTCAAGACATTTGGGTAGATATCAAGGAGTGTGATTGCTGGATCACATGGTAAGACTATGTTTAGCTTTGTAAGAAACTGTCAAAGTGTCCTTTTTTTCTCTTTAACAGTTTCATTAAGATATAATCCACTTACCATACAATTCATACATTTAAGATGTACAATTCAATGGCTTTTCTTCCATCCCCCCAGTGGCTTTTATTTACACAGACTTGTGCATTCATCCCCCCAATCAATTTTAGAACATATCACCCCCCACAGAAACCCTTCACCACTTAAGCCATCACCTCCAATCTCCCTATCCCTCCCAGCCCTAGGCAACCTCTAATCTACTTTTCAATAGACTGTGTTTTTATTTTTCTATTTTTTAAAAGATATGTATTTATTTATTATTAGTTTCATAGGTACTAATAATACTTATGGTTACTTTCATCAGTTGCATATAACACCCAGTGCTCATTCCATCATGTGCCCTCCTTAATGCCCATCACCCAGTTACCCCCCCTCCACCCACCCCCCAAAAATCCTCAGTTTGTTTCCTATAGTTAGGAGTCTTCTTATGGTTTGTCTCCCTCTCTGATTTCATCTTATTTTTCCTTCCCTTCCCCTATGTTCATCTGTTTTGTTTCTTTTTTTTTTTTAAGATTTTATTTATTTATTTGACAGAGAGAGACACAGTGAGAGAGAGAGGGAACACAAGCAGGGGGAGTGGGAGAGGGAGAAGCAGGCTTCCCGCTGAGCAGGGAGCCCGATGCGGGGCTCGATCCCAGGACCCTGGGATCATGACCTGAGCCCAAGGCAGACGCTTAACGACTGAGCCACCCAGGCGCACCCTGTTTTGTTTCTTAAATTCCACATATGAGTGAAATCATATGATAATGTCTTCCTCCGACTGACTTATTTCACTTAGCATGATAACCTCTCATTCCATGCACATCATTGCAAATGGCAAGATTTCATTCTTTTTGATACCTGAGTAATATCTATTTGAGAGAGAGAGAGAGAGAGCACGAGTGAGGGGATGGCCAAAGGAGAGGGAGAGAGAATCCCAAGCAGACTCCGTGCTGAGCTCGGAGCCCGACAAGGGACTAGATCTCACGACTCTGAAATCATGACCTGAGCAGAAATCAAGAGTCGGACGCTTAACCAAGTGAGCCACCCAGGTGCCCCTTGTCTGTGTTTTTAGAGCAGTTTTAGGTCTATAGCAAAATTGAGAGGAGGTACAGAGATTTCTCCTATACTCCCTGCTCCCACAAATACATGGCCCTCCCCCAATATCAGTGTCTCCCACCAGGTGAGACATTTAGAATAACTGATGAGCCTACACTGACACATTATAATCCCTCCCTTCCCAAACCTCTGGAAATCACTGATCTTTTGACTGTCTCCATAGTTTTACCTTTTCCAGAATGCTATAGAGTTGGATGCGTATAGTATAGGGCCTTTTTCAGACTGATTCTTGCACTTAGTAATATGCATTTAAGGTTCTTCTATGTCTTTTCATGGCTTAATAGCTCATTTCTTTTTAGCACCGAATAATAGTCTATTGTCAGGTTGTACCACAGTTTATCCATTCATCTACTGAAAGACATCTTGGTTGCTTCAACCTTTTGGCAGTTATGAATAAAGTTGCTATAAACATCCTTGTGGAGGTTTTTGTGTGGACCTAAGTTTTAAATTCCCTTAGATAAATATCAAGGAGTTTGATTGCTAGATTGTATGGTAAGAGTATGTTTAGTTTTGCAGAAAAGCCACCAGGTGGCTGTACCATTTTGCATTCCCATCAGCAGTGAATGAGAGTTCCTGTTGCTCCCTGTTCTCATTAGCATTGTTTCTGTTCCAGATTTTGGCCATTATAATAGGTGCATAGTGATACCTTTTTGTTACTTTAGTTTGCAAATCCCTGACGACATGTGATGTGGAACATCTTTCACATGTGTTTTTGCCATCTGTGTACCTTTTTTGGTGAGGGGACTGTTAAGATCTTTGGTCCATTTTTTTAACTGGGTTGTTTTCTTATTTTTAAGTTTTAAGAGTTCTTTATAGATTTTTGATAATAGCCTTTATCATATGTCTTTTGCAAATATTATCTCTCAGTGTCTTTTGAAGAACAGAAAATTTTAATTTTAATGAAGTTGAGCTTATTAATTATTTCTTTCATGGACCATGTCTTTGATGTTATAATCTAAAAGTCATCATCAAACCCAAGGTCATCTAGATTTTTTCCTATGTTATTCTCTAGGAGTTTCATAAGTTTGCATTTTGGTCTGTGATCAATTTTGAGTTAATTTTTGTGGAGGATGTAAGGTCTGTGTCTAGATTCTTTTTTTTTTTTTTTTTTGCTTGTGGATGTTCAGTTGTTCCGGCACCATTTGTTGAAAAGACTATAATTCTTCCATTGTGTTTCCTTTGCTCTTTTGTTAAGTGGATTATGTTTACGTGGGTCTATTTCCGGGCTCTCCATTCTGTTCCAGTGATATGTGTATTCTTTCACCAATACCGCAGTGTCTTGATAACTGTATAACTGATAACTTGGTAACTGTTTTACAGTAAGTCTTGAAGTTGGGTAGTGTCAGTCCTCCCAACTTTGTTCCTCTCTTTGTCATTATATTGGCTATTCTGGATCTTTTGTTTTTGTTTTTTTTTTTTTGACAGAGAGGGAGAGAGAGAGCACAAGCAGGGGGAGCGGCAGGCAGAGGGAAAAGGAGAAGCAGGCTCTCTGCTCAGCATGGAGCCCGATGTGGGGCTCAATCCCAGGATCCTGAGATTATGACCTGAGCCAAAGGCAGACGCTTAACCACCTGAGCCACCCAGGCGCCCCTGGATCTTTTGCTTCTTCACGAAATCTTTAGAATCATTTTGTCAATATCCAGAAAATAACTTGCTGGGATTTTCATTGGGATTGCACTGGATCCATAGATCAAGTTGGGAAGAACTGACATCTTGAAAATATTCAATCTTCATATTCATGAAGAGTTTCATAGCTTTCTTCATATAGATCCTGTACATATTTTGCTATATATATATACCTAAGTGCTTCATTTGGGTGTGTGTGTAAATGGTAGTGTGTTTTTAAGGTTCCAGCTGTTCAGCTGGTATATAGGAAAGTGATTGACTTTTGTATATTAACATTGTATCCTGCAACCCTGTTGTGATCACTTATTAATTCCAAGATTTTTTTTTTTTTTGGTTGATTCTTTTGGATTTTCTACATAGACCATCTGCGAGCAAAGAGTTTTATTTCTTCTTTCCCAATCTGTATACCTTTTCTTTCCTTTTTCAGTCTTATTGTGTTGGTAGGAAAACTAATCTATTTTTGTTTTAGTTTTTTTTTTTTTAAAGGTTTTATTTATTTGAGAGAGAGTGCGTGCACGATTGGGGGGCGGGGGCAGAGTGAGAGAGAGAAGCAGACTCCCTGCTGAGCAGGGAGTCTGATGTGGGACTTGACCCCAGGACCCTGAGATCATGACCTGAGCTGAAGGCAGTTGCCTAACTGACTGAGCCACCCAGGTGTCCCTTGTTTTAGTTTTTATTTATTTATTCTATTATTGTGTCTAATTTTCCTATTATGGACCTTTCATTTAAATGTAATCATACAATATATGGCCCTTTGTGACAGTTTATTTCATTTAGCATAATGTTTTCAAGATTTATTCATGCTGTAACATGTGTAAGCAAGTACTTAATTTCCTTTAACTGCTGAATCATATTCCATTACCTGGCTATATCCCATTTTATTTATCCATTCTTCAGTTGACAGGACTGGTTCTTTCATCTTTTGGCTATCATAAATAAACCTGGTATGAATGTTTGTGAACAAGTTTTTGTTTGAACACCTGTGTTTTATTCTTTTGTGTATGCACCAAGAAGTGGAGTGGCTGGGTCACAACCGTAACTCTATATGTTTAATCACTTCAGGAACTGCCAGACTGTTTTCCAAAGTGCTGAACTCTTTCACTTTCCCACCAGTAGGGCAGGAGGGTCCCAGTTTCTCCACAGCCTCTCCTGTCTTGTGATTATTTTTTTTTTATTGTAGTCATCCTGATGGTTGTGAAGTGGTGTCTTGTAGTTTTAATTTGCATTTCCCTGATGGCTAAGGATGTTGAGCATCTTTTCATGTGATTACTGGCCATCTGTAGATCTTCACTTTCTTTTTTTTTTTTTATCTTCACTTTTCTTGATGCATATCCTTTGAAGCACAAGTTTTTAACTTTGCTGAGATTCAGTTTTTCTATTTTTTTCTTTTGTTACCTGTGCTTTTGGTGTCAGATCAAAGAAACCATTGTGTTATCCTGGGTCACCCATATTTACTCCTGTGTATTCTTCTAAAAGTTTCATAGTTTTAGCTCTTGGCACCCTTGTCAAAAATCCATTGACCATAAATGAGGTTTTATTTTAGTTTCTCAATTCTGTTGACACAACTGTGTCCATCTTTATGCCTGTCCTACACTATCTTGATAACTATAGATAGGGAAGTGTATGTCCTCCAATATTATTGTTCTTGTTCAAGATTATTTTGGCTATTCTGACTCCCTTGAATTTCCATATGAATTTAAGATTAATGTGTTTATTTCTGCAAAGAAGTCATCTGGGATTTTCATAAAGATTGTGTTGAATCTATAGAACATTTTTTGGGTTATTCTAATTTTAGCAATATTAAGTTTTCTGATCTATTGAACATGAGATATCTTTCTATTCATTTACATCTTCAGTTTCTTTCAACAATTTTTTTTTAGTTTGCGGTCTATAAGTTTTGCACTTCCTTTGTTAAAATTATTACCAAACACTTTCTTCTTTTTGATGCTATTCTAAATGGAATTGCTTATTTGATTGCACTTTCAGATTGTTCACTGCAAAATACAATAGATTTCTGTGTATTGATTTTGTAACCTGCAACCCTGCTGAACTTATTTATTAGTTCTAATAGTTTTTTAGTTGATTCTTTAAGATTTCCTATATACAAGGTTATATAATCTTCAAATATAGTTTTACTTTTTTTTTCCAATCTGGATGGCTTACATTTCATTTTCTTTCACATTGGTGTCTTTTTGGAATATGAAAAAACTGACTTAGAACTTGCCCATCTCATACCAGGCTTCTGAGGCTCAGTGTGTACTTTCACATTCTCTTCTCCACCATACCCGATTCCAAATTCTTTTCCTCATACCCTGCATTATGATGTGTTCTGTTTTTTTACCACGCCACCCCTGCTCCCAGTCTAGTTTTATTTGTCCTTCTGTCATGAAACACAGCTGTTTAGCGTCCACTTCTGGTGATGTCTGGGTCATGGTAGCATTGGTCTTGTAATTATTCTCATTTTCATGATTTGAATTCTTAGAAAACATGATCATAATATTCACAATGTTAAAAATGTTACTAGCAATATCTTGAAACACAGCACACCAGTTGCATAGGTAAAATCAAAGGCAGACCATTAACACTTGTGATTACAGTGATGTTGGATACTTAAATCCCATCAAGTGGAGTGAATCACGGTAATGGATGACCCGTTAGTGGAAACTTACTGTGAACTGCAAGTCATGGAAAACTGACAGCAACTATGGAAGATGGATCATATATCTATGCATATCCATTTATCATTAAAAATAGTTTTGCTTTCAGCTCCTATTTTGGGGGCCACTGTATGGATTTTGTCCATTCCCCTCAAACTTCCACATCTATTTTGGAAAAGTGGGACTTTCTGCACCCTGGAATGGGTTTGCTGGGATGTGGGACTTAACGGTACTAAAGTTTGGATGGTCCTGGAGAAACCAGGACAGTTGGTCCCCCTAATTCTGCTCCTCTGCAGGCTAGGATTCTTCACATTGTAACCTGGATGCAATGTACCTTCTTGGGGCCTCCCAGCTGAAGGGGCCCATCTTGTGACTGCTGGCTTGCTGTTTAACTTGTTTTAGGACAAAACCATGAGACTATGGAATATTGAAGAAATTGACCAAATTCCTTTGGTAATCGAGTACAAAAATGCCCTGGGCTTAAAGGTGAAACAGGTTGGTATTGGGTAATATTAAGCTCAATGAAGGCTTTCATTAGTGTCCTCCACAAATGAACTTATTCTTTGAACCAACATTTATTGGACAACAGGATAAAACCACGAACAAATTGAAATTCTTGCCCTGAGGGAACTTATGTTCTAAAAGAGGAGACCATGAATAAAAAGCATGAAAAATATGTTGTACATCACATGCCAATAAATAATTTGGAGAAAAATAACATAGGGAAGGGGAATGGATGGGAACGCTGGAGGCTATTTGAGAGAGAGAGAAAGAGCACATATAGGTGGGGCAGGGGCAGAGGGAGAGATCTGACTCAAGCAGACTCCCAGCTCAGCAGGGAGCTGAACGTGGGGCTCAATCCCAGGACCCTGAGATCATGACCTGAGCCGAAATCAAGAGTCAGCCACTCCATCCACTGAGCCACTCAGGTGCCCCTGCTGGTCACACTTCAAAGCGTGGCCAGGATAGGTCTCACTGAAAAGGTTAACATTTGTTAAAGACCTGAGGTGGTGAGGGAGTGAGCTGTGCAGATGTTTAGGGGAAGGACTTCCCAGCAGCGGGAAGAGCCAGTGTGGAGGAGACTCTGAAGCAGGAGGGAGCCTGGCGTGTTTGAGGAGTGAATGAGTCAGAGGAGCATGGCTAGGCACACAGCTGGACACAGCATTAGCCTCCTACGCTTTAGCAGCAGACCCCTTGGCCAGGCTCCCAGTGCCTTCCCATGGAAGGGGCTTAGGTGCCTGTTTTTCTCTAGCAGAGGATGGTGGTAGTAGGGTGGGCAGACCTATTTCACCAGGTGTTGCCAGGGCTGGCCACAGAGTCTATCCCTGCATACTGGAGGCCCAGTCCCTATGAGAGGGCCTTGCAGTATAGACACTTGGCTGCACCTTGAGAGACTTGAGGAGTCTATGCTGGGTCCTCTAAGTCCTCCTTCCCTGGAGCCACCTAGGCTCGTCTCCTCTTAGAAGGCCCAGCTGGGAGCCACTGCTGGGCATGGCTAATTTGGAGCAGCACTGCAGGGCAGGGAGATGAGGGGTGGGACCAACATGGATCTTGTCTTTGTGCCTGTGTGGCCATGTTGGCCCTTGGGCCCTAGAGGCTGACTAGCTACAGAGCAGTGTTTGCCCGTGTCCTCCACCTGCCACCTGGGACATGGCCCCCAGGAGCCTCTGAGCCCTGCCATTTTGGGGTTGAGCCACGGGAAATTATGCTACAGAATAAGGTAGGTAAAGGACCGAACGTCTCTCTTACAAAACAAAGAAAAGAGACATACTTGAAGCTGTTCCCAAGATGAGCCCTCTGCATTTGTTTTGCTCAAAATCAACAGAAGAATCCTCAGAAGCCAGGGTTTTCCAGAGGGCCTGCCCTGGGTGGAGTATGGATGCCTCTCCCGCAGGCCTTAGTGCCCTGAGTGGGCAAAGGTGGCAAAGCACAGGGGCTTGGCGTGCCCGTGCAGGGCACACCATCTTGCAGGGGGATGGTGCTGTGGCGGGCATCCCTGAGACCCCTGCCCATGGCCTGACGGCCCGGCCCGTGGTGTTGCTCACTTGTGTGTGGGAAGCAGATATGGTGGCTGAGCTCTGCCACTGTATACACTGTTCTCTGTGGGCCTTGGCCAGAGACAGGCTGAGATGGCAGAGGAGGCTCAGCACCTTCTTCATCTGCTAAAATCACTGCTTTGTTTAGAAATCTCGCCTACTTTTTTCTCATGGTTCTGTAAGTTAGGTCCCCAGGATGTCAGGGAGTTAGGATAGTTCCGAGGCCCCACAGTTGTGCTCTGCCAAGGGCAGAGGATGGGGTTAGATGCCCACCTCCTGTCCTCTCCAATGTCAAGTGGCTGGCGACTCCTGCCCCTAGGACTCCCATAGCAGGGCATGGGCTGGTCGTACCTGCATAGCTTCTGCGGGGGAAGAGAGGGAGAAGCCCATGTGCATTCTCTCTCAGCGGCCTGCAATGTCCCCCCTTGTGGGGGCAGAGAGTACAGAGAGGCGAGGCAGCTCTTACCTTGGCCCAGCCCGAGGGGGGTGGAGCTGGTGCGAGAATTCTACCTGGATGCCTCGGTCCTCTCTGACCAGCACTTGCTTTTCTCTCTTAAAATATTGCATGTCAGTGTGAAGTATGTGACAGGCCTTTCTCCAACTACGAAAGTGACATCTTTTCTGAAACAGTCACCCAATGTGTGTTCTGCCGGATGGATGCCAAAGACTCGTCAACAGAAGCCTCATCATTATCAGGAGGGGAAGACTCACTGTCACAGGAGGGCAGTCTGGGCACAGATGACTGATGGCCACTGGGCTTGCTGACTGACTTGAGCACGTCACCTGTGACGCAGGTTTTTCTCTAGGGCCGGACCCTGGCCGGGACGGCATGTCAAACTGGGGCAAGGGCACGGCCTCAGCTCCACAGCACCCTTGGGGATCAAACACTGTTTTTAGTTTTCATGCAGAATAAATCTAGATTCCTTTAGAAAACAAGCGGGCATGTGAATTCTAGAAGTATTTTGGCTACTTCTAAGCTTTCTGTCTTTGTGTTCATTCTGTCTCCTTTTAGGATCACATTCTGGATTCTGCTGTTGCCCTGTGGGGGCAGCCAGGCCAGCACACGCAGCTCCTGAGCAAAGCTTTGTCAAATGAACAGCAAGATGTGTGGGGACCCCTCTGCGGAGGAGGCTGTTGTGTGGCAAGGCCCTGTGGGTGCCTCCCTGGCTAATGCTCCCAGATGGCCATCAACCCAGGGCAGAGGAAGGTCTGGTTAGGCAGGTGGGTGGAAGGCATTGCCATCACAGAAGGTTTCATGCTCTCTACCCCAGACTTTTCCATTTCCAGAATGCCCAGGCAGATGTACAGCCCTCTTCCTGCTTCCACAGTGCACCACACACTCCATCAATCAGTTACTTCAGAAGGCACAAAGGTTTCGGTTCACAGTAAGGGCTCCCTTTCCCATCTGGTATGGTTCTCGTGATTTCTGTCAATCATGAGTACGCCCCTTGGTTTCTTTTAAAAAACTTAATTCCGGGCCTGATTTATTTAGTGTCTGACCTGCATCCGAGATCTCTGGAGCACCATAACCCGGTGGCCATTATTTGGGCAGGTCCTGGGCTCGGTTCTGCCCTCCTCAGTCACAACCCCGGTGACTGGTCCGACTGGAGCTGGCTGTTCAGGATGTCTTCATTTATTCGCATCAGTGATGTACGAACATGCCAGACCTCCGCTCTGTGCCCTCCCAGCAACTGGGCTTTCAAAGAGAAGTCCCATCGCTAAGCAGTACCCCCCGCGTCCTGCTGTGGGGCACGGCCAGGCCGCAGGTGCCAACAGGGCCCCACTGATGGGCACATAGGTTGTTTCTCGGGTTTTGCTATTACAGGTAATACCGGAGTGACTCTTCCTGTGCCTACGTACTTGCAGGGACTTACATTTCTGTGGATGAGGCTCTCCCACCGGAGGCCCCGCTGGGCGAACGGGGTGAGCAGTGTTTGGTTTTGTTGTTGCTCGCAGGCCCCTCTAACAAGTGTCGGGACGAGGAGGCTGCGGTGTCCGGGAGAGGAGACCCAGGAGCAGCAGGCGGGAAGCCTGGGTGGGGAGGGCCCCGCTTGCTCCCGCAGCACAAACCTCCCCACGTGCGGCGTCGGGACCCCCTCGAAGCTCCCGATCCCTCAGGGCTAGCTCAGGCGCCCGCGGTGCCCCCGGCCTCGCCCCCGGCTCAGGGCCGGCGGGAGGGCACGGCGGAAGGTCCGGTCTCGCCGGGCGGTCGGAGGCGCCCCCAGGGCGGGCAGGGCCGCCGAACCCCGAGCGCGGCCCCAGAGCGCCGCCGCCTCCCGGGCTGAAGGCGCCGCTGCGATGACTGCGCTGCGTGCTCACCGCGGAGCCACGGCGGGGTGTGCCGCCCGACCCGACACCCGGGGCTCGGCCTCGCCGGACGGCCTGGGGGGCTTCCTGCGCCAGGTCTGGAGGGCAGAAGGCCCGACTTCGCGCGGGCATCTCCCAAACACAGGGCCACCGCGGCTCCGCGCCTAGGGGCAGACACCACAGAGACCGGGAGGACCAGCCCGCCGGGGCCTCGCGCACCACTCGCTCCCGGAGCTTCCGCCTTCCGCATCCGACCTCTTGGCTTCAGCCGGGGGTATGAGGCGAACCGCGCACCACGCATGCGCCCGCTGCCGACAAAACTCGCACGCATGCGCACGGCCGATGGACTAAATGATGATGAAGAGGAGATTCTCGCCCTATCCGTGCGGGCGGCGCCGTGGCTTAGTTGGTTAAAGCGCCTGTCTAGTAAACAGGAGATCCTGGGTTCGAATCCCAGCGGTGCCTCAACCGAGCGTCCCGGCTCTCTTTTTAGCGGTGCACGCACATTTTTGCTCCGCTGCCCCGCCCCGCCCCTCCTCACTTTGGGTGTGTGAAGGTGAGTCTAAGAAGCCAGTTTCGTCCGCCCTTTGCGGCGGCGGGGTCCTTTCCCCGGGTCTCGGTGGGCGGTGGCGTCCGCGGCCGGGACCAGCGAGGACCAGCGTTCCCTGCTGCTGCGTGGGGCAGGGCGAGCGCGGGCCTCCTCCGCCCATTCCTCCTCCGAGCTCCATCTCCGGCCGTGCGGTCGGTATCACCCATTTTACAGACGCGCCTGGCGAGGTCCAAGTTGAACCCGGC